>NW_016816568.1:24245-27296 GCF_001698545.2 Rhinopithecus bieti | reverse complement strand
TGGTGAAAACAAAAAAAAAAAAAAAAAAGAAGAAAGAAAGAAAGAAAGAAAGAAAGAAAGAAAGAAAGAAAGAAAGAAAGAAAAAAATCAGGTTGACAGCCAGTGTGTGACTTAATGACTATGCGTAGTCACATGTGTTCTAACTTACTCGTTTCTTTCACTCATCATTCCATTGCTTATGGTTACTAATAAGTTTCACAACTTTATTCTTTTATAAATACTCAATTATCTAATTTTGAGGATGCTGGTTATTTTAAAAATGTTTTATCTTTCCTTTATTCTTTATCTCCTGTATCTCTGCGGTAAACAACGAGAACAAAAAAGTTCCCTCAATTTCTTTCTTCAGATAAAATAGTGCAGGCCAGGACTGCCTGACCTCAGAAATTCTAAGAGTGTTCCCTTTCCATCTCATAATACTCTCTTGCCTAACCTCTCAGAGTTCTTAAAGAATAAAATAACAACATATGAATCATTTTTAAAAATATTGTTTTACCCTTGTGCTTCTTTTTGAAGGTTTCTGTATCTTCTCACTATTTCTTCAGGGAATTGACTAATTCCTATTTGATTTGTATCTGTAGGTGAAGAACTAATTTCTTGTGTTATCTTGTCTATTTTCATTGTTATAAAAGACCCACACACATAAGCACATGTGTGTGCTAACACACATACAGACATAGCTGCAGATATATATTCCCAGAGAAAAATGTGCAGCCTTTTCTATTCTTTCTGAATGTTCAGGCTTGAAATTTATTCGAAACAAAGCCAATGAATTCACACCTAGAAACAGTGTTGAGAAATATGGCCAATGCCACCTAAAAGAAAAAAGAAAATGTAGCTTGGTAGTAAGTTCTCCTTAGGAAAGTAGTGCTTTCCTTGCATTATTTCACTACTGTTATTCATGAAGAGTCTAAGAGTGCTTTTTTAAGTATTGCTTTTCCTCCCTACTATAAAAAGTATAGTTATTTTAGAGAATTTGAAAATTAATTATCTACAATCCCAGTTAAAATATAAGTAGTTTTAAATATATCATTTCACTGCATATGTTATCTGTGTAGTAACAGAAGAGGATAATATACACTGAGTTCACCTTAGTGGGATCATTAACTATACTATTGTCATGTCATTCACCCAGACAAATTAACATTTATTAAGGGATGACACTTACACTTTTTATGCCTAATATGTGCACCTATGCCTACTTTTGACCTACAGTGGCAGAATTTATCTGCCAAATTCAGAAATCTCCCTATATAATAATATAAGGAGAGACTCTTTCCCTGAAATTCTTACAGTCTGCATCACTGAACGCACATGCTGAAAAAATAATTAAATCTAATTTCTCTACATTTTGCACAACTATGTTTTGTATTAAAATGATGCTTTGATATAAACTTTCTATTCTTTCTTACCAGGGAATGGTAAAACCCCTTGTATTTTAAAAGTATAGTTACTTTTCTGAACAATTAAGAATTCTTGTTCATGTAGACACTATCGACACCACCCTCCCGCCATTTTCTCTGCTGAGTTTATCTTTGAATATTGCCTTTTTATATCTGATACCAATACCATCTGAATTAAGTTTTTAATCATTGCTTAGGTACTTCCCCAAAGCCCTCTTTCAGTACAGAAACTTCACAACTTAACTATTAAGGAGGTATTACTTTCTTCCATTACATTCAAAACTTAGGCTTCCTATCACCTATTACCCTGGGAATGACTGGTGTCTTTGTGACACACTAGTGCTGTCTTTCTCTTTTTCCCTTTGAACACTTTGCATTCTAATCTATTTGAAAATTCAAATATGGCCAGGCACGGTGGCATGCAACTGTAATCCCAGCACTTTGGGAGGCCAAGGCAGGTGGATCTTTTGAGACCAGGAGTTTGAGACCAGTCTGGCCAACATGGTGAAATCCCGTTTCTACTAAAATACAAAAAATTTGCTGGGTGTGGTGGTATACACATGTAGTCCCAGCTACTGGGGAGGCTGAGGCATAAGAATCTCTTGAACCTGGGAGGCGAAGGTTGCAAAGAGCTGAGATTGCACCTCTGTACTCCAGCCTGGGTGACAGAGTGAGACTCTGTCTAAAGAAATAGAAGTAAATAAATAAAATCAAATATTCTGTTGTAGTATCAAATTAGAAATGGATTGTCACTTCACCTTCATCCTTGTGTAATTGGTCAGAATAGTGGATATGTCCAGCACTTGATACATAAACTCTTGCTATAGTGTTTCTGAGAGGTGTTAGAGTTTAAACTTTATACATCTAATATTAAATAAGTGAAATTTTAAAAATATGTGAAATAACTGTATTTTCTCTTGTGTATCCAAGGCACACATTTCCAATTGACCACAGCATTTTTTTCTATTGGACTCAAATGTCAACTGATCAGAGCTAATGTGAGATGCAACCCACCTGCCTCCCACATATCATGGACACACTGTCTGCCATGAGAATATCATGTATGTGGCAAAGTATAAAACAGAAAGATAATCCATGTTACTGAAAATAGTGTCATAAGGAAAATAATTAATTTGAAATAAAAATATTGGGAAGGATAATGCGAGGGAAAAGATTCACTTCTATCATCCCAGTATATCTGGTACTGAAGGACACCACTTTCTTCAGGCTAAAAGTGTTATTGTAATTCAACTTGATGGGTCACTAATTTTTGTCTCAAAATTGTTTTACTATAAAGTACTAAAGAAATCTTATAACCCACAACTCCTTATGTCGAGCACATAGCATAGTACCTTACAGAGTATATTTGTCAACCATTATCATCACTTATCGAGTGATTGTCTTACATGTCCCTGATTATCTCATGTTGTAAACTATAATCCTCTTCTAACTCAGGCCTCTTCTGATTAAACCATGGCTTCTTCTGGAATTTAGAAGCACATTAAAGATACAGGATTTAGAGGTTGACCCAGAGAACTGTTATGTCACAATCTTTTTCTTCAGGAGGTTTTAGAGGACAAGGCAGAGGAAGCATATTTTTCATTATAAAATATTTTCTTTTATTTTATTTTTTTAATTTTTATTTTTTTAA
>NW_016816568.1:16596-20552 GCF_001698545.2 Rhinopithecus bieti | reverse complement strand
TATTTGATTTTGGCACCATATAAGTTACTTAAATGAAGTAGCTTGTGGTTGGCAGAGCAGTAATTATCAGAAACAGCTAGAAGAGAAAGATAATATACATAAACTGTCCATGTGAAACTATGAGTAACCTGCTAGGACTGAAGGAATATAGATCCAGGATAGAAAAAAAAATTAAATGTAAACTGATATCTTAAGATCTACTTTTCTACATGATCTTATAAAAGTAAGACCCAAATGATCAAACAGCTAACTTCACTCCAGAAGACAATTTTAAGAATATTTATAGGAATATAAAAATTATCTAGCATTCATGATGGTAATTCAAATTATCTGCATTCAACCAAATGAAAATGATAAGCCCATAGATTCAAGTAGTTCAACAAACCAAAAGCCCAAGAAACACAGAGAAAATTAAACCCAAATACATCATAAACAAATTTCTCAAAACTGGTGGTAAAGAAAAAAAGCTATAGCAATGAGGGTAAATGTATACCACATTTACCCTGATGTGATTATTATACTGTATGCCTATATAAAAATATCACATATGCCCCATAAATAGATATACCTACTATGTACCCATAGAAATTAAAAATAAAATGTGTAAATGGAAAAAAGACATGTTTAGTAGGGAGGAATAAAAGTAAGGAGAGTAGTAGATTTTTCAATGGTAGAAATGCAAACAAGAAGCCAGTGGAAGAATGTCCATAACAATTTAAAGGAAAATAAAACACTGCCAATCTAGAATTTTATACCTGCTTAGCACATTTTTCAAATATAAAAGGCAAAGTTAAATACCTTTTCAGACAATGAAGATTAAAAGCATGTACCCTTAGTAGAACTACACTGCAAGAAACATTGAAAGTAATCCTTTAGGGAGAAAATAAAAGATACCAGATAAGAAAAAGGGAAAAAGCACCGCACCAGAGATGTCATACTCATAAGTAAATATACAACATTATTTCTAATTGTTATTGATTGATTGATTGATTTAGATGGAGTCTCATTCTGTCTCCCAGGCTGGAGTGCCATGGCATGATCTGGGCTCACTGCAACCTCTGCCTTCTGGGCTCAAACAGTCCTCTCTCCTTAGCCTCTCAAGTAGCTGGGACTACAGGAGTGTGCCACCACGCTCTGCTCTTTTTTGTATTTTATAGTTGCAATGGGTATATTTTGTGATATGTAAATTATATCTCATCAAAATTGTTTTTTTAAAAGAAAACAACAGGGGTCAGGACTGAGAGTTTCGATGAAACAAACTTGGCACTGTATTTATAATTGTTGTTGCTGGGTAATTGGTAACGTGTAGTGTCTATTGTACTACTCCTTTTACTTTTCTGTGTGTTTTAATGTTCTCAGAATAAAAGTAAAACAAAAGACAATAAAAGATCCATATTTTGATCTAATGTGTAACTTATTTCACACAGGCTGCCTGGTGCATTATTAGCAAATGCTATTCATGCCCCCAAGCACCCACATTCATTTCTAACTAATAACTATGTTGACTTAAACTTCCTAACATTTTTTATATCAGTCATTTATCATTCTTAATAAGTCTAGAGATCCACTTTCAATTCAAATTCTCTCTTCAATTATGAATGAACCAAATGCCTGATTTTCATGTATCTCCACATTTCAGCAATCTCATTCAATACAATATGAGATTACTGAGAGTGCTCTGTGCCAGTGAGGGACTGGAAGGCAGGAAACTGCTTCTAATAATGCTTTGGTGTCCTCTTACTCTTATTTTAGCCATTGATTAATAGCTCCCTATGAAATAGCCATATGCCTTAAATTATTTTATAAGTTTTCCCAGAAGGAAAGTTTGAACACTTGAAGTTAATGCCATTTTCCCAGCTGCTACACTGGGAGTTTCCATGAAAAGGTGGTTGGTTTCTTTCTCAGTTATGCCAACACCACGAGCATCTTGGACGAGCAACAATTTAACTTCTCTTTGTCTCAGTTACCTCTAATATTAGGACCACAGTTCTTCCACTTTACTTTCCTTGCCTTAGAGATGGAATCCCAATCAATTTTTCTGGAGATCTGACATGCATATTCAGGCTAACTGTCACCTTTCTTTTGAAGCCCTGTTTCTTCCCCTGTTATTGGAATTATTTTTTTCTGAGTTTTAATATTACTTTGATTATTAATCACCCTCAACATTTATCACAGTGTAACTTGTATTACTGGAAGATGATTTCATGCCTGTCTCTCTACAAAGGGTGTGAACTCTTTGAAATATGTGACTTTGGACAAACTATATTCAATTAATCTTTGTATCCCAGAGGCTAATGCAGTTATCTCTCAACGTGTCTGTTGATTTGAATTGAATTAGAGGTTGTCTTGTCCTATGTCTACATTTTATAGGTAAAGAAACTCAAGCCTAGATTGATCAATGTCTCCTCATCTTTTTCACTTCATGGCACACGCAGAAAATATTAACATTTGTAGAGTACAGTAAAGCAATTGGATGAGACTGTTCCAAGGGACATGCTACTTCCCTGGAAGCTCTAGCAGACCGAAGAATGTCCTCTCCTGGTCTTTCCCTGACCAACTCAAACGCTAAGTGGATCATTATCCCAACCTAGCTATCACCAGGCATTCCATGAAGGACAGGTATACCTTGACATAAAAGCATACCGTGAGAGATGAAAGTTCTGGCAGTGTGTCTGTCTCAGGGTCATCCAGCTTTCTGGATTCAAATACTTTCCATGTACAATTGTGATTAAATTTATATAGCAAAAAAACTTATTACTGATAAAACACTGTCTCCTTCAGTTCCACAGATGGTAGCTAACTCCTCTTGGCTTATTGTTATACAAAAGTCTGTAAACAAAATTATCTTAAACCTATGCTCTCACATGCAAGTGAGATAAAATCTGGAATTTTATGTTTCTCTCTTACCAATTCTACCCGTTTTTAATGAATATTCGTTTTGTTTTCTGCATTCCCAATGGTTCTAACTATCCTAGTTTCCAGGGCCCCAAAATGACTTCTATGAACTCTGAATAGTTTTGCCTTCATGGGCCCTTTCCTTCCTTAAAAAACAAATAAAATTTATATTTTATGGCTCTGTTGCTATAAAGATGAATAGACTCCAAAGCTAGATTCATGATCATATATTATTATTACATGAGTTTTCTCATTTAAAAAATTAATAATAAAACATTCTCTTGGGCTCTGGGCACTGTGCCTACTGCAAAAATTGATTCTGCCTAGTCCGTTATTGATTTCTGGCTTTGAAGCTGACCCATACAGGACCCCTTAGTTAATCTTCCCATGGACTAAATTTCTGGAGTCTTCAGTGGCAGAACAAATGGTCTTATTAATGGTTGCATAGAAAGGTAGTAAGAGTCTAATGTATAAGCAAAGACTGAAAACAGTATATTCTAATCCCTATGCTAGAGCACAATAAGTGACCTTGGGCAAGTCCGTCGAACTTAGCTTAATTATCGTTGTTCACTAAAAAATAACTCATGTGGGACTAAATTAGAACACTTGGATCATTATATAAGACTTCATATGGTGAATGAAAAGTTGACCATACTTGACCATTATTGGGTAATTTATTCCTGCCACAAAAACCGAACACAAAATCTGAACTCACAGAATGCATAGAATCTGATCAATTTCTCCTGATTCCTAGGTCCTGATTACTTTCAACTGGAGAAGGCTCTTTTGTTTTCCAGAGAGCAAGTGGTCCAGAATTAGCATTAGCATAAGACACAACAGATAAAGAAGAACAGAGTAAGAGCCTGGAGAGACTATATAATTCATAAAAGCATCATGAAAGATCAATTGTTCTTAGTTCCTACTCTTTGTGTAACATGAAGGCAGAAGGCCCTTCCATGCATTTTCCTTTCCTACGGATTTTATTGAGAACTCTTTCTTTCTAGTGTGGCCAAGTAAAAGCTGATGTTAGGTGAGGATTTTTTTTTTTTTTTTTTTTTTTT
>NW_016816568.1:9304-16063 GCF_001698545.2 Rhinopithecus bieti | reverse complement strand
AAAAAAAAAAAAAAAAAAAAAAAAAAAAAAAAAAGACCCAAACTACTGCTGCTAGTTTCATAAAGCACCAACTTCCATGAGGAATCTGATAACTGCCAACCCTCATTCCAGGAAGACTTAAGCATTTTATATCAACTCTTATCCCATTCATTTCATTTATCCCAGACAACAAACTGCTTTCCTCAGAGAACTTGGAAGCACATCACTGTTGAGACCTCAGATTAGGGGCTGACTACCAGGGAGGGATCTTTCTCCCTTAAGACTCCTCAGAAACTTTGTCTTTACTTTCTTTACAATGGCTACATGAGGTTGTTCAGGTAGCATATCTGCATTCAGACCATGATTAGAACTGCAATCTCCTCTCACTGGCCTCGCACCTGAGGGTGGAAGTGAGGGTAGAATTGGTAAGAGAGAAGCATCTATTTATTTGTGGATTTTAATTTGTTCACTCAAAACATATTTACCAAATGCCAAGTACCAGATTCTAATAGGCAGAGATGGAAGACAGCATCTGTTCTAAGAGGGTTTACACAGTCTGAGGGAAGAGATGGTGAGAAACAACCCTTACATTGGAGACAGGCACTATGATTGATATAATTAGAAAAATATCTCATATATTCCATACAATAGAGAAGTGTTAAAATGGTGACAGCTTATGGTTAACACCAGATAAATTCAGGTTATTTCTTTATTTGAGTTTACTGTTTTCTCTACCTCATGGTTTCTGCAGAGGTGGGTACTATTCTCTGTTTCCTGCTATTTTATTTATTTATTTATTTATTTATTTATTTATTTATTTGAGACAGAGTCTCGCTCTGTTGCCCAGGCTGGAGCGCAGTGGTGTGATCTCGGCTTGGCTCACTGCAAGCTCTACCTCCCGGGTTCACACCATTCTCCTGCCTCAGCCTCCTGAGTAGCTGGGACTACAGGCATCCACGGCCACGCCTGGCTAATTTTTTGTATTTTTAGTAGAGATGAGGTTTCTCCATGTTGGTCAGGCTGGTCTCGAACTCCTGACCTCAAGTGATCTGTCTGTCTCAGCCTTCCAAAGTGCTGGGATTACAGGCGTGAGCCACTGCGCCCAGCATTTAACGTTTATTCTATTTTACATTCATATGAACATGTACGAGTGATTTGTATAGGCCTTGTATAATATTTTTAAAAGAAATACAGCCAACAAAGTTTGTATGGGTCACATTTGGCTTCGTATTTGACCCACCCAATCCTCAATTGAATTGATACCAGGCTTTACTTTATTTTATGTAATCAATTTTAAATGAAAAACTAATAAAATCACCTTGATTTCAGATATGAAGCCACAATTACCATTTCCATCCTCAGTACAATTTCACTATAGCTATCTGTATCCTACAAAACTGTCAACACAACATTAAAATGCTCTAAAAGAGATTATGAGCCGTCTGTTTTCATACAAGTCATATCAGTTATATTGCCACCCCTACATCCCACAAATCCTGTTGATAAGGTGATTTCTCCAACATTAATTTCACTGGTCAGGTGAAAATAATTATCATATATATCTTTCATTTTTCTAGTTTCTTGGTTAATTCTAGTTTTAACATAGATTTTATAATTGATTAACTTTAAGATGTTTATTCAAACATACAGCTAAGTCTTCTTTAGCTGTTTGGAGAGAAAAATCTCATCCCATTCAATTCCCTCCTTAAGCAAATATCTTTATATTATTAATGTGAAGATTAAAATATGCTAAGATATAAGACTAATTTAATCATGAGAGAAACTTATGTTCACAGAATCAAATATATATAATGCAGCAAGTTACTTAATTTCTGAGATTTGGTTTTTCATATATAGCTTGGGAATGATATCTAACTTGTAGAATTGCTTTGAAGATGAGATAAAATATATTTAATGTCTTATTACAGTGCCTGGCACAGAGCCAATCCCTCAAACATGATAGCTCTGATTATTAATAGTAGTAGCTGTATTATCAAAATCATTGTTATTTCACAGTCCTTCTTAGGTAAATGAGTAAAATGAATCCTAAAGGAGATGGAAATGTGTTCTCTTCAAGTCTTTAGAGAATAATTCTGATTTGCAATAAAATGTCTTGAGGTCAGGAATCCACATAACTACATGTGCCATTACTACTTTCTCCTGTAAAATTCAGACATTTTCCTCCAGGTGCTGGGTTCAATGGACTCAGAGCCCTAAATACACTAGTGTCTAAATAATTAAAGTGAACACTATGTTATGATACCTCTTGGTCCTCTACTAAGGGACGTGCAAGCCGGTGTGTCACTTTGTCTTTTGTGCCTGTTTTGTCTCCTTTGATTTTTATGGAGTGCCTGGAGAAGGGTACTTTCAATTTCAATCACTTATAATTCTGCAATAATTACTGACACATTTATGGAAACATGTTACAGGAATTGAAATACAAGTGTGACTGAAGAAAGCAAATAAGGGCATATTAGAACTCTTTTGGTTATGAGTGACAGAAACTCAAATCAAACAAGCTTGTTTGTTTTTTTGTTTTCTGTGGGGTTTTTTGGTTTGCTTTTTTTTTTTTTTTTTTTTGTCTTTTTTTTTTTTGGTCATTGTTGCTTTAGATAATTTATTGGCTTTCTTAAGTGGAAAATTTAACAACTGAGTTTTGCAGTTGAGGTTGTTATGGAAGAGAGAAAATTCTTATGAGGATTAAAAATGTGTATGAGAACCTGCATTAATATTGAAAAAAAGTTATAAGCTAGTAAAAGTTCCTGCTAAAGCAAGTATGGTGCTCAAATTTGTAAGATATTTTCCACTAAGGAAACAGTGCATTTATTCAACAAATTTTTATTATGCACATGGAAACAGTGCATTTATTCAACACATTTTTATTATGCACATGACTGGACATTATCTGGATGCCTGTCCAGACAGACCTGCCTTCTTCACCCTGCGATGTACTTCAAGACTGACTCATGAACTGGGCTCCCTCATCCTGTCTTCCAGCTTCCGATTTATTCAGGCAAATTTAGGCACTGTCTGAAAGCTTAAGGGCAGGATGAAAGAGTTCAGGGTGCTTATTCTTTCTGTCCCTCTTTGTGTGCCTTGGGTTGGCTAAAGCTATGTTCCTCTATCAAAACTGCAGCTTCTTTCAGATGGGTCTCTCTTGTAGCCAAAAGTTTTCCATTAAATACTCTCCTTGTCCTTTCAAGCCTACAGATGATGGCAGCTTTCTGGTTTTGCCAGCTCTTGGGTGTTTTGCCATTTATTGAGTATCCTGAAACCTGGCCACAACTTTGTAATAACTGATTTAGTAAACCTGAAACCTGACCACAACTTTGTCATAACTGATTTAGTAAACTGTTTTCAAAAACCCTTTATGACTTTGCTATCTTTTACTTGCTGATTTCCTGTCTGATACACTAATTTATATTAGGTCTAGTCCCTTCGAAATGTAATTCTGTAATTGGGTTGCTCTCATATTGGATGGGTACGCGAACCTTTTCACAGAGGTGGGAAAATGTAGCACTGTTATCCTATGGCTTCCAGTGGCATCCTAATTACTCCAATGAACACCAAGGAGGCATGGGATGAAATCCTGATGAAGTGCATAGCAGTGAGAGATCAAGTGGTTATTGCATTTAAACACTACAAAGTGTAAGATGGTGCTTACAAAGATTTAGGCACAGGGTGGTTTGCTTCTGCTGGCCTCTGAGATCTTATACAAAGATCTCTGGTATGTTGCAAGAATTCTTCTCGTTTTAGTATTCATGCCTTTTCAATGTGGCTTTGTAGTACTTCAAATACAGAGGTGATCTATTACTCTTTTGTTTAACTCTGGGCTTGTCTTGTGGCTTTCTACGCCCAATAGAATGCCGTAGGTGTAATGTTATAGCACTTCTAAGCCCGGTCTTTAGAGACTCTGAATACATCCATTGTTGTTCTCAGAACCCAGCCAGTCTTAAAGTAATTTGGCCTGAGTCAGCCTAAATTTTGAAAAGAAAACCTCTTTATCTCATCTTAGCTAACAGTCAATTAGTTGCCAAACATGTGAATAAATTTACTCCACTTGTCACCTGGATGCAAAAAGCATCCACCATAAAGAGAGATCAATAAATTTAATTCCATTAAAATTAAAAATGTCTAGCTCTCAGATATTATAAATGGAAAACAAGTCATTTTAGAAAAAAAATAAGAATATATAATAAACCATGGCCTTTATTTGGAAATACGTGAAAACTCTTACATATTAAAAAAATGTTGGCCGGGTGCGGTGGCTCATGCCTGTAATCCCAGCACTTTGGGAGGACAAGGTGGGCGGATCAAGAGGTCAAGAGTTCAAGACCAGCCTGGCCAACATGATGAAAACCCATCTCAACTAAAAATACAAAAAATTAGCTGGGCATGGTGGAACATGCCTGTAATCCCAGCTACTTGGGAGGCTGAGGCAGGAGAATTGCTTGAACCAGGACCTGGGAGGCAGAGGTTGCAGTGAGCTGAGATCATGCCACTGCACCCCAGCCTGGGCTATAGAGTGAGACTCTGTCTCAGTCTCAAAAAAAAAAAAAAAAAAAGAAAAGAAAATTAAAATATAGGTGACTCAATAGAAAACAGGCTGATTACTTCAACAGGCACATTATAAAAGAAACATATTTGAATCATACACATATAAAAATGTGCTTAATCTCTTTAGAATTGAAAATGTGCAAAATAATAATATAATAGGGTATCATTACTCACTCAAAATATTGCCAAATATATAAAAGTTAGAAAGTACTAAGTATGTTAAATTGAATGATTGGTTTCAATTCTTCATCTCCCTGTAAAAGGATTATGCAGCCATACCCCTGCTGCCATGGACTCAAGGCAGGCAGAGTGAAATCCTTCACCCCTTTATGAAAGTAGATTATGCTTCAAAGCACAGGCCAAATACTGCTGGAACCACAGTGGTTTTGTGATTACATGTTTATAATTTTAGATCAAAGTTAGTAGTATCACAGATCCTGCCTACCCCTCTCAACCTTCAGTAAGGCTTTAATCTCTATTAGATCCTAACAGAATAATTACTCTTACCTATCAATTTCACAAACAAGAAATAAATAATTAAATGACTGCCTTTTCTCTTTGAGGAGAATACTAAGTACTCAAAGCAAGAAGAAATTTTTCAATAATCAATTTTACAGGAAAATTGAGTAAACTGAGTTAGCAAGTGTCGCATTAACTTTTTTTTATTATACTTTAAGTTCTAGTGTACATCTGCACAACGTGCAGGTTTGTTACATATGTATACACGTGCTATGTTGGTGTGCTGCACCCGTTAACTAGACATTTATTTTAGGTATGTCTCCTAATGCTATCCCTCCCGCAGTCCCGCATTCCAAGACAGGCCCCAGTGTGTGATGTTCCCCACCCTGTGTCCAAGTGTTCTCATTGTTCAGTTCCCAGCTATGAGTGAGAACATGCGATGTTTGGTTTTCTCTTCTTGCGACAGTTTGCTCAGAATGAAGGTTTCTAGCTTCATCAATGTCCCTGAAAAGGACATGAACTCATCCTTTTTTATGGCTGCATATTATTCCATGGTGTATATGTGCCACATTTTCTTAATCCAGTCTATCATTGATGGACATTTGGGTTGGTTCCAAGTCGTTGCTATTGTGAATATTGCCACAATAAACATACGTGTGTGCATGTGTCTTTATAGCAGCAAGATTTATAATCCTTTGGGTATATACCCAGTAATGAGATGGCTGGGTCAAATGATATTTCTAGTTCTAGATCCTTGAGGAATCGCCACACTGTCTTCCACAATGGTTGAACTAGTTTACAGTCCCACCAAAAGTGTAAAAGTATTCCTATTTCTCCACATCCTCTCCAGCACCTCTTGTTTCCTGACTTTTTAATGATTGCCATTCTAACTGGTGTGAGATGGTATCTCATTGCTGTTTTGATTTGCATTTCTCTGATGACCACTGATGATAAGCATTTTTTCATGTGTCTGTTGGCTGCATAAACGTCTTTTTTTGATAAGTGTCTGTTCATATCCTTTGCCCACTTTTTGATGGGGTGGTTTGATTTTTTTCTTGTAAATTTGCTTAAGTTCTTTGTAGATTCTGGATATTAGCCCTTTGTCAGATGTGTAGATCGCAAAAATTTTCTCCCATTCTATAGGTTGCCTGTTCACTCTGACCATAGTTTCTTTTGCTGTACAGAAGCTCTTTAGTTTAATTAGATCCCATTTGTCAATTTTGGCTTTTGTTGCCATTGCTTTTGGTGTTTTAGTCATGAAGTCCTTGCCCATGACTATGTCCTGAATGGTATTCCCTAGGTTTTCTTCTAGGGTTTTTATGGTTTTAGGTCGAACATTTAAGTCTTTGATTCATCTTGAATTATTTTTTGTATAAGGTGTAAGGAAGAGATCCAGTTTCAGCTTTCTACATATGGCTAGCCAGTTTTCCCAGCACCATTTATTAAACAGGGAATCCTCTCCCCATTTCTTGTTTTTGTCAGGTTTGTCAAAGATCAGATGGTTGTAGATGTGTGGTATTATTTCTGAGGGCTCTGTTCTGTTCCATTGGTCTATATCTCTGTTTTGGTACGAGTACCATGCTGTTTTGGTTAATGTAGCCTTGTATGGATTGAAGTCAGGTAGTGTGACCAGCTTTGTTTTTTGGCTTAGGATTGTCTTGGCAATGCGGGCTCTTTTTTGGTTCCATATGAACTTTAAAGCAGTTTTTTCCAATTCTGTGAAGAAACTCATTGGTAGCTTGATGGGGATGGCATTGAATCTAG
>NW_016816568.1:0-8868 GCF_001698545.2 Rhinopithecus bieti | reverse complement strand
GGACACAAACAAACAAATGGAAGAACATTCCATGCTCATGGATAGGAAGAATCAATATTGTGAAAATGGCCATACTGTCCAAGGTAATTTATAGATTCAATGCCATCCCCATCAAGCTACCAATGACTTTCCTCACAGAATTGGAAAAAACTGCTTTAAAGTTCATATGGAACCAAAAAAAAGAGCCCACATTGCCGTGACAATCCTAAGCAAAAAGAACAACGCTGGAGGCATCACGCTGTCTGGTGAAATATCTTTACACTTTTCTGGTAATGAGAGAACAGTGATGTGAAGTGGGGGAAAATTCCTAAATCAAGCATAATGTCAACTTTGTTACAATCCTCACCTTAACATTTAACAACATTTCTATTGGGCACATCCTTAATCTGTCTCATATCAGTTTAACTTTTTAAACTTAGAGTTTAAGGGACCTAGAGTTTCCTTCTACATTTCACATTTCAAATTTCTAAGACAATTTTTAATTTTTTTTGAAATTTCTGCCTTCTCAGTGATGAGGTCTTCCAGATGTCAGCAGCTTGGTGAAGTCAATCAGAACTTTAAACACAGTGTTCCAAGTAGGAAATGGAATATAAACACCAGCTGAGTATCTCAGTGACCTTTGAAATAGTGGCACCATGCTGGTTACAAAGTAATATCATATCACAGCACTGTCAAAACCATAAACAAGACATTTAACCTAAATACCAACAAATACAAAAAGAAGAAGAAGAGCAAGCATACCAATGAATAGTATCCTGAATTGCATTCCATTCAGAATCTAAATAGAAACTTTTGGTAATTCCAACCTTCTCGCAGGCAATTTCAATCTCATGCACAGGGGAAGTATAAACAATGTTTTGGCAGGATCAGAGAAAAGTGAAACATTTCCTCCAGGATCCAAGTAGCTCCCAACATCATTGGAAAACTTATTTGGGCTAACAGAGACAAGACTGCAAAAACACAGGAAAGGCTAAGAGAACTATGGCCAAGCAGGAGTGCTGACCTTCATTTGCAACAAGGAAGTGCCAACACCCCTTTATGGATGGCTTGGTTAGAGCAAGTGTGTTGACCATCTGGGAAGGTGTTTTCTTCCCAAAAGTTAAAATGAATGGAGCTGAGCTACCAAATGGATTATAATGGCAAAGGGGGCTTGAACTGAACATTGGGTGCCAAGATACAGGCAAAAATGGGGGCCAGGGAATCAGGAAAACAGGAATGAGAAATACTGGGCTAAAATGGGGGAAAGAGCAGGAAATATGAACAGTTTCTGGTGCTAGAAGGCCATTGTTTTTGCTGGAACTTTTAGACACTGCCAGCATGTGTGTGCAGAACTCAGGGGTGGAGGAAAGCAAAAAGCAATAACGATCACACCTCTTCACTTTTCAGGTTCTGAAGTAGTTGAGAAATAAAATAAACAGTAATTATTGAGGGTAAACAATCACTTCATTAACCAGTGGCTAGGTTGGAGGACCTAGCTTTAGGTGCCATAGCAAATTAGGATTGCCAATATTGGACCCCTGGATCAGACAGACTCAGGCACCCAATTGTAGGTTGTGCCACACCAAGGACAGTCTCTGTGCATCATGGAAGTCTACGCAGGTAAGACTTACAGTGCAAAGAAGTAGAGGAGAGCTTGTCTTGTAAGCCAGCTTGATCTCAGAGCCAAGTGTTGCTAAGCCAAGCCTGTTCAGTTATCCTACCCAAGTTAACCACTCAGATAAATTATTCTGCTTCCTCAGCACAGAACCAGTAAAGCAGAGAAGAAAGATTCAGGTTATACAGATTAAATTCCACTCATAGAAAGGAAACATAAGGAAGAGGAAAGGCACCTGACCCACTATTAAGAAATGACCTATCTTGGATAGGCAGGCTGAGGCCAGGGTGGAAGGTGTCAGATAGGTATAGAAGTATCAGCCATGGAGAGTAGAAGTTACAGTGCTGTACTTTAGGACCTGAATTTAAGCAGTGGCCGTTCCAATCCAACGTCTATGTAACTGACTCTTTTAAGAGCTTTGAATACTGAATGAAGGTGAAAGAGAAAAGGAATTCATTAGCCAGCACTTTCATCAACATATTCCTATTATCTGTTTGTATTCCAACATTTCCCTTTAGCTGCATGGCACTTTGTGTTTTTCAAGATACTTCCACATATTATCATTTTATTTATTGTTATAATCATCATTTTAAAAGACAAAACTGTCATTATCATTTTGTTTTGAAGAAAATTAGAGAGCCAAAATGTCATTTTCTTATAAGCTGTTTAGTGGAAGAACTAAAACAAAAGCATAGGTTTCCTAAAACATTTACTACTAAAATACGAAAATTTATTTGATGGTAGAAGCAGAGACTAGCAAAGAAAGTTAAGATATATTTCTTAATATATTGGCCTTATTTTCAGAATATAAAATTCAAATATCTGGCAAAGTTATCATTAACCATCTTATGTTGAAATCTTTGGCCTATTTAGTCTATAAGCTAAAGCTTTATGCATTACCATGTAGAGGAAAATCTGTTTTGTTTTCTTTAAATACATCTATTAAAGGTAGGCCTACAGATATTTTGTTTGTTGTTGGTTTTGCTTGTTTGTTTGGTTGGTTTTGGTTTTGCTAAATTCACAGCAATACAGGAAAACTACTCTAACTCTAACTCTATTCTAACCATTGTGCACAAGCTATTCACTCATTTACTTATGCTGAGTGAACAATAAGTGCTGACCTCTATGCTTCGTACTGTAAAGAAGAAAAAAGATTTGGGCCTTGTCTTTATGTGAGTATATTGAAGTCAGGGAAATGGACACATAATGCATGTAATAAACTACTGCTCTGAAATGATGGGACATATAGCCTGCAATGGGAGCACAAAGGATAAAATAAAGCAAATTTGTTTTAAAGTTTAAACTTTTAGAACTTTTCTTCGAGATTTTATAAAATACCATCTCACTTTATAACCTTATGGAGCTGGATTAGCTCAGCTCAGCTTGTAAATAAAATGATTTATCTTTGCTATTCATAATATTATTTTAAAAAGAAAGTATAAGTGATTGGTATTAATTATCATTGCATGAATGATCACTTTAGCATTTCCCTGGTTATCACAGTATCTTGAGAGCGGGGATTAGGAGAGAACAACTCTTGGATCCCAGAGCAGTAGAATAATATAAGGACTGAATGTTGTGTTTCTAAAAGACAACATGTTCCATTATCCTAGCTGAGAACAGAATGCCCAGTCTCTATAGAATCTCTGGACTGACCTGGCAATAAGCTAATAATTTAATGAATCCACAGAAAGAACCTACTTTTATGATTTTCTTGGTGCCTACTGGGGCATTTTCAATGAAATACAATATGTCCCCAATCACATAGGATTACATGAAAATGACTGATGCCGTGACTGAAATATTGAGCTATAGTTCTAAAAAGTGAAAATATTTCTGGTAGTATTTACAAGAAGCTTCATCTGTGAAAAGTTATTTAGAAAAGCTTATTCTGGTTGGGAAAATGGGCCCCTGTCAGTTTTTCTGATGAAGCATTCTAAATCTCTCCTGTCAATTGAACAATTCACTCCATTAAAGTGGAGAAGATCCCATGGGGTCTTGTTTGTTCCTATCATGGGAGCATAAGCCATAGTTATGACACAAATGCCCAATTCTGAAGCACTCAGTTCTAAAAATATTCACCTTTCTAAATTAGGGACCCACCTGAGAGGGCACAACTGGTGCAAGGGTCCACAGTTCTCAAAGGGCTTTCTTACTATGATTTTCCTTGTCCCAAATGGATTTTACCATCTTTTCTTCTTGAAATGAGAGGGCTACTCAATTATGTGTTTCTCAGAGATAATTGATATATAAACAGAAATTAATTCATCTATTTGATTTCCTGAATTGGGTAAAATTCTTGAGACAACCTCTGGCCTTAGAGCTAACAAATATACTACAGTATAGAGCATGAGATTGCAGTAAGCCCCAATGAGGTCATGGGTGGCCTCACAAAGCCTGTTTGGGAAATATCTGTGCTACAAAGTCATAGGATAGCAATCCTAGAAATGACAGGCCATTTTTCATTTAGTGAGGAGTAAGCCTCAGTCTATAGACATAAAACTGGTGGCCGGAATGCAGAAGTCCCAGAAAGGGTAGATGAAGGGGCAAGAAGGAATTGAGCTCAAGGTTTGACTTTGGGCATTCACTAACAGTCAATCTGATAAGGGCAAGTTGCATAGTACCCAAGTAAGGGAATTTAAAATAAGTAGATACTTAATCAAGTGAGTTGATGATGATAATAAGCTTTGAGGACAGAACCAGCCACAAGGCTGAGCTACATGGCTCAAATTAAAGCATTATATACTATAGAGAGTAATGAGGTTAATTCTGAGATTCCCAGAAATGGAAACTCTAAGTCAAGAAGAGGGTCAAGAGCAAGATCAACAAGTGTTATGGACAAGATTTATGTGTCTCCCCCAAAATGTATAAGTTGAAGTCCTAACCCCTAGTGTGGCTGTATTTGGAGTAAGGAGGTAATTAAGATCATAAAGGTTGGTCCGTGATCTAATAGGATTAGTGTCCTTATAAGAAGAGACACCAAAGAGCTCACTCTCTCTCTCCATGTGCACATGCCACACCAAGAAAAGGCCACTGACAACACAGTGAGAAAGTGGCCATCTGCAACCCAAGGGAAGGGCCCTCACCAGACACCAAACCTGCTGGCACCTTGATCTTGACTTCCAGTCTCCAGAACTATGAGAAGATGAGTGATGTTGTTTAAGCCATCCAGTCAGTAGTATTTTGTTATGGCAGCCCTAGTAGACTAATACAGGAAGCACTGGCAAACAGAGGACTTGGAGTTATATGATTTTAGGTTTTAGTAAGACCCGTGAATTGAGAAATTTGATGTTATAGCATTAGATTTTATATTTCACAATACAGTGTAAGCTACAGGGGATCAGGTACTTAGTCATTCACTGCTATGTCCTCAATTCATAGGACTTAGCAGGTGCTCAATAAATATTGGTTGAATGAATTATATCTTAGAAAGACTCGCCAGAGACCTGTAGGGAGGGCAACTGGAAACAAAAGCAGAGAAGAAAACAGCTCCCACAGCAGCATTTTGCACACAAAAGATACTAGACTGATATTATACCCCAAAACAGAGACAACTGCAGAAGCAATCACTATAGGCTTTCCAACGTTTCAGAGTAAAGTCATTTCTCTA
Source organism: Rhinopithecus bieti (assembly GCF_001698545.2). Classification (NCBI taxonomy): domain Eukaryota; kingdom Metazoa; phylum Chordata; class Mammalia; order Primates; family Cercopithecidae; genus Rhinopithecus; species Rhinopithecus bieti. The sequence continues at coordinate 3,664 of NW_016816568.1, read as the reverse complement.
GACTACTATACAAATGCTCAATGAGCCAATTTGGTTGTCTTTCAAAAGGCAAGAGGAAGAAAACGCTGTTGATAAAAAGGCAACTAATTCAGGTTGAACGTAATGGAATTCCTTACTTTTCCAAGAAAATAGCCATTGAGTGTCATGACCCAACATTGAAAGTAAACTTGGAAACAAGGTGCAAGGGCCAAAAGTGTGTGCGTGTGTGTGTGTGTGTGTGTGTGTGTGTGTGTGTGTGTATATTTATGAAACATCTTGTAATTTTCAGATTACCACCAATAAAGAAAATTAAATCAATGCAAAGATCATTAATATTGCAAATATTATATGCTATAAGTATATGTATAGGAATTTTATACATGATGATATATGAGAGCTTAAGAGAAAGTCCCATGGTAAAAACATACCTTAAGCCATTGTTTCTGTCATGTACACTTACATTCCATCTGCCAAAGCAAATCCTAAATAACAAGCCCAAAGTCAAGAGGAACGATGTTCGTTTTATACACCAGACCACAACAAGGATATGCACACACAATTTTGTTATAGAGAAATAAGGTATTGGAACTAATAATTTAATCTAACACAATTGGTATTTTCTTACTTTTAAAACTTTTGAAATTCTTTAGAGGTTTGTAGTGTTATGTTATTGTATTATTATTTTGCATATCTTACGATATTAGAGAGGTGAAACCATTTTCCCACGCATTTTTTTTTTTTTTTTTTTTTTTTTTTTTTTGGCCAGATGAATTTATTTAAAAAGCATTGTGGGAGTGTTATGTATATTAGTTGCCAAACTTCAAGTCCAATATGTCTATTATTTTTTGCACATACTTCTCTCACGTCTTTCAAAGTCACTTGTCTTCACTTTCTTTCTCTTTTTTTTTTTTTTTTTTTTTTTTTTTTGAGACGGGTGTCGTCTGTCACAGCCAGGCTGGAGTGAGTGGCCGGATCTCAGCTCACCTGCCAAGCTCCGCTCCCGGGTTTACGGCCATTCTCCTGCCTCAGCCTCCTGAGTAGCTGGGACTACCAGCACGCCGCCACCGGGAATGGCCTCGGCTAGTTTTTTGTATCTTTAAGAGAGAACACGGGTTTCACGCGTGTTAGCCCAGGATGGTCTGATCTCTTGAGCCGCTCTGTGATCGTGCCCGTCTCGGCCCGCCCTCACCAAGTGCGGGAATTTCAGGCTGGAACCACCGCGCCCGGCCCCACTTTCTTCTAATACTCTGAGGACCTGAATATTTCACTTTAATGTAGTTCAATTTTCTATCACTTTAATGGTGAATGCCTTTAGTATTTTTTAAAGAAGTTTTCCCTACTTCAAAATCACAAAATAATTTTGTTATGTTAATTTCTTTAAACGAGTAGTTTTCCTTAAACAATTAGGTCTTTAATACACCTTGGATTTAGGGCAGTGGTGGTCTGATTTCTTTTTTTTTTTTTTTTTTAATATGAATTACAATTGTCTCATAACCTTTTGTTGAAAACCCTGCATTTCTCCATTTATCTGTTATGCCAGCTCTCTCATATGTCAAACATCTATCTACACATGATTTTTTGGGGGGTGCTATTCGTCTTGCCCATTGTTCTATGTTTCTCTTACTGAAGCATGTTGTTTTATTTACTAAAAAATAATAGTAATCTTGATATCTAGTAGGAAAAGTCCACCCACCTCAAGAACAAAGCGAGTTAAAATGCCACAAAACGTACTCTTCTTGCCTCAGTAAGATTCATTTGTTTTTTCTGTTCTTCCTAAATAAATGCACCCCAGATCATTGCAAGCCTTTAGTTAATTTTCAGACTTCTGGAAAACTTGATTATAAGACTATTTGCCAGCATTCTATTGTTTTCATAAATGAAATGATTTGCAGAGGTACTTATTCTGCCATTTATGCTGACATCGCTGTGATAAATAATTTTTTAATATCGAATTTTTTGTCTTTTTTTTTTTTTTTTTTGAGAGGAAGTCTCACTCTGTCGCCCAGGCTGGAGTGCAGTGGCGCAATCTCGGCTCACTGAAAGCTCCACCTCCCAGGTTCACGCCATTCTCCTGCCTCAGCCTCCTGAGTAGCTGGGACTACAGGTGCCTGCCACCACGCCCGGCTAAATTTTTTGGTATTTTTAGTAGAAATAGGGTTTCACCTTGTTAGCCAGAATGGTCTCAATCTCCTGACCTCATGACCCGCCAGCCTTAGCCTACCAAAGTGCTGGGATTACAGGTGTGAGCCACTGCGCCTGGCCTTATTTTTTGCCTTATTAGGACCTCCAATGCAATGTTTAGTAGAAGTAGTAAAAATAAACTTTCTTCTCTTATTGGTAATTTCAAAGCAAAGGTTTCTATGTTTTCAATGTTAAGTATAGTGCTGTTGTAGATATTTTATATGACCTCTATCAGATTAAGAAACTGTGCTTCTCTGTCAATTTTCTAAGATTTCTGTCTAATATGAATGTTACATTTTTTTCTGCACATATTGAATAATATAATTATTCTCCTCTAAACATTTAATGTCATAAATTACATTAATTGATTTTCTAATATTAAACTGAACTTGGTTTTGTTAGATAAGTTCAACATGGCCATAATTTCTTATCCTTTTCTGTTTTGTTGGAGCATATTTGTTAATATTTTGTTTAGGATTTTTTTACCACAATTCATGACTGAAATTGGCCTGTAATTTTCCTTCTTCATACTATACTTTCCAGATATTGGTGACATTAATATCATACCAGATTCATAACATGACTTGAGAAGTTATTTCACATTAACTGTAAGATGTTGTGTAAGACTAGAACACATTCTATCCTGAGATTTTGATAATACTCACTTGTGAACCATGAATTCCTTAATACCTAGTGGTATTTTTTAATTTAAATATTATTCCTCAATGCATTTAAAATGTGTTTGTATTTTATTCAATATTTTAAGTATTTTTCAAGCAGAGATTTAATATAAATAACTTGGTCCAACCTTTTGCCAGAAGTAGAAGTCAGTATTTCTCTTCTATTGCTAGAAATACCAGTGTGTTCCTGCCTTATCCTACCCTTATAATTGTTAACATTATAGAGTTCTATATCTTTCTCCAACTTGTCTTTATTGTTCCCAATGCCTCCTTGGTTTCAGTAACACTATATTCTCTCTCTACTATGTAAACCTATTCTTCTTCTCCAATCCAGTACAGTAGACTTTTCTTCTGATAAGTTTTATTCAGCAGCATGACTCTTTAAGATTATTGCATAGGGGGCGGAGCAAGATGGCCGAATAGGAACAGCTCCAGTCTCCAACTCCCAGCGTGATCGACACAGAAGACCAGTGATTTCTGCATTTTCAACTGAGGTACTGGGGTCATCTCACTAGGGAGTGCCGGACAATCATGCTGGTCAGCTGCTGCAGCCCGACTAGCGAGAGCTGAAGCAGGGCGAGGCATCACCTCACCTGGGAAGTGCAAGGGGAAAGGGAATCCCTTTTCCTAGCCAGGGGAACTGAGACACACAACACCTGGAAAATCAGGTGACTCCCACCCCAATATTGTGCTTTAAGCAAACGGGCACACCAGGAGAATATATCCCACACCTGGCCAGGAGGGTCCCATGCCCACGGAGCCACCCTCATTGCTAACACAGCAGTCTGTGATCTAACCTCAAAGCAGCAGAGAGGCTGGGGAGG
>NW_016816567.1:42364-45443 GCF_001698545.2 Rhinopithecus bieti | reverse complement strand
AGGTATAGAATCACATCTCAGGGAAGAGAGATAGTTCAACTTCTTTTCCTATTTGGATGCCTTTTATCTTTTATTTCTTTCTTTTGGCTGAATGCTCTGGCTAAGACTTCATATGTGTATATTATATTTTCTTAACAAAACCAGTTAAGAAAGCAGTAATTGAAATGAATTTCCTCAAGCTGAAAAAGGTTTCTACAGAGAAGAGTTGAACAAGTTGGTAGAATAGATGCCTACACCATTTATCCCCACTGCAGAAACACTAGATTTTAACAACTATCTGTACACGGAAAAGCACCACCACAAGAACCAAAAATCGGGGGAGCAATCACAGTGCCTGGTTTTGATTTCATATTTCTAAAAGAGGCATTGAAGAGTGTCAGAGAGAGAGAGAGTCTTGAATCACTGATACTACCCTTCCCTGATCCCCAAGCAACAGCCATAGAACACCACAAAGAGTCTGTACTTTGGGGAAGGAGAGTGCTGTGACTGGGGGACTTTGTATTGAACTCAGTACTGCTCTATCATAGTGGAGAACAAAGCTGTGCTGGGCTCAGCCAGCCCCCACACGTGGAGGGAACATTCGGACCAGCCCTAACCAGAGCGGAATCACCCATCCCAGTGATCAGAACTTGAGTTTCTCAGCAAGCCTCACCACCATGGGCCAAAGTGTTCTGAGTCCTAGGTAAACTTGAAAGGCAGTCTAGGACACAAGGACTGCAATTCTTAGGCAACTCCTAGTGCTGGGCTGGACTCAGAGCCAGAGGACTAGAGTGGGGTGTGACCAAGGAGGACACCAGCCAGGGTGGCTAAAGGAGTCCTTCTGCCCCCCCTCCCCCAAATCCAGGCTGTGCAGCTCACAGCAACGAAAGTGACTCCTTCCCTCTGTTTAAGGATAGAAGAGCAAAGAGTAAAGAGGACTCTATCTTGCATCTTGGATACCATCTCAGCCACAGTAGGACAGAGCACCAGTTAGAGTTGTGAGGCTCCCATTCCAAGCCCTAGCTCCCAGCCAACATTGCTAGACACAACCTGCGCCAAAAGAGAACCTGCTGCCTTGAAGGGAAGGGCCCAGTCCTGACAGGGTTAATCACCTGCTGACTAAAGAGCCCTTGGGCCTTGAATAACAGGCAGTAATACTCAGGTAATAAGCCATGAGCCTTGAGCTCTGAGATGTGCTAACTACAGGTGTGACCCAGCACAGTCCGAGTTGTGGTGGCCATCAGGAGAGACTCATTCTGCTTGAGAAAAGCAGAGGGACCAGTAAAGGAGACTGTCTTGCACCTTAGGTACCAGCTTAGACACAGAGGAGTAAAGAAATAAGCAGGGTCTTAGGGTCCCTGAGTCTAGGCCTAGGCCCTTAGACAGCATTTCTGGGCCTGCCCGAAGCTAGAGGGGAACCCACTGCCCTGAAGGGTGAGTTCCAGGCCTGGAAGTATTAACCACAAACTGATAGGAAAGCCCTTGGGCTTTTCTTTGTTGTTGTTTTCATTTTTTGAGACGGAGTCTCGCTCTGTTGCTCAGGCTGGAGTGCAGTGGCACCATTTTGGCTCACTGCAAGCTGTGCCTCCCAGGTTCACGCCATTCTCCTGCTTCAGCCTCCTGAGTGGCTAGGACTACAGGCACCCACCACCACGTCCAGCTAATTTTTTCTGTTTTTTAGTAGAGATGGGATTTCACCATGTTAGCCAGGATGGTCTCGATCTCCTGACCTCGTGATCCACCCGCCTCGGCCTCCCAAAGTGCTGGGATTATAGGCATAAGCCACCATGCCTGGCCGGCTGCCCTTGGGCTTTAAATGAACATCAGTGGTGGCCTGGCAGAGTGCCCCATGGGCAGGTTGTGGTGGCGGCCACAGGGAGAGGCTCCCCTGCCTCTGTGGAAAGGAGACGGAAGAGCAGGAAGGATTTTGTCTTTTGTGGTTTGAGTGCCAGCTTAGCCACAGTAGAGCAAATTTCTAAAGCTTTTGACTCCAATCCTTGGCTCCCAGACAGCATCTCTGGGCCCACCTGGGGCCTGGGGGAACTCACTGCCCTAGAGGGAAGGACACAAACCTGGCTGGCTTCACTACCTGATGATTATAGAGCCCTAGGGCCTTAAGTGAATTTGGGAGGTAGCCAGTTAGCGATTACATTGGGCGTTGGGCAAGACCCAGTGATATGCTGGCTTCAGGTCTGACCCAGTGCAGTCCCAGTAGTGGTGGCCACAGAAGTGCTTGCATCACCACACTGCCAGTTCCAGGTGGCTCCACACAGAGAAACTCTATTTGTTTGGGAGAAAGTAAGGGAAAAGAATAAAAGTCTCTGTCTGGTAATCCAGATAATTCTTCTGGATGTTATCCAGGACCATCAAGGCAGTACCTCTACAAGTCTACAAAAACCACATTTATATTGGGCTTAGGGCCCACATCCCTTTGAATACCTGGAAAGCCTACTCAAAAAGGATGGGCACAAAGAAGACCAGAGTGTGAACACTACAATAAATACCTAACTTTGGCCTGGCGTGGTGGCTGACGCCTGTAATCCCAGCACTTTGGGAGGCTGAGGCCAGCTGATCACCTGAGGTTGGGAGTTCAAGAACAGCCTGACCAACATGGAGAAACCCCATCTCTATTAAAATTACAAGGTTAGCCAGGCGTGGTGACTCATGCCTGTAATCCCAGCTACTCGGGAGGCTGAGGCAGGAGAATCACTTGAACCTGGAAGGCAGAGGTTGCAGTGAGCCGAGATCATGCCACTGTACTCCAGCCTGGGTGGCAGAGTGAGACCCTGTCAAAAAAAAAAAAAAAAAAAAAACCCAACTTTTCAATGTCTGGACACTGATGGACATCTACAAGCACCCAGATCATCCAGGAAAACATGACCTCACCAAACAAATTAAAGGACCAATCCTGGAGAAACAGAGAAATGTGACCTTTAAGACAGGGAAGCCGGGCGCGGTGGCTCAAGCCTGTAATCCCAGCACTTTGGGAGGCCGAGGCAGGTGGATCACGAGGTCAGGAGATCGAGACCATCCTGGCTAACCCAGTGAAACCCCGTCTCTACTAAAAAATACAAAAAACTAGCCAGGCGAGGTGGCAGGC
>NW_016816567.1:37432-42021 GCF_001698545.2 Rhinopithecus bieti | reverse complement strand
AGCAAGACTCCATCCCCAAAAAAAAAAAAAAAAGACAGGGAAGCCAAAATATCTGTTTTGAGAAAACTCAAAGAAATTCAAGATAACACAGAGAAGGAATCAGAATTCTATCAAATAAATTTAACAAAAAGATTGACATTAAAAAGAATGAAGAAGAAATTCTAGAGTTGAAAAATGCAATTGACATACTGAAGAATGAATCAAAATCTCTTAATAGTAGAATTGATCAACTAGATGAAAGAATTGGTGAGCCTGAAGACCAGGTATTTGAAAATACACACTCAAGGGAAACAAAAGAAAAAAAAAGACTAAAAAACAATGAGAAGGAAATAAATGTATTTGAAATGAAGGAAACAATAAAAAAGATCAACAAAAGAAAAAGTTGGGTTTTCTTTTGACAAACCTTTAGCCAAACTGATAAAGAAAAAAGAGGGAAGACCCAAATATATAAAATCAGAGATGAAAAAGTTGACATTACAACTGATACCGCAGAAATTCAAAGAACTATTAATGGCCATGAGTAACTATTTGCCAATCAATTGGAAAATCTAGAAGAAATAGACAAATTCCTAGACATGTACACCTTCAAGGATTGAACCATGAAGAAATCCAAAACCTGAACAGACCAATTACAAGTAATGAGATCAAAGCTGTAATAAAAAGTCTCCCAGTAAAGAAAAGCCCAGGACCTGATGGCTTCACTGCTGAATTCTACCAAACACTTAAAGAAGAACTAATATCAATCCATTCAAACTATTCCAAAAAATGGAGGAGGAAGGAATACTTTCAAACTAATTCTATGAGGCCAGTATTACCCTGATACCAAAACCAGACAAAGACACATCAAAAAAAGAAAACTACAGGCCAATTTCTCTAATGAATATTGATGCAAAAATCCTCTACAAAATACTAGCAAACTGAATTCAACAATTCATTAAAAAGATCATTCATCATAACCAAGCGGGATTTATCCCCAGAATGCAAGGACAGTTCGACATATGCAAATCAATGTGATACATCATATCAACAGAATTAAGGACAAAAACTATAAGATATTTTTTAAGCAGAGTCTTGCTCTGACTCCCAGGCTGGAGTGCAGTGGGATGATCTTGGCTCACTGCAACTTCTACCTCCCAAAATCAAGTGATTCTCTTGCCTCAGCCTCCTGAGTAGCTGGGATAACAGGTGTGTGCCACCACACCTGACTAATTTTTTTTTGTATTTTTAATCTAGACAAGATTTCACCATTTTGGCCAGGCTGGTCTCAAACTCCTGTCTTCAAGTGATCCACCCTCCTTGCCCTCCCAAAGTGCTGGGATTACAGGCGTGCACCACCATGCCCAGCCTGAAACTATATGATCTTTTAACTGATGTTTAAAAGCATCTGATAAAATTAAACATCCCTTCATGATAAAAACCCTAAAAAAAACTGGGTATAGAAGGAACATACCTCAATATAATAAAAGCCATATATGACAGGTCTACAGCTAGTATCATATCGAACGGGGAAAAGCTGAAAGCATTTCCTCCAAGATCTGGAACATGACAAAGATGGTGCCCACTTTCACCTCTGTTATTCAACATAGTACTTGAAGTCTTAGCTAGAGCAATCATACAGGAGAAAGAAATAAAGGGCACAGAAATTGGAAAGGAAGAAGTCAAATTATCCTTGTTTGTGGATGATATGATCTTATATTTGGAAAAACCTAAAGACTCCTTCAAAAAACTATTAGAACTGATAAATAAATTCAGTAAAGTTGCAGGATATTAAATCAATATACAAAATCAGTAGCAGTTCTATATGCCAACAGTGAAAAATCTGAAGAAGAAATCAACAAAGTAATCCCATTCACAATAGCCACAAATAAAATTAAATACCTAGGAATTAACTTAACCAAAGAAGTGAAAATCTGTATAATAAAACAATAAAACACTTATGAAACAAATGGAAGAGAACACAAAAAAAATGGAAAAATATTTCATGTTGATGGTTTGGAAGAATCAATATTATTAAAATGTCCATACTATTCAAAGCAATCTACAGATTCAATGCAATTGCTATCAAAATGCCAATGACATTCTTCACAGAAATAGAAAAAACAATCCTAAAAATTATATGGAACCACAAAACACCCAGAATGGCCAAAGCTATCCTAAGCAAGAAGAAAGAAACTGGAGGAATCACATTACCTGACTTCAGATTGTACTACAGAGCTATAGTAACCAAAACAGCATGGTACTGGCATAAAAGCAAACACACAGGCCAATGGAACTGAATAGAGAACCCAGAGACAAATCCACACACCTACAGTGAAATCATTTTGACAAAGCTTCCAAAACATACACTGGGGAAAAGACAGTCTGTTCGGCAAATGGTGCTGCAAAACTGGATATCCATATGCAGAGGAATGAAACTCGACCCCTATGTCTCACTCAAATTTATAAAGATGTCAATACACCCCAAATTGGTCTATAGATTCAATGCAATCCCAATGAAAACACCAACAGGATATTTGTGGAACTTGACAAACTTATTCTAAAATGTATGTGGAAGTCAAATCAAAATGGATTAAACACTTAAATCTAAGACCCCACACTATGAAACTACTAAAAGAAAACATGGAGGAAGCTCTTCAGGACGTTGGAGTAGGCAAAGGTTTCTTGAGTAATACCTCAGAAGCACAGGCAACCAAAGTGTAAATGAACAAATGGGATCACGTCAAGCTGAAAAGCTTCTTCACAGCAAAGGAAACAATCAACAAAGTGAAGAGACACCCCACAGAATGGGAGAAAATATCTGCAAACTACCGATCTGAAAATGAAAAGTATCTAAGTTATATACTCTTATAATTAGAATATATAAGGAGCTCAAACTCTGTAGAGCAAAACTCTATGGGAAAAAAAAATCTAATAATCCAATGAAAAACTGGAAAAAAGATCTGGACAGACATTTCTCAAAAGAAGACATAAAAATAGTAAACAAGTATATGAAAAGGTGCTTACCATCATTGATCATCAGAGAAATGCAAATCGAAACTACAATATCATCTCGCCCTAGTTTAAATGGCTTTTATTCAAAAGACAGGAAGTAACAAATACTGGGAAGGGTATGGTGAAAAGGGAACCCCTGTACATTTTTGGTGGGAATGTAAATTAGTATAACCACCATGGAGAGCAGTTTGGAGCTTCCTCAAACAACTAAAAATAGAGCTCCCATATGATCCAGCAACCCCACTGCTGGGTATATACCCACAAGAAGGGAAAACAGTATATTGAAAAGATATCTGCACTCCCATGTTTGTTGCCAAGCCAATAGCCAAGATTTGGGAGCAACCCAAGAGTCCATCAACAGATGAATGGATAAAGAAAATGTGGCACTCATACACAATGGAGTACTATTCAGCTGTAAAAAAGAATGAGATCTTGTCGTTTGCATCAACATGGATAGAACTGGAGTTCATTATGTTAAGTGAAATAAGTCAGGCACAAAAAGACAAACATCTCATGTTGTCACTTATTTGTGATATCTAAAAATCAAAATAATTTAACTCCTGGACACAGAGAGTAGAAGGATGGTTACCATAGACTGGAAAGGGTAATGGGGTCTAGGGGAGAGGTAGGGGTGGTAATGGAAACACGAAAGTAGTTAGAAACAGTGAATAATAGCTACTATTCGATAGCACAAATAGGAACACTATAGCCAATAATAACTTAGTTGTACATTTTAAAATAACTAAGAGAGTATAATTGGATTGTTGCTAACACAAAGGATAAATGCTTGAAGGGACTCCATTTTCCATGATGTGATTATTATGCAATGCATGCCTCTATCAAAATATCTCGATCTCCGCTCCTTCTAGGATCTCCTCCTGGTTCGGCCCATCTGCCTCCACTCCTGCCTCCACCATGTCCATCAGGGTGACCCAGAAGTCCTACAAGGTGTCCACCTCTGGCCCCCGGGCCTTCAGCAGCCGCTCCTACACGAGTGGGCCTGGTGCCCGCATCAGCTCCTCGAGCTTCTCCCGAGTGGGAAGCAGCAGCTTTCGGGGTGGCCTGGGCGGCGGCTATGGTGGGGCCAGCGGCATGGGAGGCATCACCGCAGTCACGGTCAACCAGAGCCTGCTGAGCCCCCTTAACCTGGAGGTGGACCCCAACATCCAGGCCGTGCGCACCCAGGAGAAGGAGCAGATCAAGACCCTCAACAACAAGTTTGCCTCCTTCATAGACAAGGTACGGTTCCTGGAGCAGCAGAACAAGATGCTGGAGACCAAGTGGAGCCTCCTGCAGCAGCAGAAGACGGCTCGGAGCAACATGGACAACATGTTCGAGAGTTACATCAACAACCTTAGGCGGCAGCTGGAGACTCTGGGCCAGGAGAAGCTGAAGCTGGAGGCAGAGCTTGGCAACATGCAGGGGCTGGTGGAGGACTTCAAGAATAAGTATGAGGATGAGATCAATAAACGTACAGAGATGGAGAATGAATTTGTCCTCATCAAGAAGGACGTGGATGAAGCTTACATGAACAAGGTAGAGCTGGAGTCTCGCCTGGAAGGGCTGACTGATGAGATCAACTTCCTCAGGCAACTGTA
>NW_016816567.1:15605-36431 GCF_001698545.2 Rhinopithecus bieti | reverse complement strand
AAAAAAAAAAAAAAAAAATGAAATGGGCTCTTTCATTAAACCATCAACAGAAATAAATTCCAGGTGTATCTAAGACCAAATTTTGAAGAAGCAACTATTGAAGACTATCTTCATGACCTTAAAGTAAGGAAGGATTTTGTAAACAAGACAGAAAAAAACCACGACCTTAAAAAAAAAAAGATTTTAGAATTCTACTGCATTAAAATGAAGTACTCTGGTGTTTGATGTTTACCTTGAACTGGATCAAAAATAAGATGAATTGATAAATGAAGGAGGGTTGGATAGACATGTGATAAACAAGTGTAATAAAATGTTAACATTGGAACCTAGGTGATGGGTATCTTGACGTCCATTGCAAAATTGTTTCAACTCTTCTGTAGGTTTGAAGCTTTTCATAATAAAATGTTGTGCAAAATAAAATAAAGTCCTTCTTTTCCTTAAAAGGAACAATAAATGGAGTAAAGGCAAGCTACATTACATGAAATCATCAAGAATTAAAATTTAGAATACATAAAGAGCTCCCACAAATAAACAGGCTAACAACCCAGGGAGGAGATGGGCAAAAGATATTAAAGGGGCATCTCACAGAAAATAAAACCCCAAAAACCAATACACATGAAAAGATGCTCACTCTCATTGCTAATCAAGGAATCACACATTAAAACTGCAATGACATACCATTTCACATTGGCCAGATTTGCAAAAATTTTGTAGTTATAAATTATCAAATATCAAATGTTGATGAGGATGAAGACCAACTGAAACAGTGAAACATCCTTGATAGGAGTATAAATTAGCAGAGTCACTTTGTAAAATACCTGGCATGATCTGGTAAATTTGGAAACGTCTTGGTAACAAGTCCACTCCAAGGCATAAATACTGGAACACAGCTTCCCAGCAATTTTATCCTACGGCCTACACAGAAAATCATCCTTGTATGGTGCAGAAGAGTAAGAACACAAGGCCGCTCAGGGCAAGATTCAGCAGGTCCAGGGGCTGCTGTCTGGCTTCTGGCTACGTCCAGGGCTACGGGCCCCATTGTCCCAGCACAAAGGTTGGAAAGCTCTGGCCTGCAGGACTCTTGTACATGTTTAGCAGGAAACACACCCTAGAAGGTTTGTAGTAGCACTGTGTATAATATCTGCTAAACTGGAAACAACACAAATGCTCATCACCATACAATTGAGATACAGTTGATCATTATTACACACAGATTCCATATCTACAAATTGGTCTACTTGCTAAACTTTATTTGTAACTCAAAATCAATACAGGCACACTTTGGGGGTCATTCACAGACGTGTGCACAGCAGAGAAATATTTGAGTCACTCAAAGCACAAGTGTGTTCCCATCTGAGATCAAAAAAGGAGAAGCTCTGCCTTCTTGTTTCAGCTCTCATACTGTAAGCAAGAGTCCTCTTCTGGGTCTATTTAGTACCACATATTTCATATTTTGTGCTTTTTATTAGTGATTTCACCATTAAAAATGACCCCAGGCATGTACTTAAGTGCTGTCTAGTGTTCATAGAGCAAAATGACTGGGATGCACCTTATGGAGAAAATATATGTATTAGATAAGCTTTGTTCAAACATGAGTTATAGTGCTTGTTGGCCATAATTTCAATACTATTGAATCAACAATATGTAAAAAAAAAAAAAGGTGTTTTAAACAGAAATACACATGAAACAAGGTTATATGTTGATAGACTGATGAAAATCTTGTGATGACAGGATTACGGGAACTTCACCCTGTATTTCCCCTAGGATCAATGTTTCAAGATTGCCTCCTTCAGTGTTTGCAGTGACTTTTTAGAATGTCAATATCATGATAATGAGAATCAACTTTGTATTTACTCAGTGAAATCACACCAAACAATGATAATGGACACTTGCTTAACATATGCAATAACAAGGATAAATATGTTACACAATAGAGTGTGGGAGAAGTGAAGCACAATATAACTTATCCCACATATACAAAGAGAAAAAGATGTGTATTGTTAGGAATATGTAATTAGGAACATATTGTTGGAAACATATTTTTGGTAATATGTAGATATGTAGAAAACAACTAAAAGAAAAGAAAGGCAGTGAAGAAGACAGGTTCAGAATAAAGGTTACTCCTCTTGAGGCTGAAGGGAATAGGATCAGAAGGGAGACCACAGGGGACATGAAAAGTGAGATTTCTGTGTAGAAAAGCACTTCCATAAATGCTTGCTGAGGGAATAAATAATGGGTAAACCTGGAACTCTAGCACTGACACATCCCTAGAACCACATAAGGAACTTTCATTTTTCCCTATTATTTTATTTTATTTTTTATTTTTTGACACAGGGGTTCATTTTGTGGTCAAGGCTGGAGTACAGTGATGTCATCAAAGCTCACTGCAACCTCAAAATACTGAGCTCAAGTGATGCTACCACGTTGGGTTCCAAAAGTGCTGAGATTAAAGCATGGGACACCGAGCCCACTCAAAAATTTCTGAATGAAATCTGCATGTCCTACGCCAGTACCTCAAACTTGACTAGATTTTAGTCAAAAAACTAAACCCGTAATTTCCAACCTAAACTTGCTCGACTTCCTACGTCCCTGTCCTACTGATCACCCCACCAAGCAGTCACTCAAAACAGGAATGTTAGTGGTCCTCGACTCCTGCCTCCCTGTGGTGGCCATGGAAATGTGCCCTTCAGATCTCCTGCTGCAGGGAACAAAGCTGATTGACAGACCCCAGCTGCCACTTCTCTGGATCCATCACTGAGTTTGCCCCAAGACCAGGCTTCCTCTGGGAGCCTCCCAGCCAGTGACAGAGCATGGCAGGGGTATGTGGCTGCGGAACAAGGACTCCTGAACTGACAGCTGTGGCTGGGGACTTCACATCTGTGCAGCCGAATCTTAGTTAGAACTAAACTCCATATGAGATTCCTAGCCGGCCCTACTTCTCCCATGTCTCTCTTATGGATGTGACAGTTGTGTTGCCCACAAGACTCTCCCCACCTGCTTCTGCTCCTTCCCCTTTATCATTCACCAGCATTTGCCCTATAATAATCCTTCCCATCCAATCACATCGTGGCCTCTAGATTTTTGGGGGACCGAATTAACAAAGGAGGTCCCAGTAGTGGTCTGAGGAAAGACAGCACGCAGTAAGAGGGGCTTTATGGATGGGCCCACTCACCTCCAGAATGACAAAGAGGATGCCATCCTGAGTGATATGTGGAGTATGGATGATCTCTAGCACCAGGTGAGCTACGGATAGCTTAAGGTTTCACCCTCAGTCACTCATGGTAAACATCCCAGTGGAAGGTCTCACCTTTGTCAACAAGAAGATTCGGGCTTTTGAACAGGATAGAGGAAAGAATGTCTACATAAATGGCGGAGTTAGCTGCCGGTGTCTAAATATATTGACACCCTTCGGAGACGTAATGAGAAACTATGGGATGTCACCGAACAGTTCAGGGCTGGGTGTAAGACCCAGAAGGCCTCTTTAGTTGCTTCCAAGAAGAGCCTCACCTCTTGCAGAAGATGAGCAGACACAACTGAGGAGCACCACATCAACATAATTTGATAGCAAATGACGGACAACTCCAGAGATAATGGCACCCTCAAGCAACACAGGCCTGTTATGCGACGGTCAGGGCCCTGTTTGGAGAAACCCAGTCACCTGAACTACGGGATGGAGATAGCTGGATGGAGTGTGAAGGGTGAGCCTTCCTGTCCTAGCAAGAGCTACCCCGGGCCGCATGCTGGTAGGGTGCTACACAGCCCTGGCCCCCACAAAGCCATGGGTGCCTCCCTCAGGGGCTGCCCTGTATGCTCTCTCTCACCTCGCTGGGTGATGCTGAGCCAGATAAAGGGAGAACAGAGATTATATGCCAAGCAAGAGATAGCCTGTACAGGCAGGAGACAGGGAAATACCGCTGGGAATGGATTTTGAGAGTGCTGGATCAAGGGTCTGGAATATATGACAACATAAGCAAGTCTACTCGACTACAGGCACTTTCTGGCGTCGTGGGATTTAACACCCTTGCAGATGCATTTTGCAGTTTTAGGAGGCTCAGCTCTAAGCACGAACTCCATGAAGCCCGTCTGCCTGGTTTCCGACCTGCAGCTGACACCCACCGGCCAAACAAATGACCTTGGGCAAGTCCTGAACCTCTCTGTGCCCACTTCTCCACGTGTAAGAAGGTGGCAATAGCAGGCATTTCCACCTAAAACTGTCCCAAGGATGAGTTAGCATGTAGCGATAAGGCCCAGAAGAGAGCCAAGCACATAGTGAATGATACATAAGTTGAGTTTCACGGATCCTGCCAAATTACCCTCCCAAGTGGCTGCTCTCTCCCTTTCCCCCAGCAAGTGAGCAAATGCACTGGTTTGCTCAGGACCTCTCCTGCCCCTAGAATGGTTAAGCTCTCTAAGAGTCACAAACCTGCCGTGTGAAAATTGAGTTTTGATTTTAATTTGCACCTTTAGGGTGAGTGATGGTGAGCATCTTTGGGGTATCCTAGACCATTGGTTGGACTTCCAGCTTCGTTGAATAAACGACAGCAACAGCGGGGTGGGGGAGGCTGGGAGAGGTGGGAAAACTCTGGCCTGCCCAACCACCACACCCACATGCCAATCAACCCTTGTAGGCACACAGCCTCGTGCCAATTTGATCACCTACTCTAAGAAAAAGAAAAAAAAAAGTATCCAAATTGGAAAGTAAGAAGCTCAATTATCTCTGCTGCAGATGACATGATCTCACATGGAAAAAACCCTAGCATACACTGCACCAAAAAACGTTCAAAACCTGTAGACAAACTCAGCAAAGTTGCAGAATGGAAAAGCAAACTGCGAAAATCACTGGCATTTCTATGCCCTAACAACAAACTATCCAAAAAAGATAAGCAGGAAACCAACGTATTTAGAATACCAGGAAAAGAACAAAACCCTTTGGAATACGTTTATTCAGGGAGGTGAAAGATGTGCATAATGAAACCGACCAGACACTGATGAAAGACTCAGAAGACAAATAAATGGGGACACATCCCGTGCTCATGGTCGGGAAGATGGTTAACACGTCCATGCTACCCAAAGCCGTTACAGGTTCAACGCCGTAAGTCCCCAGGAAAATGACAAAGGGATTTTTCGCAGCACTAACAGAAACAACCCTGAAACTTCTGTTTCTTGACTGTGGGCCTCCTTGTCCATGTTCCTATCGGGCGCTACCTCTTGGTGTGGAACGGAGGCTTGAAGCTCCTCTGTGCGCCGGGTGGTTGGCGTGCATCATAACATTTACTCTCCCAAGCTGATGAGCTGGGGGCGGCTCTCTCATTGACCCCTGCCTTACAGATGGGACACTGGGGCTCAGAGACGTGGCTCTCATTGGAAAGTATGTGCCTGGCCGCCAGAGGTGGCAGGACAGGAAGAAAGAGATGGATGGAGAGCTCCAATGCGCCCTGGCCCCAAGAAGCTACCGGAGCGCAGCCACCCAGTCAAATGACAGGCGTCTGGGCAAACCAAGAGCCAGTGTCCGGATGGTTACAGCCACAGGCCCCGCCAAACAAAGGGAGCGCTTGTTGGCAGAGGGTGGACCAATGAGAAGGCACGGTGCGGGCGTTGAGGGTGCACAGAAACCACCGCTGTCTGGACTTCTCCTACTGCCGCCTGGAGTGAGGACGGCGGTGACCTGCAGGCCTTGCTGTTCCTGTCGCGTGGCCCCCTTGGCTGGGCTTGACTAGGCTTGGCTCTTCCCTCCCACCGTTACCAGGACGACCGTCTCCGCACAGCCCAGGCTGCCCCGACCGGCGCCATGAGCTCCCCAGACTAGGTGTCCGTTTGGGGAGCCAGTTTCAGGTCAGAGGGTGGCGAGCAGGCTGGCGCCTGCAAGGCCACTTCAGGAGCCCCTTGGGGCCACAGGAATGTCCACGGTCTCGATTTGGGGATGCTGCACAGCAGCTAGGGTGAGGGTGAGGGCAAGAGCGGGTTCACAGATCCGGAGGGCTTCAGCTTCAAGTCTGAGAGCAAATTGACAGAGCAGGGAAGGGTGGTGCTCTGGGGCTGGGAAGGCCGGCCTGACACCCCAGTAGACGACCAAGGGGACTGTGTGGACTACTCGTCCTACCTGACTGACGAGCCAGATGCCATCGTGCCGCTGCCCAGCATCCAGGGACACACGTCCCCAGAAAGCGCCGCTGCCAAAGGGTCCACTGACATTTGGGCGGACCTGGAGGTCGATCCCAGTGGGAGTGGCGCCCTGGGCCCCAGTCCTGGAGAATGGCAGCAGGCCTCTGCCGGCCCTCTCCACCTCAGTGATCCTGGGCCAGGCCCGGCCTGGGAGAATCCAGAAAAGGGGCTAGAAGAGCAGATGGAGAATCGGCGTGGATCCCCAGCAGCCCTCTGCGAAAAACCCCGCAGTGCCGTCTACCCACGAGTCTGATTCCGCAGAAGAGAGCAGCGGCTTACCATTGATGTGGGTGGGCATTCGCCACAACGAAGGAAGCCAGGCCAAGCCCTGCAGCCCCAAGAAGCCAGCAGACACATCCAGACACGTAGACTTCCACTGCAAGGAGAGTTACCTGACCTCTGCTCCCCGCGGACTCACTCCAGTCATGGAGAGGCCAGCTGTGGGAGAGCTGGAGGACTCTCCCGGAAAGAAAATGCAGAGCAGGACCTGGGGAAAGGTGCAGGCCAGGCCCAGCTGCTCAGGAGCTGCCACTGCAGGGGCTCTGCCCTGGGGCCCTTAGAGGAGGAAGATGGCCCAGGAGAAGTCCCTAGGGGGTGCCTCTCAACTGGCCCCGGGGAGAGCCTTTACTGCCTGCAGAGAGAGACTCCCTCTGTGGAGAGAGGGCCACTCCCTCGGAGCCGGCCACCTTCCTGCCATTCTCCGGTGTAGGGACACACGGGATGTCCAAGAAACCCCAAAAGCCTAAGCACAGCAACCCTGGGAAGAAACCTGCAGGAAGGAAGACCAGGGAGTCCCAGGCTGTGGCCAGAGAAGATAATGACCCAAATAGAGATGCAGTCCCAAGGGTCCACAGGAGTAGGCCTTGGGACTTGTCGCCCTCCTTTCCTTCTTCACCCTCCTCCTCTTCTGTCTCCCCCCACGTCTCCTCTCTTCCAGCACACACCTGTTTACCCATGTCCCCTCTGTCCCTTGCTCGAGGGTTATCATCAGGAGCCCAGGGACACTAGAATGCCCAATCGGGGTCTTCATCGTAGGGGCACACGTTAAGGGGAGCACTTGGTGTGTGACGGGCATGCCTTCGGACACTCTGCAGGGGTTCTACTTCCTCCTCCATGGGGGAGCTGGGAAGGAAGGCAGGGCTGGCAGCTGGTTTGGATTAGGTGACCCCTTAAAGTGTGGGCCGCAAAGCTGGGGCGTCTAGGCTCATCAACTTCCTGATTCCTCCTTCCTTAGCTGTTGCCTGAGCCACCTGGCAGGCTGCCTGCGCTATCTCAGTATCCCCAGTGTTTTCCCTGGCTGGGCTCTGCCTCCTGGCCTGGGGCTGACTGAGGGAGAAAGTGCTAATGAGATTAGGCTCTGGAGTCTCCATCTTACCACAATCCTTCCCCACCTGAACTCACCGCCCGCCCCCACTGCCAGCCTGACTCAGACATTTCTGTTTTAGCTTCCCACACACAGGCCAGTGCTGCCTCGCCTGTCTGTGCGTCATGGAGAATTCAGCAGTGGTGACCCCAACATCAGAGCTCCCCAACTTCTGGGATGTTCAGAGCCCTCAGCCTACAGCCTGGGAGGCCTTGTGTCCAGACACCGTGCACCCTCCGGTGAGTCTTGCGGATTTGATAGGGGTGGAGGGGAGAGGGGTCGGGAGGGAAACCTCTGGTTCTGTCGCTTCTGGGGGCTCAGCCTTGTTCCCAGGCTTCCCTGCCCACCCAGGCAGCTGTCCCACGGGAAATGGGGTGTCGACAGGACTGGCTTTAAGCCACATCCACCTCTCAGTGGGGTTTGTGTGGTAGGGGGCAATTTGGAGCAGCGCCCCAAACTCCAACTCTGGAAGGAGACTTTTGGTGGTACAGAGCCCTTTTCTGTTAAGTCCTGCTCAGCCACACTGGCCCTCCCAGGGCCTGACTGTGGCTGCCGCGCTGCTGGAGTCCAACCCAGGGTCACAATGCTAGGGGGGCCACAGGTACACATGGGCTTACACTGGAGAACAGGGAAGGCAGTCCCAGAGGGAGGGTTGGAGTTGCTGGGCAGAGCATGGGCAACATGTTGCCAGCAGAGGGTGACGGTGCTTCACTTTAGACCCTGCCAGGCCTTTTCCACCTCACTGGGAGGCTTGGAAGCTGGATTTTGTGTTCTCTTTCAGGTGACCAGCAGCCGCCTGTCCATCCCCCAAGACCAGAAAGGCAGCAGCAGCCCCCGGGAGCCCAGGACTGTCCTCGGGTAATGCTTTGTGTGGCTCTTGGAAATAGAGGTCCACACTAGATGGTGGGATCTGTGTCCAGGTTAAACTGACTTCTGCGTCCCCCTACCCCCCACCTCCACCTTCCACACCCCATGGAGAGAGGATGCCTCCTTTCCATTGAGGATTCTGTGCCAACCCACCTCACCACTGGGCTGCAGGCTATGGGGCTGTACGGCCTGGGGAGAGAGGGAGTCCGGAGAGAGAGCAGGCCAGAATTGACTAACCATTTCTCTTCCTCTAGTGTCTTCTGGTCTAGTGCATCCAGCTGCAGAGGGAAATTGAGGACCTTACACAGCAATTAGGTATGATGGAGCCCTGGCCGGGGCAGGGATGGACAGCGGTGTCTTTCTGCAGGTGCCGGGGGCAGGGGTGGGCTGCAGGTACAGGCGGCGTCACTGGGACTGACTTTCCTCTGCGGAAGAGAACCAAGCAAAGCCTGGCCCTGGAGCCTTCTGTGCCTTTCCAGCTAGGGGTGTGCACAGACAGCAATGTGTTGTCTGAACTCCATGTACACTTGGTCCACAAGTCTCAGAGATCTCCTTCGCTTAGGACGGTTAGAGATACCACATGTGTTTTCCCTTTAACTGCTGCCTGGTATGGCTTGTATGGATTTTTGCTTACTGGCTGGCTTATCTGTCTTTGAAACATGTTCTGAACGGTTCTGGGTTGCCCCAACACCTGAGAACCACTTTTCCACTTAGAAGGCATTTCCACATTTAATTCAGGTGATGGGTGGGTGAGTCAGTCCCAGGGCTGGTGGGGTTTCGCGTTGCAGAGCTAGGTGGTTCCCCACGGGGGCAGGGGGTGGGTTTCTGTATCCCTGGGTCTGGAGTGCCCGGTTCTGCCTCTCTGTTTCAGCGGCCATGCAGTTCCTCACTGAGAAGTTCCAGGACCTTTGAAGTGAGTATGGCACACACCATGCCCCTTCCCACAATCCTGGTAGCTTAGGAGGGCTGTAGGCTGGCCCTGGCTGGTAGCCCATTCCTGAGCCTGCTCTGTTTCACAGGTTTGAGCCAGCATCTTCCTATAAGACGAGCAGCTGGTACCTTTGGAGATCTGGAGCTGCAGCCAAGCAGGTTCCCTCCGTATCCTCTTCAGCCAGGGCTTTTGCTCTTCCACTTCCCAATGCAGTTCAAAGCAGTTTGAAATAAAGTCATTCTCATATTCTGTGGTCTGTGATCTGCCCTCTCTGCGACTGTTGGGAGTGTTGGATTCAGTGTGTTGCTCCCTTCCCTGACACTTAAAGAACAGTTCCCCTGGGGCTCTGTGGTGGGCCCTCTCCTTGCAGGGCACCTGGGCTGGCCTCTGAGCAGCAGCCCTGCACTCGGGCTCACTAAAATGCCATGGGTCTAGGTGCTGTGGGGGCCCTGCCTGGCCACAGCAGCATTTCCTGCCTTTCCCTTACATGCCCTGCTCATGTCCCTCCTCTTCTCCTCTTACTTCGGGGTCTCACAAGTCCCCTTCTTCAGCGCTATCCTCTCTCCACTTCTGCAGGAACTGATGGCCTCCTAGAACCCTGGTCTTTCTCTTCTTTTCTCCTGCAGTTCACTGTCTCTTTTTTGCCCTGTCACCATCCTTTCCATTGTGAGCATCCTTGCTCTCCCATGTGGCTTGACGCCGGTGGTCTTTCCTGCACGGTTTTTTCCGTGCTGTTGAGGACCACGTTGGAGCTTATCCTCCCACTCAGGAGACCAGTCCTCTTTCTGGAGCCGTTATGTCCCTCTGGTGCCACCACACACATGGTCAGGGCATCTGGGCCAGAAATCAGGTAGCATCCTCAGTTCCTCTTAGCCCTCATATTTGAACCTCAGTTACCAAATCCCATCAGGTCTCCTCCTTAGTTTCAGTAGCCAGGCGGAGACAGAAGCCACATCCCAGTGGGCGGCTGAGCAAAAGGGAAGGTACATGGAGTGCCGAAGAAAAGGGCAGGGTAGTCTCTTGGTTGGATGTGGGGGCACTGAGTCTGTTCTGGTGCCTGCAGGCCAACCTTGTAGAAACTGCCCACTGGCAGCTACACGGAAGGTGGATTCCTCATCCTTGGTGTCCTATAGGGAGCCAACAGTCCCTTCTCCAGCCAGTCAACTCCATACCCTTGATTTGAAAATGGCAAGGGTGGTGTGGATGCTAGGCAGGGCAAGTGTGGATGCTAGGCCCGGCTGTTCTTTGATGGTCCCTGTCAAATACTGTTCCACCACCCGCAAGGCCTCAGGATTTTGTGGACGTGATATTTCTGCATCCCTGATCAGTCTTTCAGACCGCCGCTTGAGGTTATACAAGATTTCCTCGAGTTCCCTGTTCTGCCTTCACCCTCCCTGAGAGTTGGGATCACCCGCTTCCTTCAGCCAGAATCCTGGGCTGGGCAGGCCTCAGATTTGGGCACAGATTCCAGTTCCAGTGAGGAGGTGTGGGTAGGTTCTGCCAGCTCCCATCGCCAAGAGACTGGGTGTTGAACAGACGAAGACAATAGAAATGCAGATACCATTCAAGGTTAGTGTGTGTGTGTGTCTGTGTGTGTGTGTGTGTGCGCGTGCGCCTGCTTGAGCATGCCCTTGCAAGCACCCGATTGGGAATCAAATTAATCATGGGTGCTGTCCCTTGAGGGAGAAAGGGCTGATTGACAGAGTGGAGGCAGTGGTGAAGGATACCTGAAGGATGGAATGCACAAAAGCAGGGCTGGGATTCACTTTTTACAAGAGGTGTTGTTCAATTCTAACACCTAGAAGGCTGTGGAGTAGGACGAATGGGACATCCCCAAACACAGGGATGGGTGTCAGGCTCTCAGAATGCTGGAGGTGCCACAGTAGGCTCCTGATCCTCCGCGGGATGGATGGGATGTCTCAGCACTCCCGTGTGTGGGTGCAGTGATAACACCACAGTCGCTGGTTGGTGCCTCATCTAGGAATTGGGGAGCTCCTGTGGGAGGACGCCCCAATGCCAGCTAAGAGAGACACGGGCAGGATGGACAGTGAGGGTGGAAAGTAGGGAATCGGGACTGCCCTGGGACAGCTGGTCGGGTTCGGTATCCGCCTTCCCCCATACTCTCTCTGTGTCTCCCTGCCAGGTCCGTGGTGTGAGCTCAGTGAGGGGGACCGTCACACATGCGGTGGGCCAATCACAGGCCTCAGACCTGGAAATGAACTGTGATGGGGACCTACGCTATCCACCTCAAATCCCTAGCCTGAGATGGTTGGCTTAATTCCTCTGGCCAAGGCTTTGATCCTGACACAGATGGTTGTTTCTTGGGAGGATAACACAGCGGGGCGGGCTCTGGAAAGGAAATCTGTCAGGGGCTCTCCAGCTTGGGTTTTTGCCACCGGAGACATCTATGCAGGTTCTGGTTGGGTGAGAACTCCAGCCCCAGGCACTGGCCCGGGGGCCATGGGCCATGGTCGACAGGGTGTGGAAGGGGAGAAGCCTGTGGAGGGAGTTGTGGAAGGCATGAACCCATCCTTTGGCGGCTGGATTTGCCAGCCCCGTCTCTCAGCACACCACCTCGGTTCCATATTCAGACCACCTTATGCACAATAATGGGGCTGTAACATGAATACCCCAGGCCATGGTCAGGTGGAGCCTTCCGGTTCTAGGGGAAATAAGTGCAGAATATGAGGCTCCTCAGATTAGAGGAATCCATTTGGGCCCCAGTGGAGAGGAGGAGGTCGAGCCCCTCCCCTTATTCAGTGCCCGCCTCTTGCTTTTCCCTCAAGTCTCCTCTCTCACCAAGAGGAATGTGGAGTCTGGCCTGGAGAGTCTTAGTCCCCCTCCTGCCTTGTCCTGCCACTCAGTTCATACGGGCTCCAGAGGTCTGCTGAGCTGCGTGCCTGCCCTTGATGCAGCCGCTGTGGTTGAGCCCTGAGCAGAATCCCACCTGCACTCGGTGCCAGAGATCCCACTGGCACATTTCCGGATGAGACCTCTTACTCGGTTGGCAGAAAAGAGCGTCTCTCCTTCAGGCTCCAGCTGGGTTTGAAGGTATGTGAGTCTCCTCACATGCATGCCAGTCAGAGTCCCCAAGGGTGGCCGTCCAGGTTGTGGTGGAGGCTTAGGGCACTGCGCACGGGGATGTGAGATGGCAATCGTAGGATCATAGTGGTCATGGTGAGTAACAGGATGAACTTTAGCCCACCTGGAACACAATTCTGGGTGAACTCGGACAATCTCATGCCCATCTGTCCTCAACCTGTACACCAAGATCTCCTCCTTTTCCCCATACTTTTTCTCATCATCCGTTTCCTCGAAGGATGAAGCCAGAACCCATGTTTGCCAGGTACGGTCGCATAGGCTGTGGCCACCAGGGTGGCCATGCAAACACTACATGCGGGAATCCAGGGTGCTCAGTTCAGATGATCCAGCATGAACGGCTCCCCTGTGGTTGTGCAATGTTGAAGTCCGGGTGACTACCATGCAGAGCAAGGAACAGAAGTTTGGCAGGGTGTTGGAACCCTCCTGTTTGCCCTATCCCGATCACTACTTCCCCCTTTGCACATCCCTCCAGAAGTAATCACTCTGCTGACTTTTCCAATAATCACTCACTTTCTTTAAAGGATTAATAATTGCCATTTAATAACCCTCACCAAGATATAAAAGTTAGAGGCAGTTAAATGTAAAATTATATTTTTGAAACAACACACACACACACACACGGAGAGAGCTCAGAAGTTGGCCATTTGACAAACAGTTATAAGGTGATCAAGCCAGGTAACTACTACCCAGGTCATGAATCTGTACATTGCACTTTTAGAGAGTTACGGTCAGAATGTCTTTCCCTGAAGGAAGCAAAATGCACATGCTACATACTGTGTGATTCCATTTATATGACATTCTGGAAAAGGCAAAACTATAGGAGTGGAAAACAGATTGGTGGTTGCCAGGGTCTGAGGGTTAAGACCAGGAGTTCACTACCAGAGGGCATGAGAGAACCTGGCGGGGATGGCGATGCTCTATATCTATATATCTTGTGCTTGTGTTTCCACAGCTGTATGCATTTAGAAAATCCCATAGACCTGTGCGTAAGTTATAGCCCAATAGTTTTGACTTTTTAGAAAAAAGAATTGTCAGCAATACATCTCAAAAGGAAACTGACACTTAGTCAATAATTTTGTGACTACGAAGAGCATGTTTCTCTCCCCTAATCTGTTAATGTGGAGAATTATGGCACTTTATTTTCTGAAGGGAAATTAAATTTGTATTTTTGAGATGAAGCTAATATTTGTCATGCCACATTAGGTATTTTCCTTTTTATATCCTGAAGGCTTCCGTGTGCTAAGATTCTGGTTCTGATTTTTGCTTCTGCGTCATGAGCCTGTGATTGATCTGCAATGTTTCTCTAAGTGTCCTTGAAGTATTTGGTATCGAGGTTATGCCAAGCTCACACAGTTGAGTGGAGGATTGTTCCTCCTTTTCAATTTTCTGCACGAGTTTGTGTCAAATGGAAGATTTGGATTCCTAGGATGTTTTTCAGAATGTGGTGGGGAATCCTGGAGTTTATTCTTGGAAAGCCTTTGACTACTCATATCTTCCTGTAATGATTCTGGAACGGTTCAGGTTGGCTGTTCTTTCTTGTGTCAGTTTTGGCAGGTTTTGTTTCCTAGTGATTGGTGACCTTTTTCTTTGTTTTCAAACTGACTGGAATAAAATAGTCCATAATATCCCCCTTCATCTTAGATTGCATTTGTTTAAATTTCAAAGCCACGGAAGAGTTGCAGGGAAAGCACAAGGAGCACTCATACATATATTCTTCTACTGAATCCTCCAGTTTTTTTTTTTTTTTTTTAGCATTTTCTCACATTTGCTTTATCCCTTCCTCCAACCCAACCCCTGTCTTTCTCTGTGTGCGTGTGTGTGCTTGTATTTTCCATTATTTTGTGGACTCATCTGAGATCCATTTGAATCATTAAGATACATCATCCCCAAATATGAGAAAGCATGGTCTTTCACAAAGCCTTAATGCCATTATGACATTCAGGAAATGTAACACTGAAACCACACAATTTTCTACTGTATGATCACATGAAACATTTTCCGATTGTCCCCATGGTCCCGTAGTATCCCTCATAGCTGCTTTCTAACAAAATTCTCTTTCCAACCAAACATCATGCTTCGCACTTAGTTTTCAAGTCTCTTTTGAGATGGGGTCACCCTCTGTTACCCAGGCTGGCGTATAATGTGGAACTTGGCTCACTGCAGCCTTGAGCTCCCAGGCTCAAGCTGTCTTCCCCCGCCTCAGCCTCCTGAGTAACTTGGACTACAGGCACGCACCACCAAGCCCGGCTAATTTTTAAAATATTTTTTGTAGAGACTTGGTTTCGCTGTGTTGCCCAGGCTGGTCTGGAACTCCTGAGCTCCAGCTGGGTCTCCCAAAGTGCTAGGATTATGGATGTGAGCCATGGTGCCCGGCCCGTCAAGTCTCTTCAGTGTGCTTTAAAGTGTGCTTTAAAACAATGTTTAAAATTTCCTTTAAACCAGTGCAGTTGTTGTCAGGAAGCCCTTGAACTTGGGTTTGCCGAATGTCTTCCTTGTGATTAGACTCAGGTGGGTTTAACATTTTTGGCAGGACTACTCTGTAGCAGATGTGCTGTCCTTCTTGGGGCATGACATCAGCACATTCTCCATATTGGTTTGTCTTATGACTGGTGATGTTCATCTTGACCATGTGGTCAGGGCACTATTCCAAATCACTCCACGTGAAGGTGCCATCTTTTCTTTGTATTGAATTAGCCATGTGCTGTTACTGCATGAGCACTGTGTGATTATCCAGTCCCCCCACAATATCCTCTTTGTATCTTTTGGATATCTGCATATGATATGGTTTGGATCTGTGTCCCCACCAAGTCTCATGTCAAATCGTAACTTTCAATGTTGGAGGTGGGACCTAGTGGGAGGTGACTGTATCATGGGGCTGAATCTTCAGGTATGGTTTAGCAGCATCCGCTTGGTGCTGTCCTCACAGTGGCGAGTGAGTTCTCATGAGTCTGATTGTTTAAAGGTGTGTGACGCCGCCCCCTGCTCTCTCTCTTGCTCCTGCTCCTAGCATGTAGCAAGTACCTGCTCCTGTTTCGCCTTCTACCATGATAGCAAGCTTCCCGAGTCCTCCCAGAAGCAGAAGCCGCTACACTTCCTGAACAACCTGCAGAACCCTGAGCTCTTTTCTGTATAAATGGCTCGATCTTGGGTATTTCTTTATAGCAGTACAAGAGTGGACGTAACATGGTTTGTGCTTGTTTCTCCCTTTTCTTTCCTGATAGCGGTGCTCTTCCCCCTTATTTTCTTAACCAGTCTCAAAAGAGTTTTACCAATTTCATTCTTCTTCCAAACACCCAGCTTCTGGTTTTGTGGTTCTTATGCTTGTTTCCCCTTTCACTGATTTCTGCTTTTACTTTGATTATTTCCTTCTACTTTAGTTGGTCTTATCTTGTAACTTTTTCTCATTAATTGTATGCTGTCCTATTTCACATGGTTTGGCTGTGTCCCCACCCAAATCTCAACTTGAATTGTATTTCCCAGATTCCCATGTCTTGTGGGAGGGACCCAGGTGAAGGTAATTGAATCATGGGTGCCAGTCCTTCTCATGCTATTCTCGTGATAATGAATAAGTCTCATGAGATCTAATGGGTTTATCAGGAGTTTCCACTTCTGCTTCTTCCTCCTTTTCTCTTGCCGCCACCACATAAGAAACGTCTTTCATGTTCCACCATGATTCTGAGGCCTCCCCAGCCATATGGAACTGTAAGTCCAATTAAACCTCTTTTTTCTTCCCAGTCTTGGTATGTGTTTATCAGCAGTGTCAAAACTGACTAACCTACTAAATTGGTACCAGTAGAGTGGGGCATTGCTGAAAAGATACCTGAAGATGTGGTAGCGACTTTGGAACTGGGTAACAGGCAGATGTTGGAGGAGTTTTGAGGCCTCAGAAGAAGACAGGAAAATGTGGGAACATTTGGAACCTCCTAGAGACTTATTAAATGGCTTTGCCCAAAATGCTGATAGTGATATGGACAATAAGGTCCAGGCTGAGGTAGTCTCAGATGGAGATGAGGAACTTGTTGGGAACTGGAGTAAAAGTGACTCTTGTTAGGTTTTGGTAAAGAGACTGGTGTCATTTTGCCCCGGCTCTAGAGATTTGTGGAACTTTGAACTCGAGAGAGATGATTTAGGGTATCTGGTGGAAGAAATTTCTAAGCAGCAAAGGATTCAAAGGGTGACTTGGGTGCTGTTAAAAGCATTCAGTTTTAAAAGAGAAGCAGAGCATAAAAGTTCAGAAAATTTGCAGCCTGACAATACGGTAGAAAACAAAATCCGATTTTTTGAGGAGAAGTTCAAGCCAACTGCAGAAATTTGCATAAGGAGCAGTGAGCCTAATGTTAATCCCCAAGACCCTGGGGAAAATGTCTCCAGGCCATGTCATAGACCTCCAAGGCAGCCCCTCCCATCCCAGGCCTGGAGGCCCACGAAAGTGGTTTCATGTGCCAGGCCCAGTGTTTCCATGAAGTGTGCAGCTAGGGACTTGGTGCCCTGTGTCTCAGCCACTCCAGCCATGGCTGAAAGGGGCCAACATAGAGCTCAGGCTGTGGTTTCAGTGGGTGGAAGCCCCAAGCTTGGCAGCTTCCATCAGGTATTGAGCCTGCGGCTGCACAGAAGTCAAGAATTTAGGTTTGGGAACCTCTGCCTAGATTTCAGAAGATGTATGGAAATGCCTGGATGTCCAGGCAAAAGTTTGCTGCAGGGGTGGAGCCCTTATGGAGAACCTCTGCTAGGGCAGTGCAGAAGGGAAATGTGGTGTCGGAGTCCCCACACAGAGTCCCTACTGGGGGACTGCCTAGTGGAGCTGTGAGAAGAGGGTCACTGTCCTCTAGACCTCAGAATGGTAGATCCACTGACAATTTGCACCGTGCTCCTGGAAAAGCTGCAGACACTCAATTCCAGCTGGTTAAACCTGCTGGGAGGGAGGCTGTATCCTGCAAAGCCACAGGGGTGGAGCTACCCAAGACCATGGGAACCCACCTCTTGCATCAGCATGGCCTAGATGTGAGACCTGGAGTCAAAGGAGATCATTTTGGAGCTTTAAATTTTACTGCCCTGCTGGGTTTTGGATTTGTATGGGCCCCATAACCTCTTTGTTTTGGCCAATTTCTCCCATTTCAAATGGCGTATTTATCCAATACCTGTACGTCCACTGTATCTAGGAAGCAACTAGCTTGCTTTGATTTTACAGGCTCATAGGTGGAAGGGACTTGCCTTGTCTCAGATGAGACTTTGAACTGTGGAGTTTTGGGTTAATGTCGAAATGAGCTGAGACTTTAGGGGACTGTTGGGAAGCCATGATTTATTTTGAAATGTGAAGACATGAGATTTGGAGGGGCCAGGGGCAGAATGATATGGTTTGGCTGTGTCCCCATCCAAATCTCAACTTGAATTGTATTTCCCAGAATTCCCACATGTTGTGGGAGGGATCCAGGGGGAGGTAATTGGATCATGGGGGCTGGTCCTTCCCATGCTATTCTTGTAATAGTGAATAAGTCTCACGAGATCTGATGGGTTTATCAGGGGTTTCTACTTTTGGTTCTTCCTCCTTTTCTCTTACTGCCAACATGTAAGAAGTGCCTTTCATCTACCACCATGATTCTGAGGCCTCCCCAGGCATGTGGAACTGTAAGTGCAATTAAACCTCTTTTTCTTCCCAGTTCTGGGGTATGTCTATATCAGCAGTGTGAAAACAGATTAATACACTATTTTAAATACGTGCTTTTAGCAGCCTACACATCCCCCTCAGGACTCCTTTACTTGTGCCGACAAGGGTTTATGAGTAGTATTTTTGTAGTCATCCAGTTCCAAATATGGGAAACAACAAATATTACAGCTTTCAAGGAATGGGATCAGTACATTGTGGTGTGTTCATACAATGGAATATTATTTCAGCACTTCATCTAGGAAGTGCTAGATGAGGAATCAAAAGACCTGGCTCTCTCCTAACTTGCTGAAAAGTGCTTCCCCTTTCAGAACCTCCATTTCTCCATCTGTGAAAAGAGAAAGATGGCATGGAACAGTGCTTCTCAACCTGAGGTCCATGATCTTTCTGAAAAAGTGAAAGTACAAAGTACTCCTCTAAGGAATAATAGACACGAATCTTACAAAGTTAGCATCGAATGAAAGAAGCAAGTAACAACACGGACATGTTTAATGACTCCATTCCTATAACTTCAAATGACAGGCAACACTAACCTACCTTGTTGAAGAACGCATACTTAGGGTATAAAACCATAGAGAAGAGCAAGGAAAGGACAATCAGAAAAGTCAAGATGTTGGTTTCCCCTTGGAGTAGGAGTGGGGCTGAGCTCAGGCAGGGCCACCCCAGGAGGCTTTGGGGGATGCTGGTGGTGTTCTCCTCTGGGACCTAGGGGAACGTTTCTGTACAGGTGCACTTGATAATCATTTATTAAACTGTGCACATAGATTGTGATGTTTTCTTTCCATACATTGCCTTCCATCATAAGCAGAGAAAAAACAGTGCTAAGGGAAATAACATTGCATTAAACAGGTAAGTATTTTATAACTAGAAGAATAACCAAAATTATTTTCCCAATTTATAGCAGATCTCCTTGAGAGTAGTAATATCAGTTTATTGACAATAATAGCTTTATTTTCAACTTCTCATAAATTTCACTAAACATCATAGGAATGATACATAATTGTGATATTGATTTTGACATTTTAGTAAATATTTTATATTTGGATGGTAAGTTTTCATTCAGAATTTGTGATTTTGTACTGGAACCTCATGAACCTGGTAACGTGATACAGTTTCTCAAGGGAGATCTGCCACCTCCCATCCACTTACTCTCAGAGGTGGAGGACCAAGAACTGGAGAAAAATAAATGACCAAAAAAAAGTCTAAAAAGATGTGCCCTCAGTGTAATATGTTAATTTGACCAGGTGAGGGCAGTGCCGTTTTAAGCTGTTTGCTGGGAAGCTTGTAGTGGCAGCTGGTGATGTCACGCCTTTTCCATTTGTCCTCTTCTCTAAGGTTAACTGCTGGGATTTAAAGGGCCATTTGTGCCAATGAAGGTGGAAGCAGTGTTGGCAATTCTTCTGATGGGCTGCATCTCCTTTGCCCGCTTGGCACTTCCATCTTAACACCAACCTTGCCAGCAGCTTTGCCCAGCAACTCTTTTCTTCCTCCTTCTTCTCCTCAGGCCCAACCAAGACCACTGATGTGCTAGACAAAGCACGGGACCCTGACAAACAGTGATAGCAGGCTGGAGTGCGCAGCCTTTTGGGGCCTTATTGTTTGTTGCAACTTTCATGGGATGGATTCAATACATTGTGGTGCATTCACACAATGAAGCACTATTTCAGCAGCATAGAAGTACAAAGTACTCCTCTACAGAATAATAGGCAAGGCCAGAGGCATTTTCCTAAAAATCTGCCTCCATCCAAGAATGAGTTTCCCCTGCTTTTGTTTCTAGTCTTCTACTCCTCCAGAGTGGCTCGAGTGAAGGCTCCACACTGGTTTGTGGCTTTAATACGGTCAAATAGGAAGACTGTTGTGGTTATTTATTTCATCAATTGATGAAATGAAATAAAAACTCTTCTCTGGAGCCGGGCACAGTGGCTCATGCCTGTCTGGGAGGCCAAGGCAGGAGGATCGCTTGAGCTCAGGAGTTCAAGACCAGCCTGACTAACATGGCAAAACCCTGTGTCTACGAAAAATACAAAAAATTAGGCAAGTGTGGTGGCGCATGCCTGTAGTTCCAGCCACTTGCAGGGCTGAAGTGGTAGGATCACTTGAGCCTGTTAGGTAGAGCCTGGCAGTGAGCTGACGAAATCACCACTGCACTCCAGACTGGATGACAAAGTGAGACCCTGCCTCAAACAAACAAACAAACAAACAAAACAAAACAAAACAACAAACAAACTATTCTCTGGTTCTCTGGGGACCAGCCCTCTGCCTAGAGATAAATAGCATTTCCCATGGCAAATACTGCTCCATTGTCTGATCCCATTATTTAGAAGTCCAGCAACTGTAAGGACTTACTTAAGGGTGTGTGAGAAGCAGAAATCAAGGAAACACTTATGTTGAAACTTTACTTTAAATTACTACTTAAGTAAAGGGTCTTCTCAGATTCTCATTAGGGATTTTTCATCTACATTTTTTTTGAGACAGGGTCCCACCCTCTCACCCAGGCTGGAGTGCAGTGGCATGCTCATAGCTCACTCCAGCCTCCAACTCTTAGGCTCAAGCCATCCTCCTACCTCAGCCTTCCAAAGTGCTGGAATTCCAGGTGTGAGGCAGCACACCCAGCCTTTTTCATCCCTTTAAACTAAATTTTCTTTATTGCTAATTCTATACCATTAGAAGAAATTCAAGGGAAAAATTATTTTGGAAATAATTCTAGGACACAAACACCTCAACTGATTTTTTTTTTTT
>NW_016816567.1:5763-13500 GCF_001698545.2 Rhinopithecus bieti | reverse complement strand
TTTTTTTTCTCCATAGTTCTTGCTCTAAGATCATAGAAGTACAGAATATTGGAACTAGAAGAACTCTTGGAGAAATTTAACAGGCCAACTCATGGTCAGTGTGCAAGTGAGGAATCTAAGAGCTGGAGGGGCAGTGCCATGTCAAGGCCACCAGATAGTTCAAGGCTGCACCTCCTCAGATTCTATTTTGTCCTCATATGCAGAAGCCACTCTATCTCCTCATATGCAGGCCTCATGTGGATTGATATCGAAGTTGGTGCAGCTTCTTCCCAACCTCTTGACTAGTTCTAAGCACTGCAAGCCATCCCATTTGCTGTCAGTTACAGCTAGAGCCAGATTAGCCCATGAGAGCATCTTAGGTGAAGAAGCAGCTGTTGCCTTTACTCTGTCCATAGGACCTGTGGTGTGCTGGGGTCACTCCGGATGGTTGTCTCTTGGTATTGTACAGTTCTGTACAGGCACAACAGATGGCAGAGTAAGGCAAAACAAGCGCTAGGTGAGGAGTCAAAAGAACTGGCTCTCTCCTAACCTGCTGAAAAGCACTTCCCCTTACAGAACCTCCATTTCTCCATCTGTGAAAACAGAAAGGTGGCCTGGAACAGTGCTTCTCAACCTGGAGTCCATGAACTTTCCGAAATTGTGTGCGGAGTTGTGGGAGGTGGTGTATGCAGTCTCTTAGGAATAGTGTATAGAGCTTTCATCTCATTCAACAACACTGAGGGGAAACTATGCAAATTTTTACCTTCACAGTTTGTGTCAGTTAATTGTGGTATATTCGTGTGATGGAATTCCATTTTTTTTTTCCCACAATGGAAATGTCCTGGGTATTCTTAGATATACTATCTGTTTTTAAGAAAAGTCCATTACCAAGATATAACAAATTACATAAAGTTAAATATTACATGATATTTATGAAGCATACTATACATATACACAAGTTTAGAAAACCAATCAACTGTGAATGAACTGTTGTGAAGTGATGAAAGCATGTATTTAGCACCGAGGTCAAGAAAGAGTACCATTGCAGTTCTAGAGGTGTTGTATGTATTTCATTGTGTTAAAGACACCAAATACAGAATGCTACATAATTTATGATTCCATTTGTGGGACAATCTTAAAACTGGAAAACTACACATACAGAAAACTAATCAGTCATTTCCAGGTCTGTGGATTGTGAGAGTGTTTAACTACAAATGTGTGTTATTTGTTATTAGCAATTTCGTCCCTCTTTATTTTGAAATGTAACACACATAGAACTTCACAATATGTGTGTGTTGTTTAATAGTGATTATCAAGGGCACCTCTATAGAAACACCCCCATGTCACAGAGGAGAACACCGCCAGCATTCCCCAAAGCTCCTGGAGTGTCTCTGCCTGATCTCAGCCTCATTCTTCCTCCAAGAGGAAACCAGCACATTTACTTTTGTGATCTTCCTTTCCTCTTTTTCCTCTACGTTTTTTTGGTCCTATGTCCTATATTACATTCTTTTAATAGTACAGGTTGCCTGCAGACAACATGATCCTAAATCTAGAAAACCCTGTAGTCTCAGCCCCAAAGCTCCTTAAGCTGATAAACAACTTTAGCAAAGTCTCAGGATACCATATCAATGTGAAAAATCACTAACATTCCTATGCACCAACAACGGTCAAGCAGAGAGCCAAATCAGGAACACAGTCCCATTCGTAACTGCCACACACACACACAAGATACCCAGGAATACATCACATCAGGGAGGTGAAAGATCTCTACAAGAAGAACTACAAAACACTGCTCAAGGAAATCAGAGACGTCGCAAACAAATGGAAGAACATTCCTGCTCATGGATAGAAAGAATCAATATCATTAAAATGGCCATACTGCCCAAAGCAATTTGTAGATTCAATGCAATTCCTATTAAGTTACCTTTGACATTCTTCACAGAACTAGAAAACTATTTTAAATTCATATGGAACTAAAAAGAGCCTGAATGGCCAAGGCAATCCTAAGCAAGAAGAACAATGCTGGAGGCATCACACTACGCAACTTCAAACTATACCCAAACAGCGTGGTACCGGTACGAAAACAGACACAGAAACCAATGGAACAGACTAGAGAACCCAGAAATAAGGCTGCATACCTACAACTATCTGATCTTTGATAAACCTGACAAAAGCAAACAATGGGTAAAGGATTCCCTATTCAGCAAATGATGCTGGGATAACTGGCTAGCCATATATGGAAGATTGAAACTGGACCCCTTTTCTTTACACCAGGTGCTAGTCCATTCTCTTGCTGCTAATAAAGACATACCCGAGACTGGGTAATTTGTAAAGAAAAGAAGGTTAATGGACTCACAGTTCCACATGCCTTGGGAGGCCTCATAATCATGACAGAAGGCGAAGGAGGAGCAAAGGCATGTCTCACATGGCAGCAGCGAAGAGAGCACGTGCACGGAAACTGCTCTTTATAAAACCATGAGATCTTGTGAGACTTATTTGCTGTCATGAGATCAGCAAAGGAAAAATCTGCCCCTATGATTCAATTACCTCCCACCGAATCCCTCCCAGGACATGTGGGGATTATGGGAGCAGCAATTCAAGATGAGATTTGGTTGGGGACAGAGCCAGACTATGTCACACCATATGCAAAAATTAACTCAAGTTGGATTAAAGACTTAAATATAAATCCCCAAACTATAAAAGTCCTGGAAGACAACCTAGGCAATCATATTCCAGACAAAGTAACAGACAAAGATTTCATGACAAAGACACCAAGAGCAATTACAACAAAAGCAAAAATTGACAAATGGGATATAAATAAACTACCGAGCTTTGCCCACTAAAGGAAACTATCAACAGAGTGAACAGATAACCTACAGAACGGGAGAAAATGTTTGCACACGATGGATCTGACAAAGATCTAATATTCAGGATCTATAAGGAACTTAAACAAGTTTAAAAAACCACCACCACCACCACCACAACAACAACAAAAAACAACCCCATTAAAAAGTGGACAAAGGACATGAACACTTTTTCAAA
Source organism: Rhinopithecus bieti (assembly GCF_001698545.2). Classification (NCBI taxonomy): domain Eukaryota; kingdom Metazoa; phylum Chordata; class Mammalia; order Primates; family Cercopithecidae; genus Rhinopithecus; species Rhinopithecus bieti. The sequence continues at coordinate 10,479 of NW_016816567.1, read as the reverse complement.
AGAAGACATACATGCAGCCAACAATCCCATGAAAGAAAGCTCAATGTCACTGACCGTTAGAGAAATGCAAATCAAAACCACAATGATTTACCATCTCACTCCAGTTAGAATGGCGATCATTAAAAAGTAATAATAATAATAATAATAATAACAACAGATACTGGTGAGGCTGCAGAGAAAAAGGAACACTTATACACTATTGGTGGAGTGCAAATTAATTCAGCCATTGTGGAAGACAGTGTGGTGATTCCTCAAAGACCTAAAGACAGAAATACCATTTGACCCAGCAATCTCATTACTGGGCACATACCCCAAGGAATATAAATCATTCTATTATCAACACACATGCACGTGTATGTTCACTGCAGCACTATTCACAATAGCAAAGACATGGAATCAACCTAAATGCCCATCAATAATACACTGGATGAAGAAGATGTGGTACATATACACATAGCATATTATGCAGCCATAAAAAAGAATGAGATCAGGTCCTTTGCAGGAACATGGTTGGATCTGGAGGCCATTATCCTTAGCCAACTAATGCAGGAACACAAAAACCAAATACCACATGTTCCCACTTATAAGTAGGCGCTAAATAATGAGAACACAGGGACACAAAGAGGGGAACAACACACACTGGGGCCTATGGGATAGTGGGGCGTGGGAGGAGGGAGAGTAGCAGGAAAAATAACTAATGGCTACTAGGCTTAATCACTGGGTGATGAAATAACTTCTACAAGAAACCCCCATGTTACAAGTTTACTTATGTAACAAACCTTTACATGTAGCCCTGAACTTAAAATAAAAGTTAAATTCAAGAAATACTAATAATATGGTTTGGTGTTGACTGTTATGTACTTTTATGTTAGTGGAATCACAAAATATGTTCATATTTCTTGCTTCTTGTGTTTAATGTCAGGAGTTTGGTTTTGGATATTTAAATTTGAGATGTCTATTAGGTATCCACGTGGAGATGTTGAGTAGACAAAGGTCTGGCTCTGGGCTAAAGAAATATATATGGGAATAATCATAATAGCAATATTTTTCTTCAGGGTCCACTCCAGAGACAGAAATTACACCACTTTTTCTATTGAGTTATGTTAAAATACACAGAACATAAAATTTACCATCTTAAGCGTTTTTCAGTTTTCAGTTCAGTAGTGTTAAGTATATTCGCATTGCTGCGGAGCCAATCTCTAGCATGTCTTCAATTGCAAAACTGATTTGTATACCTATTAAACAACTCCTCGTTTTCCCCTGCCCCCCAGCCTCTGGAAACCACCACTCTACCTTCCGTTTCTGAGTCTGAATATTTTAGGTCTCTCATACAGGGTGGAATCATATAGTATTTGTCCTTTAGTGACTGGCTCATCTCATAGCATAATATCCTAAAGTTTTATCCACATTGTAGCATGTATCAGAATTCCATCCTTTTACAGGCCAAATCATAACTCATTTTAAAGGCCAAATAATAACGTACCATACTTTGTTTCTCTATTCATCCATCAGTGGACACTTGGATTGCTTCCATCTCTTGACTCTTATGCATAATGCTGCTATGAGCAGGGATGTACAAATATCTCTTTGAGACTCTGATTTCTATTCTTTTGGATATAGACACAGAATGGAATTACTGGATCATATGGAAGTTCTATTTTTAATTTTCTGAGTAACTGCCATTCGGTTTTCCACAGCAACTGTGCCATTTTACATTCCCACCAATAGTGCACAAAGGTTCCAGTTTCTGCACATCTTCACCAGTATCACATCAGTTTTACTGAACAAATGGAATTGATTTCAAATTTTTTGTATTATATTTTTGTTTATATTTTAATTGACAAAATTGTTTATATTTATAGTATACCACATGATGGTTTGAAATAGGTATACATTGTGCAATGGCTAAATTAGGCTAAGTAAAATATGGATGAACTTACATACCTTTCATCCTTTGTGGTGAGAACACTTAAAATCTACCCTCTTAGCAATTATCAAGTATACATTAGTATTAACTATAGTCACCATGTTTACAATAGATCTCTTGAACTTAGACTTCTTGTCTAAATGAAGTTTTGTATCCTTTGACCAGTGTCTCCCCAGTCGTCCCCAACCCCAGACCCTGGTAACCGCCATTCTATTCTCTGTTTCTAAAAAGTTTGATTTTTTAAGATTCCGCATCCCAGTGAGATTATACAGTGTTTCTCTTGCTGTGCCTGGCTTATTTCACTCAGCATAATATATTCCAGATTCACTCATGTTGCCACAAATGACAGAATTTCCTTTTGTCTTTTTTTTAAGGCTCAATACTATTCTACTGTGTGTACATATACACATGTGCCTTATTCATTCATCCACTGATGGGCTCTTAAGTTGATTTCATGTCTTGGCTGTTGTGAACAGTGTTGCAATGAATATGCGAGTGCAGATATTTTTGACGTACTGATTTCATTTCCATTGGCCATGTATCGAGTAGAGGGATTGCTGAATCAACTGATAGTTCTGTTTATAATTTTTTAATTTTAATTTTTAATGGATTTGTGATATTTGCACATATTTATGGTGTACATGTGATATTTTGTTGCGTGCGTAGAATGTGTAATGATCAATTCAGGATATTCGGGTTAGCCATCACTTGGAATATTTTTCATTCCTATGTATTGGGAACATTTGAAGTCCTCTATTCTGGCTATTTTGAAATTTATAATACATCGCTGTTAACTCTACTCACCCTATTCTCTGACTAAACATTAGAAATTATTCCTTCTGGTTTTGTTTTGTTTTGTTTTTTGTTGTTTGTTTGGTTTTTTTTTGTTTTGTTTTGTTTTGTTTTGTTTTGTTTTTTGAGATAGGGTCTGACTCTATCACCCCAGGCTGGAGTGCAGTGGCGCGATCACAGCTCACTACAGCTTCAACCTCCTGGGCTTGAGCGATCCTCCTGCCTCAGCCTCCAGAGTAGCTGGGATGACTGGTGCACGCCCATATGTTGGGCTAATTTTTTTTATTTGCTATTTTTATAGACAGAGTTTAGCTATACTGTCCAGGCTGGTCTGGAACCCTTGAGCTCAAGCGATCTGCCCACCTCAGCCTCCCTAAGTGCTGGGATTACAGGCGTCAGTCACCATGCCCAGCCTAGAACTTATTCCTTCTTTTTAACAGTATGTTTGTACCTATTAACCAACTGCTCTTCTTTCCAATGCCCTGTCCCCCATTCCACACATCCTTCCCAGCCTCTCATATCTATCACTGTATTCTCTATCTCTATGAGATCAGCTATTTTAGCTCCCACATATGAGTGAGAACGTATGGTATTTGTCTTTCCGTGCCTGGCTTATTTCACCTAACTTAATGACCACCAGTTCCATCCATGTTGCTGCAAATGAAAGGATTTCATTCTTTTTGTGGCTGAATCATATTCCCTGTGTATATATGCCACATTTTCTTTATCCATTCATCCACTGATGGACACTTAGGTTGATTCCATATCTTGGCTATTGTGATGAGTGCTGCGATAAACATGGGGGTGTAGGTATCCCTTTGATATTACCGATTTCCTTTCTTTTGGATAAATACCCGGTAGTGGGATTGCTGGATAGTGCTATTTTTAGTGTTTTGAGAAGTCTCCAACTGTTTTGCACAGCGGCTGTACTAATTTCCATTCCCACCAACAGTGTATAAAGTTTCTCTTTTCTTCACATCCTCGCCAACACTTGTTCTCTTTTATCTTTCTGATAATAGCCATTTTACCAGGTGTGAAGTCATAGCTCATTGTGGCATTTCCCTGATGATAAGTGATGTTGAGCATTTTCATACAACTGTTGGCCATTTGTATGTCTTCTTTGGAGAAATGTCTATTCAGATCCTTTGCACGTTTTAAAATCAGGTGATTTGTATTCTTGTTATTGAGTTGAGTTCCTTATATATTTTGGATATTAACTCCTTATCAGATGTATAGTTTGAGAATATTTTCTCCCACTCTGTAGGTTGCCTCTTCACTCTGTTGATTGGTTCCTTTGTTGTGCAGAAGCCTTTCAGTTTGACTTAATCCCATTTCTCTATTCTTTCTTTGGTTGCTCATGCTTTTGGGGTCATAGCGGAAAAATTATTGCCCAGATCAATGCCATGAATGTTTCTCCCTATGTTTTCTTCTGGTAGTTTTATAGTTTCAGGTCTAACGTTTAAATTCGGAGTCCAATTTGCCTTGATTTTTGTATATGATTTGAGACAAGGGTCCCATTTCCTTCTTCTGCATGTGGATATTCAGTTTTCCCAACACTATTTGTTGAAGAGACAGTCCTTTCACCATATGTGTTCTTGGCATCTTTGTTGAAAATCGTGTGACGATACCTCACCAGCCCACTGTTGTGGCTTTGTAGCACACCCCATATCTATCATATTCTAGAACACTGTAATGCTACTAGGCTGGCCCAGAAAAGGTTTAAATGTTGAATTCACTTAAATTGCATTTGTTGCACCATCATGGAATCGTGATGTGTATTATTCGTGGTGGAAGTAGGCTCCAAGGTGTAGAGAAAACTTGGGTCTTGGATAATATGGACCTTTTCATCCTCAGACTTGTTAGGAGTACATATCTTGGTCTTGAGACCAGTATTTTTCAGTTATGTATGCAACTGCCTTTATTACACCTGGTTATCACAATTCAATTCTCAGGTGCTGCAGAAAATCTACCTTTTCAGACTGTAGATGGAAATAACT
>NW_016816567.1:0-3563 GCF_001698545.2 Rhinopithecus bieti | reverse complement strand
TCCAAAAAAGAGATTCCCAGCCCCGATGGCTTCACTGGCAAATTTCACCAAACATTCAAAGAAGAATTAATACCAACTCTACAATATCTCTTCCCAAAATAGAACAGGAAGGACTACTTGTCAACACATTTTATGAAGCCAGGATTACCCTGATACCAAAAACAGCCAATGACAGTATAAAAGAAGCAAGCAAGAAACAACAGACCCCCAACTCTCATTAACATAAATGCAAAATCATCACAAAATATTAGCAAACTGAATCCATCAATGTCTAAAAGAAAATATCGCTCAACCATGTGAGGCTTATTTCAGGAATGCAGAGTTTTTCAATGTTAAAAAAAAATCAATTGATTCCATTATATTAATGGTCAATAAAAGAAAGAAAGACATGGTCATATTAATTGATGTATAAAAAGCCTTTGGCAAGATTCAACATCTATTCAAGACATAAACTCTCACCAAACTAAGAATGGAAAAGAACTTCCTCAACTTGATAAAGGGAATCTACAAGAAAACCCACAGCTAATATCATAGTTAAGAGTAAACAACTGAATGTTTTCCTCCTATGTTCATGAACAACACAAGGTTGTGTACTCTTGCCACTTCTATTCAGTGTCATACTTAGAAGTCCTTCCTACTGTAATAATTCAGGAAATAGAAATAAAAGACATTCGGAGAGGAAAAGAAGAAACAAAACTGCCTGGTATTCACAGATGACATTATTATCTATGCAGAGAATCCCATGGAATCTACAAAAAAATTCCAAGAAATAACAAGTGACTTTACGAAAGGTAAAGCGTATATGCTCAATACACAAAAATCAGTTTTATTTATATATACAGTAAGTATATAAATGGAAACAAAACATTTAAAACCAGTGTCATTTACAATAGCTCCAAAAATGAAAAACCTAGGTATGAATCAGAGAAATTCTAAGTCCTGACAACTACACAATGCTAATTTAAAAATCCAGGAAGGCCTAAATAAAGGGAATAAACATGAGTATCCTTTGTTTATGAATGGGAACACTCAATAAATATATGAGTTCTCCTTGTATTCATCTATAGATATAACGCAATACAATTGAACTGACAGTAGGATTTTTTGTAGACATGCACAACATGATTCTGTAATTTATACTGAAAATCGAAAGAAATCCAGGAAGGCCTAAATGAATGGAATAAACATGAGCATAGGGTGTTTATGAATGGGAACACACAATAAATATATGAGTTCTCCTTGTATTGATCTATAGATCTAATGCAATACAATTAAAGTGATAGTAGGATTTTTTTTGTAGACATAGACATGATTCTGTAATTTATACTGAAAATCAAAAGAACTACAATCATTAAAACAATTTTAAAAGAATAAAGTTGGAGGAATCACTTTACCTACTTCTGTTCTTTTCTTTTCCTTCCTTCCTTCCTTCCTTTCTCTCTCTCTCCTTTCTTTCTTTCTCTTTTCTTTCTTTCTTTCTTTCTTTCTTTCTTTCTTTCTTTCTTTCTTTCTTTCTTTCTTTCTTTCTCTTCCTTCCTTCCTTCCTTCCTTCCTTCCTTCCTTCTCTCTCTCTCTCTCCCCCCCGTCTCTCTCTGTCTCTCTCTGTCTCTCTCTCTCTCTCTCTTTCTTTTTTGACAGAGTCTCATTCTGTTGCCCAGGCTGGAGTGCAGTGACAAAATCTCGGCTCACTGTAGCATTTAACTCCCGGGCTTAAGTGATCTTCCCGCCTCAGCCTTCTGAGTAGCTAGGACTAAAGGTGTGCACCACCACACCTAAGTTTTTTATTTTCTTGTAGAGATGAGGTCTCATTATGTTTCACAGGTCTCACTACATTGCCCAGGCTGGTCTTCAGTTCCTGAACTCAAGTGGTCCTCCTGGTTTGGCCTCCCCAAACCCACTTTATTATTATTATTATTATTATTATACTTTAAGTTCTGGGGTACATGTGCAAAACGTGCAGGTTTGTTACATAGGTATACATGTGCCGTGTTAGTTTGCTGCACCCATCAACTCATCATTTACATTAGGTATTTCTCCTAATGCTATCCGTCCCCCAGCCCCCCACTCCCCAACAGGCCCCGGTGTGTGATATTCTCCTCCCTGTGTCCATGCCAAAACCCACTTTTAAAACTCGTCAGAATACTACACTAATTAAGACAAGTGTGTTATTAGCAATGGGGTAGATATAAGTCAGGGGAATATATAGAGATTCCAGAAATAGACCCTAGATCTATTGCCAATAAATTTTTAAATTTATAGGCCCGGCATGCTGGCTCACTCCTGTAATCCTAGCATTTTGTGAGGCCGAGGCAGGCAGATCATGAGATCAGGAGATGAGACTATCCTGGCTAACACGGTGAAACCCTGTCTCTAATAAAATTACAAAAAAATAAGCCGGGCGTGGTGTCAGGTGCCTGTAGTCCCAACTACTTGGGAGGCTGGGACAGGAGAATGGTGTGAACCCAGGAGGCAGAGCTTGCAGTGCACTGAGATTGTGCCACTGCACTCCAGCCTGGGAGACAAAGCAAGACTCTGTCAAAAGAAAAAAACAAAAAAACCCTTAATTTATTTTTTGAGGAGCAATTTTCATAACATTAACCTTTCAAAATGAACAGTCCAGCAGCATTTAGTATTTTCATAATGTTGTGCAAGTACTGCTTCTATCTAGTTTGGAACATTTTCATCACTTTTAAAGAGATTGCATACTCATTAGGAAACTACTTCCTATCCTCTTCCTCCTGGGCTCTGGCACCCACTAATTTAGTTTCTGTCTTTATGGATTTACCTATTCTGGATATTTCATATGAATCAAATCATACAATATGTCTCTCTGTCTTTTTTTTTTGGTTGAGACAAAGTATCACTCTGTTACTCACTCAGGCTAGAGAGCAATGGTGCAAACATGGCTCACGGCAGCCTCGTTAGAACTCCTGGGCTCATGGGATCCTCCCACCTCGGCCTCCCGAGTAGCTGGAACTACAAGCACACACCACCACGTCTGACTAATTTTTTTGTATTTTTTTTGTAGAGACGGCATTTTGCCATGTTGCCCAGGCTGATCTTGAACTCCTGGCCTCAAGGGATCCACCCATCTTGGCCTCCAAAAGTGTTAGGCGTGAGCCACTGTGCCTGACCTTTGCTTTTTTTCCTTTTTTTCTTAGCATGATGTTTTTGAGGTCTATCCACATTGTAGCATGTATCAGTGCTTCATTCCTTTTAAAGGCTGAATAATATTTCACTGTATGTGTAGACAATAGTTTGTTAATCCATTCATCAGTTGATGGATATTTGGGTTATTTCCACCTTTTGACTTTTGAAATAATGCTGCTATGAACATGCATGTACAAATATTTCTTTGAGCACCTGTTTTCAGTTCTTTTTTATTGTTATTATACTTTAAGTTCTGGGATACATGTGCAGAACGTGCAGGTTTGTTACATAAGTATACACGTACCATGGTGTTTTGCCGCACCCATCAACCTGTCATCTACGTTCGGTATTTCTCCTAATGCTATCCCTCCCCTAGCCCCCCACCCTCTGACAGGCCCTGCTGTGTGATGTTT
>NW_016816566.1:9399-11503 GCF_001698545.2 Rhinopithecus bieti | reverse complement strand
CTTGAGCCACCGCGCCCGGCCTGATTAAGTGTTTTATTAGATGTATACGATGCAGAAATTTTTTCGTGTCTCTATTACCAGGTTATGCCATGGAGTATCTGTGCTTTCTTTACTAGGAAGTAGATTCAGAAGTGTCTTTATATCTAATTAGATTATAGAGTCAATTCTAGAAACCCCAGAACTGATTTAGAAGTCATTCTTAAAATTTTGTTTCTCTAGAACCACTCTGAGTAATAAAATCTCTGTTAGACCAGATTCTTTGGAGAAGCAGAACCAATAGACGTTGGCTCACACAGTCATTGAGGCTGAGAAGTTCCATGATCTGTCATCTGTAAGCTGGAGACCCAGGAAATCTGTTATATTTGAAGACATGAGAGCCAGAGAACCAATGGTGTAGGTGCCAGTCCAAGTCTGAGGTCTTAGGAACCAGGAGCACTGAGGCAGAAGACCATAATCAGCTCAAGCAATCAGGCAGAGGGCAAATGCAACTTTCCTCTAACTTTTTGTTTTGCCCATTCCTGTAAGTATTTAGATGATGCACACCCACACTGGAGAAGACCATCTGCTTTACTTATTCCACCAATTCAAATGCAAATCTTTTTCAGAAACACTCTCACAGACACACTCAGAAATAATGCTTAATCACATATCTGGGTGCCTTGTAACCAACTCAAGTTGACACATAAAATTAACCCTTACAACCTCTGAGTAGCATCTTGGAAGACAACAGCCCACATTCCAGGTATAGGTGCCTACTACCAGAAGAAACAGAGCAGACCTTATTCTTAAATAATTGTGATTGTTATTGCTCTCTGAAGTACCAGCTCAAAGGAGTTACATCTATTTCACCAACCTTGGGACTTTCCAAGGCTGAAGGTAACCATCTTGGAGTGTTTGTCGAAAACATTTACATGTAAATGTACTAGCTGCTTCTGCCTACAGAATGGATCACAGTTGGGGCAAACGATAGATAAACTGAGGAGCTTTGGAGGAAAGGCTTAGGAATGAAGAGTATAAGGGCTTTCTGAAGCTCCTATGTAGTGCTGGGAATCTGGAAGGGCAAGCACATATGCAAGTTTGCATGCATACTTCAAAAATATTTGAGAAAGTTCTAAACTCTCACCTCTGTCTGTCCTTCAGGTTACCCTCAAGCAGGAAGTGAAGATTATGGCTGTGTTGTATACTGCCAAGCTAAAAAGGTTATGGCTGTGTTGTATACTGCCAAGTTGAAAATTGAAAGTGTTTTTTTTTTAGATAGTTTTGTTCTCATAGCCCAGTCTGGAGTGCAATGGCATGATCTCTACTCACTACAACCTCTGCCTGCCAGGTTCAAGTGATTCTCCTGCCTCAGCCTCTCGAGTAGCTGGGATTACAGGTGCCCGCCATCACACCCAGCTATTTTTTTTGGTATTTTTAGTAGAGATGGGGTTTCGCCATGTTGGCCAGCCTGGTCTTGAACTCCCGACTTTGTGATCCACCCACCTTGGCCTCCCAAAGGAAAGTGTGTTCTAATATGCACAAAGAGCCCATCTGTGAAAACTAGGAGATTGTTTCTTGTTTTGTTTTGCTTTGTTGAGGAGGGGTAGTTCTAGATAAGAACTCGTTCAAATCAGAAGCTGACCACTACAATAACAGGAATGAGATGTCAGTGACCACACATGACAAAGAATACAGACGTTACAAAATGAGTTTGACACAAAGTCACTAAACTAGCAAACAACAACTGGAACAAATAACCAAAACAAGCATTGGAATCTCAGTCTGTTCATGCTGCTATATCAAACTTCCACAGAGCAGATAATTTATGAAAACCAGAAATGTACATCCTATACTTTTAGAGGCTGGGAAGTCCAAGATCAAGGCTCCAGAATTAGGCATCTAGTAAGGATCTTCTTGCTGTGTCTTCACATGGCAGAAGGAGCAAAAAATGATAAAAGGGATGAACTCCATGTCTTCACATAGCAGAAAGATGGAAGAATTAAAGAACTTGTTCTCTCCAGTGCTTTAATAAGGTCACTAGTACCAGTGATGAGGAATCTACCCTCACGAGTTAATAATGTCCTAAAGGCCTCATCTCTCTTTTTTTTTTTTTTTTTTTTTTTTT
>NW_016816566.1:0-6798 GCF_001698545.2 Rhinopithecus bieti | reverse complement strand
TCATAACTTTTTCCAATATTTAAATATCATCTTTGTTGAATGACTTAATCTTAAGGAAATATTTACACTCCTGATAAGATAATACATCAACACAAAAATACATAAATATTTTATTGCACACAAAAACAGCTACCAGAGAGAGTTGAAGAAACTAGGAAAATATGTAGATTTGTTTTACATAAAGAAAACATGTCTTTCCAATTCTTTGAATTGTTAGCTGATGATATAAAAAATGATTCAAATTTATTTTCCAAGGTTAATTTTATTCATAACACTGCTTCTTGTAGTTAAGACCCCAGAAACAGATGAGAAGCAATGATTCCTAGCCCACTTAGAAAGAAGATGTAACTTTACAAGGTTTTATTTTTCTAAAACAACCAATCTAACATGAGGTTGATGGCCACTTAATCCTTACCATGTTCTACAAAGCTACAAGTTTTGAAGCACATGGACTCAATCACAAAATAACTATCAGGAGAGCATTTAGGATCAGTGGTGATTCCCATTGCTCTGTGTGCTAGTTTCTGGATGAAATGAAGCTGATTCTGTTGTTGAACATTAAATGCAGAATGTGGACCCTGAAAATTGTCATTCATGTCACCCCCACCCTGCACCAACAGACTCAAAAATTCAGTGTGGAGACTTATGGATTGCTTTTGAGAATTGCTGGTCTACATAAGCCAAACAGGTGTCTAACTGTTAAGAAATGGAGGAAGGAAGACCATTTTCATGAGCAGTCACATAATTAAGTTGGAAATAATCAGACACAGATCGCCCAGCTATTCAGAAAACTGACCAAGGAACAAGAGTTTTGGAGAAGGAGTAGGGTGCTAAATAAAATGTATTTTAATCCTACCAGGAAAGGCAATCCAAGCATCAGCTGTACTCCTAAGATGAAATTTTGATTATCCCCATTGCACAAGGATGGAAGACCAACACTTTATAAAGAAATGGCCCCTAAAATGCAGACACACAGATACACAGTATTTAAATTAATCACAATCCTAAAGTAGGGGTCAGCACATCAGGGGAGAGATAAAAAGCCGAAATGCCTCATTTCATCCACGAAGAGAGGCTTGGCAGCCTCCTGAGGAAAAGCTTTGTTCCATCTCATACTATAGCCTCACATTTTTAAAAACAATTTACTTAAGTTCATTTCCCAGTAGAAATTGAACAAGGAGTATTTGTTCTCTGAAGTTGCGTAGGAGAAACTTGACCTTGCCAGAGGAAAGGATTGTCCCAGGAACACTTGACGAGAGAGGGTGGTAGTTTGTGCTGCTGTGGAATCACAGCAGGTACTTACTGGTTTTCTCTACATGTCTTTGTTCTCACTAAAGCAGAGAGAGGCCATGAGAAATTATATGACCCAGCAACCTAATTATACAGCATTTCATTGAAAACTTGACTGTGGTCCCACAGTTCTAGTTGAACATCAGCCCTGACATTGAATTCTGCTTCTGTATCATCTTGGGTAAGTGCTTTATATTTAGGATCACAGATTCCTCATGGGTACAATAACAAAAACAATTCCTACTTCACAAAATTGTGAGGATTCCCAAGAATGTAGGAAATCACCTGGTCTGGTACGGACTCATTAAATCATCTACTTCTCTGGTGACAGAGCTGAGACTGGCTTCCTCGCCACCTTTTTAAACAGTGCTCACTGTGGCCATGCTCCTGAACCCTGGGCCTCACACAGAGCATTGAGGCAACATGCTGCCCCAAGGCATTTCATGTTTGTAGTTGGGAGTTGACGCCACTTCCATTCCCACAGATACTTCCAACAATTCGTTCATTTGCTTTCCTAGCACACTTTTGTTGCTTCTTCCTCACTATACTCCTTTCCAAAGGAGAAGAATGTGCTAAGCGCTGGCATGGTGTGCAGTGTGGGAGACACAGACAGACGTGGGAACCTCCTAACTCTGCAGACCTCATGGCTCAGTAGGGAAAACTGAATGGTACTATCTGTGGTACCACCTGCTTAGTCTCCCATCACCAGTCCTGGAACTAGCATTCCCCTCTTCTGGGGAACTGCTCCACCCAAACACAGATTCCAGGTATGTGGTTCCAGGAGTGTTTTATATCATTACATGTCCCACCTTCCTCACCACAGCTGACTGGTTCTGGGATCAGATAGTCGTGATCTCTGCCCCTGTGCTTTGTGTTCCTGGCTTAAGGTTAGGTACCCAAGGACCAGCCTGATTTTATTCCAGGACGTCGAGGCAGAAGGAAAACCTTTTTCCTTGATCCTCAAGAGTCCATGAGGGATTTTTGTTTTTTCTTTTCCTTTTGGAGACAGAGTCTCTCACTCCTGTCACCTAGGCTAGAATGCAGTGGTGGGATCACAGCTCACTGCAGACTCGACTTCTTGGGCTCAGGCAATTCTCCTACCTCAGTTTCCTGAGTATCTGGGACTATAGGTGTGTGCCACCATGCCTATTGTTTTTCTGGTAGAGAGTGGGTTTCGTCTTGTTGCCCAGGTTGGACTTGAACTCCTGGGCTCCAGCAATCTGCCTGCCTCAGTCTCCCAAGGTGCTGAGATTACAGTGGTAAGCTGCCATGCCTCGTCAACGAGGGACTTTAAATTTCACTCTCCAGAAGGCAAAAAAGAAAAAAAGAAAAGTGCACTAAGGAAAAGGAAGAAAGTGTGATGACCCGGGGCTATCTAAACCTCTCCTTTTCCTCATCTGCCTTCCCACCGAGAGGTTGTGTTCCGGAATGCACTCCATTGCCATAAGCCTACAGGGCCCTGTGGGGTATAGTCTGTGGTTATCCAGCACTTTCTTTGACTGGATAATTTGATTAGTCAGGAGAGGCTAGCTCCTGTAACAAATGTTCCAAATTTCTTTAGCTTTTACAGTAAATTTTTATTTTTCTGTTTTTATCAAGGTTCAGTGCAGGCTGGTGGTGACGGTGATGAGGGGATATACTCCATATGTTATCCAAAGTTCCAGGCTCCTTCTCCAAATTGGGTATGTCATACTGTAGGGTCTGTTCCTCTTCTTCACTCGAGACATGGATTGCACAGGGTGTGTCCTATAAACTAGGCCTTATTTAGCCACACATCAGTTATTTTCATATTCCAAGAGCCAGAAATCAGTACCTGACCCCATCAAATTACAAGGGTAGCTTAAAAAATATGGTTACTTTGTGGACCAAGATGAAAACAAATAAGCTTTGATGAAGTCATTCTGCCACAGTGATTTTCTCTAATTGGAAGATTTGAAAAGTACTAGCAAGTTCATTTTGCTACAGACCTAAGCTTGCTCTTCAGTGAGCTGAAGAACTAATTGGTTTTAAATTCAGCAGGGAAGACATGGGGATTAGTTATTGAGTACCTAAAACCGTGAACATAGAGGACGTTTCAAAGTAAATTTTAAAAACGGAGTCTTTACTCTGGTGTTTAAGCTTTGATCCTCAAAACATATCTGAAATCACATTCCCTATAATGTGGAGCCATCTCTCCTGCAGAGAGAATTAAGCTTCAGGGTGCAGCAGACATGGATGAGCATTTAAAGGGAAGCTGACATCTACCTAGAAGACAGATTCACTAAAGTCTTCCAATGCCAGAGAAATGCCATGCTTTGGGCATTTGGAATAGTTCCTACTCTGCCTGGGAGCTCTATGCCTTTATCTCCAAAGGAGATGACCACTCCCTAATTGACACACTCCACCCTCCTGCTCATGGGAGAATTCTATTGGTCATCCAGACTCACCACTGTGCATTAGATTCATGCTCATCGCCGAGGCTAACCCAGTCCTTTATTCCAATCACGAACGGACAAACGTTTTCCAGCTCTTTAAGAAAAGTGAGGAAGATGCAAAAAGAGAACTAATTCTGGAGGAAGGAAAAAAGGATATAATACAGGAAACAGAAGAAAACGTTACCAGAACATACTCTCAGAGTTTAAGAAAGACAAGAGGTTTATAAAATGAGAGCAAGCTGTCATAGAGGGGAATAATCAGGGGACAGGCGAAAGTCCTTGGAAACTAGAAAAGTTACTACAGAATTGACATCGTGCAGAGGACTGACAGTGCTCAGTTTCCCAGGCTGCCCACAGAACTTAGCGTGCTCCTCCTCTCCACCACCACCATTCTGAAGGCTCCCGCCTCTCTGTGCACCAGTCCCCCCCGCCTGATGGTGCGCGCCACTCCCCCGATAAGGGTCCCCCTCCGCCCACTTCCGGTCCCTTCCCCGACCCTGCCACAACCACTAACGCCTGGCCCGGAGGACCCTGCCCCTCCGCCAGCCACCACTGCAGATGGTGGTGCTCCGAGGCCCCAGCCGCTGCGGCCGCCATGGCTACTGCCGATGCCGATGCCCATGCCCATGCCCATGCCGCTGCCCGCTCCGGGACACTCGCGACCACACCGCTTTACCCCGCCTACTCTCCGCACCCGCTCTGTCGCAAGTGCACCAGAACTACCACTCCAGCTGCGAGGTCGCCGTCAACTTCAACGTCAACCTGGAGCTCCACGCCTCCTATGCGTACCTATCCATGGCCATCTACTTCCACCGGGACGATGTGGCTCTGCAGAGCTTCAGCCGCTATATCCTGCGCCAGTGGCAAGAGAAGAGGGAGCACGCCCAGGAGCTGATGAGGCTGCAGAACCTGCGCGGTGACCACATCTGCCTTCATGACATCAGAAAGCCAGAGCGCCAATGCTGGGAGAGCGGGCTCAAGGCCATGGAGTGTGCCTTCCACCTGGAGAAGAACGTCAACCAGAGTCTCCTGGAGCCGCACCAGCTGGCCAAGGAGAAAGACGACCCCCACCTGTGCGACTTCCTGGATGAGCCACTTCCTGAACCAGCAGGCCAAGACCATCAGAGAGCTGGGTGGCTACCTGAGCAACCTGCGCAAGACGGGGGCCCCGGAAGCAGGCCTGGCAGAGTACCTCTTTGACAAGCTCACCCTGGGCCGCAGCGAGAAAGACACTTGAGCCCAGAGGGGGCCCGCAGCCACGGGGTGCCTTCCCCGGGTACAGCCACCAGGCGGGGCGTCCATGTTGCCCTTTCAGAATGTTCTCTTCAGTTTTTTCCTCTCAGTTTTACGGTTGTTGGCAATAAAGTTATCTGTTCTCAAAGCAATAAAGGTGCCCAGTTGATGTGCGTCTAAAACACTCTCACCTTTTAGGAATCAGGGCATATCCCCAGGCAGGTTTAAAGTAGGTATCCAGCAGTCTCTCCACTCAGCTCTGCCCCATCTGCATGAAGCTCAGGATCTGCAGGGGTGGAGGGGAAACGT
Organism: Rhinopithecus bieti; assembly: GCF_001698545.2. Taxonomy (NCBI): domain Eukaryota; kingdom Metazoa; phylum Chordata; class Mammalia; order Primates; family Cercopithecidae; genus Rhinopithecus; species Rhinopithecus bieti. Next base: position 1,552 of record NW_016816566.1, on the reverse strand, counting down.
ATTCTATGAGTCCCTGGCAAACACATCAGTCTTCCCCTTATAAACTCTGAGGGCATGTGGGATAGGGTGGGGTGAGGTGGGGTGGGATGGGGTGAGATGGGTGGGGTGGATGGGGTCGGGTGGGGTGTGCAGTCTTGGGCCGTGGCATCTGTGGGTGTGTATGCATGGTAAGGTGTAAAGCATGGTATGAAATTCATCCTAGTGGTTGCCTCTGGAGAAGAAGGGTAGGAAATGTGATTGGGCAGGGATTAAAATAATATAGTCTTTAACTTGACATGAAAAGTTTTCTTTTTAAAATATGCATCGCTGGGTGCGGTGGCTCATGCCTGTAATTGCAGCACTTTGGGAGGTTGAGGTGGTCGGATCACCTGAGGTCAGGAGTTCGAGACCAGCCTGACCAACATGGAGAAACCCTGTCTCTACTAAAAATACAAAATTAGGCGGGCGTGGTGGTACATGTCTGTAATCCCAGCTACTTGGGAGGCTGAGGCAGGAGAATCGCGTGAGCCTGGAAGGCAGAAGTTGCAGTGAGCTGAGATCCTGCCATTGCACTCCAGCCTGGGCAACAAGAGCAAAACTCCATCTCAAAAAACAAACAAACAAACAAACAAAATATGCAAGTGCTAAGGATCTTTGATTCTGGGGAGCACGATGGGGGCTCTGGTGGACAGTATGGTATTGTACCACATTGGCAAGCTCACCCTGAGTGACATGGATAATGGGACTGAGCTTTAGGCTGCCTTCCCCACAGATAGGTGTTTATTTCCTGCATATTGCCCTTACGAATCCTCCATTCATGGTTTTTCCTTCAATTGTACCATTTCTTCCATTAAAGCCGGTTAAAAAAAAAAGCTCAAAAGAAGGACTGAATAACATAAGGTCAAAGCTGAAGGTCAAATTTGTGATACTGAATATAAAGTAGAATAAAAGCCCCCAAAATGTCAAGGCAGTGATTGTCTGCTTTGAAGAATGTAGAGGGGTGGCAGAGAGTTGAAGGTGCACACCAGGTAGAGCCAGTGTAGCTGATCCAGGTAGGAGACTAGTGCAGCTTGAGCTGTGATGGTGACTGAGGAAACGAAGAGAGTTTGACAAGTTCCAGATGGGTTTTTGACAAGGAGAGACAAACTTTACTCATGGACAGGAGGTGAGGAATGGGAGAGGGGGAACATAATGTAGGTTCTGAAGTTTGGACCTGAAGACCTGGATTGATGATGGTGTTATTATCCCCCTGGGATGGTTGCAGGGGTCCCCAGGGAGGAGGAGTGGGGAGTGCATGCCATGTAAAATCACATTTTATTAGATATCCAAGTGGAAATGTGAATCAAGGAGCTGCAAAAATGTTACGATTGGAAGTAGACGTATGAGGGACTTTTTATAGATGGTATCGAAGTCATGTGATTGGATGAGCTCACCAGAAAGAGGGTATAAGGGAAAGTATGAAAAATGCAGTCCCAAGTGCAGGGCAGCTAACATTTAGAGGATGGTTGAGGTGTTTGAACACCCGGAGAGTTTCTGGTCCCATCTTGACCTTTGTCTGCCCCAAGTTTATTAG
>NW_016816565.1:0-974 GCF_001698545.2 Rhinopithecus bieti | reverse complement strand
AGGTGGGGTACACCCCCGAGACGAAGCTTCCTGAGCAAGAATCAGAAAGCAGCACTCACTGTTCAGCAATATTCAATCTTCTGCAGCCTCCGCTGCTGATACCCAGGCAAACAGTGTCTAGAGTGGACCTCAAGCAATCTCCAACAGACCTACAGCTGAGGGTCCTGACAATTAGAAGGAACACTCACAAACAGAAAGGACACCCACACCAAAACCCCATCACTACCTCACCATCATCAAAGAAGAAAGGCAGATAAAACCACAAAGATGGGGAAAAAGCAGGGCAGAAAAGCTGGAAATTCAAAAAATAAGAGCATATCTCCCCCTCCAAAGGAACACAGCTCATCACCAGCAATGGATGAAAGCTGGACGGAGAATGACTTTGACGACTTGAGAGAAGAAGGCTTCAGCTGATCAAACTTCTCAGAGCTAAAGGAAGAACTACATAACCAGTGCAAACAAACTAAAAATCTTGGAAAAAGAATGGAAGAATGGATAACTAGAATAATCAATGCAGAGAAGGCCATAAACGAACTGACAGAGATAAAAACCATGACATGAGAAATACGTGAAAAATGCGCAAACTTCAGTAACTGACTCAATCAACTGGAAGAAAGAGTATCAATGATTGAAGATCAAATGAATGAAATGAAGAGAGAAGAGGAGTCTGGAGAAAAAAAGGAAAAAGAAATGAACAAAACCTCCAAGAGGTGTGGGATTACGTGAAAAGACCAAATCTACATCTCATTGGTGTGCCTGAAAGTGATGCGGAAAATGGAACCACGTTGGAAAACCTCTTCAGGATATCATCCAGGAGAACTTCCCCAACCTAGTAGGTGGGCCAACATTCAAATTCAGGAAATACAAAGAACATCACAAAGATAATCCTTGAGAAGAGCAACTCCAAGAAACATAAATGTCACATTCATCAAAGTTGAAATGAAGGAAAAAATGTTAAGGGCAATCAGAGAGAA
>NW_016816564.1:0-2529 GCF_001698545.2 Rhinopithecus bieti | reverse complement strand
CAATGTCAGCTGTGTCAAAACTTTCTTTCTTCATAAATTACCCAGTCTTAGGTATTTCTTTATAACCATGTGAGAACAGTCTAACACAATAATTCAGTTGCACAGTTTAGAATAACTAAAAAGAGTTATAATTGGATTGTTTGTAAAACAAAAGATATATACTTCAGGGAATGGATACTCCATTTTATATGATGTGATTATTATGCATTGTGTGCCTGTATCAAAACATCTAATTTACTTCACAGATATATACCCCTACTATGTACTCACAAAAATTAAAATTAAAACTAAAACAGCATTGTACTAGTACAAAAATAGACACACAGGTCACTGGAACAGATTAGAAAATCCTGAAATAAAGCCATGCATCTATGACCAACTGACTTTCAACAAAACCAGCATAAATAATCAATGAAGAAAGAACTCCTTTTTCACTAATTGGTGTTGAATGAATTGGCCAGCCATATGCAGAAGAATAAATCTGGACCTTCACCTGTCATGATACACAAAATTAACTAAAATGGATTAAAGACCTAAATGTAAAGCCTGAAACTATAAAAATTCTAGAAGAAAATCAAGAAGAAACTCTTCTGGTCATGGATTTAGGAAAATAATTTATAAATAAGACCTCAAAAGTGAATACAAAAAAACCCAAATAGACAAAAGGGACCAAATTAAACTAAGAAGCTTCTGCAGAGCAATAGAAATATTCAACAGAGTAAACAGACAACCTACAAAATGGGAGAAAATATTTGTAAATTAATCTTTTGACAAAAATAATCTTAAAGGAACTCAAACAACTCAACAAGAAAAAACAACTTCATTAAAAAGTGGACAAAGAACAAGAATGAGCATTTTTTTAAAAGAAGACATACAAGCAGCTCAGAAACATGAAATAATGCACATCAGTAATAATCAGATAAATGCAAATTAAAACCACAATGAGAAACTAGTTTATATTAGTCAGAATTATTATTATTAAAAAATCAAAAACAGTAGATGTTGGCATGGATGTGGAGAAACACAGATGTTTATGCACTGTTGCTGGGAATGTAAGCACAAGCCTCGTGTAAAACAGTATGAAAATATTTCACAGAACTAAAAGTAGAACTACTATTCTACCCAGCAATCTAACTGCTATCTACCCAAAGGCAAATAAACTATTGTATAAAAAAGAAATCTGCAATCATATGTTTATTCATAGTAGCAAAGTCATGAGATTAACCTCATTGTCCTCACTGGTTGATTGAATAAATATAATGTGGTACACATACACAATGGAATACTATGCAGCCATAAAAAGAATAAAATATTGTTCTTTGCCGGAATATGGATGGGGCTGGAGGCCATTGTCCTAAATGAAATAACTCAGGAACAGAAAATCAAACACTGCAGGTTCTCACTTATTAGTTGGAGTTAAACAATGGGTACGCATAGGCACAAAGATGAATGTTATGAACACTGGGGGCTCCAAACAAGGAGAGGGGGAGAGGAATGTGAGTGTTGTAAAATATCTCTTGGCTACAATGTTCACTATTTGAATGATGGGTACACCAGAAGCTCAAACCTTACCATTATGCACTATATTCATGTAAGAAACCTACACATGTACCCCTTGAAAATAAAGTTAAAATGCATATTCTATTTTGGTTGTGCATAAAATGAGTGAAAAATATGAGAAAATAGGATAAATGTTTTATTTCTAGTGTGTTTCCCTCCACCAAAAATGATGAATGATAACAAGTGTTGTCAAGGATGTGGAAAACAGGGTACACTTGTACCTAATTGGTAAAATGTAAACTAGTAAAACCATTTTAAAATTGTATGGAGCTTCCTCAGAAAGATAAAATAGAATTATCATATGATCCAGCAATCCCACCCCCTGGTATTTACTCCAAAGGTATGAAATCTGTATGTTAAAAAGAAGTCTGCATTTTCATGTTCATTGCAGCACCGTTCGTAATAGCCAAGTTATAGAATCAACCTTAGTGTTTATCAACATGAATGTTGGCATGGATGTAGAGAAACAGGGATGCTTATGTACTGTTGGTGGGAATGAAGAAAGATATGAAGATGAATGAAGAAGGATAATGTGGTGTATATAGGCATGTTTTATTTAATCCCACTTCACAGTTATTGCCTTTTTTTTTTTTTTTCAAATTGAAGGTTTGTAGCAATCCTGCATCAACCAAGATTATCGGTGCCATTTTTCCAACCACATGTGTTCACACAATGTTTGTGTCATATTTTGGTAATTCTCACAATATTTTAAGTCTTTTCATTTTATTATATTTGTCATGGTGATCTGTGATCTTACTATTGAAATTGTTTTGAGAGGCTAATTATGCCCATATAAGACAGTGACCTTAATAAATATACAGGTGTATTTTGACTGATCTACTTACTGGCTATTCCCCTATCTCTGTCCCTCTCCTCAGGGCTCCTCATTTCCCGAGACACAACAATATTAAAATTACATTAATTAATAAGCCTACAATGACCTCTAAGAGTGCAAGTCAAAGGAAAAGT
>NW_016816563.1:0-1590 GCF_001698545.2 Rhinopithecus bieti | reverse complement strand
GGAATGAAGAAACGATACATGTTACAACATAGATGAACCTAGAAAACATTATACTAGGTGAAAAAAGCAAGTCACCAGCCAGGCGTGGTGGCTCACGCCTGTAATCCCAGCACTTTGGGAGGCTGAGGTGGGTGGATCATGAGGTCAGGAGATTGAGACCATCCTGGCTAACATGGTGAAACCCCGTCTTTACTAAAATACAAAAAAAAAAAAAAAAAAAAAAATTAGCCGGGCATGGTGGCAGGCGCCTGTAGTCCCAGCTACTTGGGAGGCTGAGGCAGGAGAACCGCGTGAACCCAGGAGGCGGAGCTTGCAGTGAGCCAAGATCGCGCCACTGCACTCTAGCCTGGGCGACAGAGTGAGACTCCATCTCAAAAAAACAACAACAACAACAACAAAAAAAAACAAAGCATGTCACAAAAGATCACATACTGTATGATTCCATTTATCTGAAATGTCCAAAATAATCTATAGAGGCAGAAAGCAGATCAGTGGTTGCCAGGAGCTCGGTGAAGGGCAGAATGGCAAAGTGATTGTTAATGGGTATGAGGTTTCTTTTTGGGGTGATAAAAATGTTCTTTCTAAATTAGACAGTAGTGATAGTTGTATAACTTTGTGAATATACTAAAAAATTATTGAGGCTGTGCACAGCGGCTCACACCTGCAATCCCAGCACCTTGGGAGGCCAAGGCGGGTGGATCACCTGAGGTCAGGAGTTCGAGACCAGCCTGACCAACATGGTAAAACCCCGTCTCTACTAAATAAAAAAAAAAAAAATTAGCTGGGTATCGTGGTTCATGCCTGTAGTCCCAGCTACTTGGGAGGCTGAGGCAGGAGACTTGCTTAAACCCAGGAAGAGGAGATTGCAGTGAGCCAAGGTTGTGCCACTGGACTCCAGCCTGGGAGACAAGAGTGAAACTCTTGTCTCACAAAAAAAAAAAAAAAAATTGAATCGTACACTTGAAAATAAATTTTAAAATTTCAAATTTTATGGTTTTGAATTATATCTCGAAAAGTTATTAAAAAAAAAAACCTTAAGACCGGGCGGAGTGGCTCATGACTGTAATCCCAGCACTCTGAGAGGCCAAGGTAGGCAAATCACTTGAGCCCAAGAGTTTAAGACCAGCCTCGGCAACAGGCAAAACCATATCTGTACAAAAATACAAAAATCAGCCGAGGGTTGGTGGCTTGCGCCTGTAGTCCCAGCTATTCAGGAGACTGAGGCAGGAGAATCGCTTGAGCCTGGGAAGCAGAGGTTGTAGTGAGCTGAGATCACACGCCAGCCAGGGTGACTGAGTGAGACCCTGTCTCAAAAAATAAATAAATAAAAATTTAAATAAAAAAAAAAAAGCCTTAGGAGCACACAAGCCTTATTGAGAGGGGGAAAAAAAACCCAAAACCAATAACTGGGCATGGTGGCGCATGCCTGTATGTAATCCCAGCTACTCAGGAGGCTGAAGCAGGAGGATCACTCGAGCCCAGGAGTTTGAGACCATCCTGGGCAACAAAGTGAGACCCTGTCTCTACAAAAAAATTTTTTTTTTTTTTTTTTTTTGAGACGGAGTCTCCCTCTGTCACCCCAGGCTGGAG
>NW_016816562.1:6347-7376 GCF_001698545.2 Rhinopithecus bieti | reverse complement strand
AGTCTCGTCTAGGGTTTTAAAATAAGCATTTGTTTTGAGTTTACTCACTGTGGTGGGCACTGGTACTGCTCGTCTCTACCAGGTTGATATCATACTGGACTGAACTGGCTCTCTGAAAGTGGCCCTTCCTGACACTAGAGAGGAGAGAAACATAAAAATGGAAAATGAGTAATAGGAAAAGCATGTCAGAAAACCTAGAAAGAAGGTTGTTGTTTTTTTTTAATTTCCCTTCTTCCCCCTTTTTACAACACATCATGGCATTCAAATGAAAGTATAAACTTGACTATTTGATGGTTTTCTTTCCACAACTACCTGAAATTGTCAGTGGTGCTTTAAAACTGTTCCCACTATTTAACACATCCATTAGTGCATGTAGGTCATCATTCAGATGCTGATGATGCCACCTGGTCTTTTTCCTTTAAGACAACAGCAAAGCTGCTGTATCCTAGTGCAATTTTGTGCCCTTTTAAAGAGGTTAGCTTTCATTATCAGTTGGGACCCTTATGTGACATGGGGTAGCTTTAGTCAATTATTCTAGTAATGGCATTTTAAAAAGTAATTTTGGACATTTTTGAGGTAACAATACATCAGGTTTTTCAGTCATTTGATCAATTAATATAGGTTATAATTTACGTAATCATGATAGATTTTGGAATGTACAGTTGATTTCATTTTTTTCAATATGTCTATATGCAGTTTTAGCTTACATTAATGAAAATGAATTCAAAACCGCTTTTACCATTGCAAAATAATGTGTATTTTCTAAAAGCATACTTGCTCCTATTCCTGAGACACTACTGATTCTAGCCCAGATTTTAGCAATAGTGGGGTATCATTTTGGACCTCATTCAATGATGGCACTAATTAGTTACTAAAGTTCAAAAGGCCCTCAGTTTAAAGCAATTTCAACCATTAATGGACCAAAAACTATTACAGAAAACAATTTCATTCTTGAAAGCGCATTTCCAAGTTCACATGGTCACTACAGAACAGCCTAGATCTTTTTTTTTTTTTTTTTTTTTTTTTTTT
>NW_016816562.1:0-1827 GCF_001698545.2 Rhinopithecus bieti | reverse complement strand
AAAACAAATGCAAATTTGTTATAATAAAACAAATTTTACTATCTTCTTTTCCAGTTTTCCAATTGCTTAGGAACTCCAGAGAATTACAGAGTTTTATCTTCTAGATTTTCAATCATATAAATGTCCATACTTTATCAAAATTTACTTTTGTTGTATCTGGTATAATGATCTAAATGCATTTTCCTTAAAACTGCTAACTGGTTATTCCAACCCCATTTATTAAATAATCAATCCGTGACCCACTGTTTAACAGTGCCTCCTTTAACATATGTCAGATTTATATAAATAACAGCATTTATTTCTATTCTTCAATGATCTACACCATCTAATCTGGGGCCTTTGCCACACTGTTTCAATACTATTACTTTATAATATATTTGAATATCTGGTAGTTCTACTCCTTATTACTTTTTTTTATAGAATTTTAAAATATTCTCCACTGCCAACCAAATATTTTATAGCCAATTACCTGTAGCTCTCTAAAACTATATAACAAAACCATAATATTTGGTATTACCAATCATTCCTTTTCCTTGTTAATATGTTCAAAGGATTATAAAACAGAGATTGATATAAATTAATAAGAATGACACTGTTTGGCACCAGATCAATTTCAACATAGTAGCATTTAAAATAAAAAACACTTTAATATTAACGAATATTTATAAAGCAACCCAAAAGTTATGAAGTCAAGTTGGACAACACTATACTCAGCAATAATTCTGTGTAAAAAAGTGTATGTGTGTATAAAACCAGTTTGTTTTAACCAGATTTTGTCAAGAATAGAAAGGTTGATTCTACTAAATTAATTCTCTTCCTTATTCCTTTCCAGTTTAGGTAGGTATTTAGAAATTTTATCTCTATTTCTTCCACCTTAGACTAATAAGGATACAGGCCTAGAAAATCAACATGTGAATTAACTACTAGCTTTGACAACTAATGTGATAGTCTAATAAAGCAGTATATGAATAAATAAGAGAAAAGAATATCAAGATATAGCACAAAGGATCAATTTGAATTAGATGAGCATATTAAAGATGTTTCATGAACTTCAAGTCCTACCCAATGTGAGGCAGTGATATGATTGGTGATAGCTTCCAGGGGAGGTATCAGTTAAGCAAAGCAGCAGTCTAGATTCTCTTAAACTACCATAAACATAAGATTAAGGGAACATAGGGAAAGTAAGGATAGCATAACAGTGGCAAACTTAAATGAAAGTAAAATATTTTGGAGGGCCAGGCACAGTGACTCACACCTCTACTCCCAGCACTTTGGGAAGCTGAGGAAAGAGGATCACTTGGGGCCAGGAGTTCAAGATCTGTCTGGGCAATACAGTGAGATCCTGTCTTTATAAAAAATTAAAAAGTTAGGCCGGGCATGGTGGCTCACACTTGTAATCCTAGCACTTTGGGAGGCCAAGGTGAGCAGATCATGAGGTCGAGATTGAAACCATCCTGGCACATGGTGAAACCCCATCTTTACTAAAAATACAAAGATTATCTGGGTATGGTGGTGTACGCCTATAGTCACAGCTACTCGGGAGGCTGAGGCAGGAGAATTGCTTGAACTGGGGAGGCAGAGGTTGCAGTGAACCGAGATCGTGCCACTGCACATCCAGCCTGGCAACAGAGCAAGACTCCGTCTAAAAAAAAAAAAAAAAAAAAAAAATTAGCCAAGCATGGTGGTACCCGTAGTCCCAGCTACTCTGCAGGCTGAGGTGGGAAGATTGCTTAAGCCTAGGAGTTTGAGGTTGCAGTGAGCTATGCCACTGCAGTCCAGCCTAGGTGACAGAGCAAGACCTTGTCTCAAAAAAATATATATATATAA
>NW_016816561.1:0-335 GCF_001698545.2 Rhinopithecus bieti | reverse complement strand
GATCTCCTGACCTCGTGATCCACCTGCCTCAGCCTCCCAAAGTGCTGGGATTATAGATGTGAGCCACCGCTCCCGGCTGATATAGTGATTTCAATTTCTTTCGAGATGTACCCAGAAGCGGGATTGCTGGGTCATATGGTATTTCTATGTTTAGTGCTTTGAGGAACCCCCATACTATTCTCCAAAATGGCTGTACTAATTTACATTTCCACCAATGGCATACAAGGGTCCCCTTTTTTTATATCCTCACCAACACATATTATTTGTCTATTTGTTTAAAGCCATTCTAACAGATGATGACCTCTTTGTGATTTTAATTTGCATTTTCTTGATAA
>NW_016816560.1:0-820 GCF_001698545.2 Rhinopithecus bieti | reverse complement strand
TATAGTTAAATTTAAATCAAAATAATTAAATTAGTATGTCATTTTACTAATTGTACTTTTATGTGATGAAACTGCATTTTTAAAGTTTTAAATTGTGTTAATTTTTTAATTGAACATTTATGACATGTTCAATACTGTTATACATTCAGTAAAGTGTTAGTATGCCACTAATTTTAACCTATTCCACTTTACTCAAGGGTATAGCTAAAAGATGGTAACAATACAATATTTGGTAATATAATAGACTAATATTTTAGTATTCTTTTCAGTGGCTTTAAACTGCAAATAAGTTAAAGAATATGTTTCCTGTAGGTTAATTGTTTTACATTTAAATTTATTTTTCTTAGTTTTTGTGTGTACATAATATGTGTATAGATTTATGCCATATATGGCATATTTTGATGCAGTCATACAATGTATAATAATCACATTGTGATAAACAAGGTACCTATAACCTGGCTTTTATGTTTTGTATTACAAACAATTCAATTCTATAGTCTTAGTTATTCTAAATTGTACAGTTAAATTGTTATTGGCTACATGATTATTTTTATGTTATCATGAAAATTACATATAAGCATAAATAAAATCAATATATTTCTGAGTCCTGAATAATTTTCAAAACTTTATTATGTATTTTTTGAACATGTGGCCTCTGGCTGAGAGCACATAATGGAGTTTTAGTTTTGACTTACAGTTAAATATACACATCTACTAGTCTAAAGATATAACTTAGGTTTAAGGAATAAGGGTGTTTGAGTATAAGTTTGTAACTGTTTTCAGAAGAAAAGAGCAATATTGAAACAAAACAAAGCATTAT
>NW_016816559.1:0-2495 GCF_001698545.2 Rhinopithecus bieti | reverse complement strand
TAGTGTCCTTAGGATTTATGTAAAGTTAGTATTTATTGGATGTTGGAGATGCAATATGATTCAGGCCGTGTGAGGCTATAGACCTGTCTGGAATTTTCTCCACAGCTAATGGGTAAGTACAAGAGCCTCCCAAAAGAAAACAATGGATAAGACTCCAAAAGATGAGCAAAACTGAATCGAAGGAAAATAAGTTCCATACGTCTAATACACAGCATGGTGACTAGGTGACTACAGTTAAAAATACTGTTATTTTATACTTGAAGTTTGTTTAGGAGTAGATCTTAAATGTTCTCACTACAAACAAAAAATCTATGTGAAGTGATGAGCATGTTAATTAGCTTGATCGTGGTAGTCATTTCTCAATTAGACACATTTGAAAACATCGCATATACTGTAAATATATGTGTATATATATAATTTTTATTTGTCAGTTATACCTCAGTATAACTGGAAAAAAACAGGTGTGTTCCCTGAACACCTACCTGCTGCCCTCCAAAAAAACCCTAACTGAATTGAAGGAAATTATATTTGCAGTCTCCCTTAACAATAGTCTTCCTAATTATTATTGGTTATGGTTTGAATGATGACAGTGTTACTGGAAAGGGGTCCAGATGCAGACCCCAAGAGAGGGTTCTTGGATTTCACGCAAGAAAAAATTCAGAGCAAGTTGACAGAGTAAAGTGAAAGCAAGTTTATTAAGAAAGCAAAGGAATAAAAGAATAGCTACTCCATAGACAGAGCAGCCCCGAGGGCTGCTAATTGCCCCTCCCTCCACTTTTTTTTTGAGATGGAGTCTCCCTCTGCTGCCCAGGCTGAAGTGCGGTGGCCTGATCTCGGCTCACTGCCAACTCCGCCCCCCTGGTTCACACCATTCTGCTGCCTCAGCCTCCCGAGTAGCTGGGACTACAGGCACGTGCCACCATGTTTGGCTAATTTTTTCATTTCTTTTTTTTTTTTTTTTTTTTTTTTAGTAGAGACGGAGTTTCACAGTGTTAGCCAGGATGGTCTCAATCTCCTGAGCTTGTGATCTGCCCGCCTCAGCCTCCCAAAGTGCTGGGATTACAGGCGTGAGCCACCGCGCCTGGCCCTGGTTGCCCATTTTTATGGTTATTTCTTGATGATATGCTAAACAAGGTCCTAAATTGGGCCTCTAACCCAATCTCATAATTTACCCCGGTACCCCACCACTTACCCCAAATCGGCCAATCAGTGCTGCAGTCTATTTCCTTCGGGGCGGAGGGGTGGGGAGTTTCCTTCAGTATCATCCTCAACATGGTTCATCCTAAAGACGTTACCGGACCCCACCACTTATCCAAAGTAGACTTTGGGTCTGGGAATTCCACACTATAGTCCCCTCAGTGGTCACCAGAAAGATGTTACCGGACCCCACCACTCACTTTAGTCCCTTCAGTGGTTCGCCAGAAAGAGGTTACTGGACCCACCACTCACCCAAGTTAGCCTTTCAGTCGGGGGTTTCCTTAGTATTGTTGCTTCATGTCCATACCGACCCATGGGGTCCAGCAACATCTTTCTGATGACAAAGAGGTGACAATACTAAGGAAACCCCCGAGCCAAAGGCTAACTTGGGTGAGTGGTGGCGTCTGGTAACAATAGGAGGGAGAAACTGAACTGGGCAGGAATTATGAAAAGTACTGTGCCACGGGCAGGGACATGTTAGGTTTCTGCAAAAGTAATTGCGATTTTTTTCCATTAAAAGTAACGGCAAAATCTGCAACTACTTTTGCACAAATCTAATACTTCATATAACCTTTATCAAAGTTGAGTCCTGGAGCTTGGTATCATGAAATCAATAAAGTTTCTTAAGTACCCATCAGTCAAACTAGGCTCTGACTTCCTTGTGTTATCCTAGTAACCTCAGGGTGTTTATTAAGGAAGGTGTCAGGAGAAGTAACACAATTAACAGGACTTTTCTGTACTGTGTAAATTGGTTCTCAGTAAGTGTGTGTTCTTTGTCTTGATCTGTCACATTCTTAAGGAGATGGTATTATTCCCCTTAGATTTCTGCACATGGAAGGTGATTGATGAGACAAATGGGTTCTTCTAACAGTAAAAAGACTCATTATCACACCTCTCTCTCGTCACCGATTGACTATATTTCTGGACATTCCCCCTTTGGTTGAGTTATAGCCAATGTTAATTGGGATGACTCGTATTTTACTCTTAGTATTTACCAGTGACTTTTCTACCTGACATATGGCAACTGTAGTTTGACTTAAACACAAAGGGCCATTCCAAATAATAACAGATAAATCCATAATGCATATTTGACTCCAGTTCAGGTCATTATAACTTTTTCATTTCTTTCTTTTTTATTATTATTATACTTTAAGTTCTAGGGTACATGTGCACAATGTGCAGCCTTGTTACACATGTATACCTACATGTGCCATGTTGGTTTGCTGCACCCATCAACTCATCATTTACGTTGGGTATTTCTCTTAATGCTATCCCTCCCCCAGCCCCCCAACCCCCCG
>NW_016816558.1:17755-20001 GCF_001698545.2 Rhinopithecus bieti | reverse complement strand
TCAAAATAAACTTCAGTGCACTCCAAAATATCCCATTGCAGATTCCAAGAACAGTGTTATCAAACTACTCAATGAAAAGAACAATGTAACTCTGAGAGATGAATTCACACATCACAAAGCAATTTCTCAGAAAGTTTCTTTCTAGTTTTATCTGAGGCTATTTCCTTTTCACCATAGGCCTCAAGGTGCTCCTCAATATCCCCTTGCAGATTTCATGAAAATAGTGTCAGCAAAGTGCTCCATGGAAAGAAACTTGTACTCTGTGAGATGACTTCACACATCAGAAAGCAGTTTCTCAGAAAACTTCTTTCTAGTTTTTCTCTGAGGATATTTGCTTTGTCACCATAAGCTTCAAAGCACTGTGAAATATCCCTTTGCAGATTCCAAGAAAACAGTGTTAGCAGACTGCTCAATGAAAATAACATTGTAACACTGTGAGATGTATTCACACATCACAAAGAGGTTTCTCAGAAAGCGTCTTTTTGCTTTTTATCTGAGGATATTTCCTTGTCACCATAGGCCTCAATGTGCTCCCAAACATCCTCTTGCATTTTGAATGAAAACAGTGTTAGCACACTGCCTTATGAAAACAACAGTTGGCTGGGTGAGGTGGCTCAAGCCTGTAATCACAGCACTTTGTGAGGCAGAGGCGGGCGGATCACAAGGTCAGGAGATCGAGACCATCCTGGCTAACATGGTGAAACCCCCCGTCTCTACTAAAAAAACAAAAAACTACCCGGGCGAGGTGGCGGGCGCCTGTAGTCCCAGCTACTCGGGAGGCTGAGGCAGGAGAATGGCGTGAACCCGGGAGGCGGAGCTTGCAGTGAACTGAGATCCGGCCACTGCACTTTAGCTTGGGCAACTGAGCGAGACTCCATCTCAAAAAAGAAAAGAAAAGAAAAGAAAAGTGTAACTCTGTAAGATGTATTCACACATTACAAAGCAGTTTCTCATAAAGCTTCTTTCTAGTTATTATCTGAGGATATTTTCTTTGTCACCACAGGCCAGTGGAATTCAAAATATGCCTTCTCAAATTCCCCAAAAACCCTGCTGGAAACTGCTCTTTGAAAGAAAGTCGTATCCCTGTGAGGTGAATTCACACATCAGAAACAAGTCTGTCACGAAGCTTCGTTCAAGTAATTATCTGAGGATATTTCCTTAGTTACCATAGACTTCAAAGCGATTAAAAATATCCCTTCTCAGATTCCCCAGAAACAGTGCTGCCAACTGTTCCATGAAAAGAATAGTGAACTCTGTGAGATGAATTAGCACATCACAAAGCGGTTTCTCAGAATGCTTCCTTCTAGTTTTTTAATGAGGATATTTACTTTGTCACCGTAATCTACAATGTGCTCCAAAATATCCGATTGCAGAATCCAAGAAAACATAGTTAGCAAACTGCTCAATGAAAAGAACAGTGTAACTCTGTGAGATGAATTCACACATCACAAAGCAGTTTCTCGGAAAGCTGCTTTCTCCTTTTTATCTGAGGATATTTCCTTTGTCATCATAGACTTCAATGCAATCCAAAATATCCCATTTCAGATTCCATAAAAATAGTCTTAGAAAACTGCTCCATGGTAGGAAAGTGTAGCTCTGTGAGATGAAATCACACATCAGATATCAGATTATCAGAAAACTTCTTTCTAGTTTTTGTCTGAGGATTTTTCTTTGTCACCGTAAGCTTCAATGCACTCTGAAATATCACATTGCAGATTCCAAGAAAACATATTAGCAAACTGTTCAGAGAAATGAACAGTGTAACTCTGTGAGATGACTTCACACATCACAAAGCAGTTTCTCAGAAAACTTCGTTTTGGTTTTATCTGAGGGTATTTGCTTTTTCACTCAAGGCCTGAATGTGCTCCCAAATATCTCTTTGCAGATTCCTCGAAAACAGTGCTAGCAAACTGCTCAAGAAAAAGTTTGGTGTATCTCTGTGAGATGAATTCTTACATCACAAAGCAGTTTCTTAGAAAGCTTCTATCTAGTTTTTGTCTGAGGATATTTCCTTTTTTACTACAGCCCTCAATAGACTCCCAAATATACGTTTCCAGATTAAATGAAAACTGTGTTAGCAATCTGCTCCATGAAAATAAAGGTATAACTTTGTGAGATGAATTCACACATCATAAAGAACTTTCTCAGAAAGCTTCTTTCTCATTTATATCTGAGGATATTTCCTTAGTCACCATAGACTTCAATGCAATCCAAAATATCCCTTCTCAGATTCCCCAAAAACAGTG
>NW_016816558.1:11939-14851 GCF_001698545.2 Rhinopithecus bieti | reverse complement strand
AGGGTGGAACTCTGTGTGATGAAGTCACACATCAGAAAGCAATCTCTCAGAAAGCTTCTCTCTAGTTATTCTCTGAGGGTATTTCCTTATTCACAAAGGGCCCCAATGGGCTCCCAAGTATCACTCTGCAGATCCCACGAAGGACTGTTAGCAAACTGCTTCATGAGGAATGAGTTGTAACTCTGTGAGGTGAATTCACAGATCACAAAGAAGTTTCTCAGAAAGGTTCTTTCACCTTTTGAACTGATGATATTTCCTTTATCTGCGTAGCCCTCAAGGCGATGGAAAGTAGCCCTTTCAGGTTCCCCAAATACTGTGTTCATGGACTCTTCCAGGAAACATAATTGTAATTCTGTGAGCTGAATTCACACATCACCAAGCAGTTTCTAAGAAAGCTTCTTTCTAGTTTTTATCTGAGGTTATTTCCTTCGTTATCATAGACCTCAATGCGCTCCCAAATATCCTTTTGCAGATTCCACGAAAACAGGTTTAGCAAACAGCTCCATGATAAGAAAAGTGTAACTTGGTGAGAGGAATTCACACATCACAAATAACTTTCTCAGAAATCTTATTTCTAATTTTTATCTGGGGATATTTCCTTTGTTACCATAGGCTTCAACATGATCCAAAATTCCCCTTTTCAGATTCCCCCAAAACAGAGTTATTAAACTGTTCTTAGAAAAGGATCATGCAGCCCTGTGAGATGAATTAGCACACCACAAAGCAGTTTGTCAGAAAGCTTCTTTCTAATTTTTGTCTGAGGATATTTCCTTTTTCACCATAGGCCTCAAGGTGCTCCTAAATATCCCTTCTCAGACACCACAAAAGCAGTGATGCCAAAGTGCTTCCTCAACAAAAATGTAGAGCTCTATGAGATGAATGCACACATAACAAAGGAGTTTCTCCAAAAGCTTCTCTCCAGTTGTTACCTAAGGGAATTTCTTTCTTCACCTCAGGCCCCTATGCACTCCAAAATATCCCTCTGCAGATTCCACAAAAACAGTGCTAACAAACAGCTCCATGAAAAGAAAGATGTAACTCTGTGAGATAAATTGACCCTTCACATAGCAGTTTCTCAGGAAGATTCTGTGTAGTTTTTAGCTGAGGATATTTCCTTTTCCACCATAGGCTTCAACGCACTCCAAAGTTTACTGTCTGTAACACCACAAACAGAGATTGTTGATTGAGCTGTTTGGCATCACTGTTTTTGTGGTATCTGAGAAGAGATATTTGGGAGAACATTGCTCCCAAGTGCTCTCTCAACAGAAACGTTTAGTTCTGTGAGACGAATGCACACATCACAAAGGATTTTCTCCAAAAGGTTCTCTCCAATTTTACCTGAAGAATTTTCTTTTCACCTTAGGCCTCTATGCATTCCCGAATATCCCACTGCAGATTACGCAAAAACAGTGCTACCAAACTGCACAATGAAAAGAATGGTTTCACTCTGTGAGATGAATTCACCCACCAAGAAGTAGTTTCTCAGGAAAAAAAATTAATTTCTAATTTTTTTCTGAGGATATTTCCTATTCCACCATATTCTTCAATGTGCTCCCAAATATCCCTTCTAAGACACCACAAAAAGAATGATGCCAAAGTGCTCCCTCAACAGAAACGTTTAGCTCTATGAGATGAATGCACATATCACAAAGGAATTTCTCAGAAAGCTTCTCTGCAGTTTTTACCCGAAGATATTTCCTTTTTGCCATTGGACTCAATGTGCGCCCAAATATCCCTTTGCAGATTCCACAAAACAGTGTTACCAAACTGCTTAATGAAAAGAAAGGTGTAACTCTGTGAGAGGAATTCACTTATCAGAAAGCACTTTCTCAGAAAGATTCTTTCTATTTCAAATCTGAGGATATTTCTGTTTTCACCATAGGCGTCAATGTTCTCCCAAATATCTCTTCTCAGATACCAGAAAACAGTGATGCCAAATTGCTCAATCAACAAAAGGTTAAACTCCATGACATGAATTAACCCATAAATAAACTGTTTCTTGCAAAGCTTCTCTCCAGTTTTATAAGAAATTATTACATTTTCACTGTAGGCCTCTAGGAGCTCCTGATCATCCCTTTGTAGATTCCATAAAAACAGTGCTACCAAACTGCTCAAAGGAAACAAAGGTGTAACTCTGTGTGATGAATTCACCCATCACAAAGGAATTTATTGGAAAGCTTCTTTCTAGTTTTTATCTGAGGATATTTTCTTTTCCACCATCTGCTTCTTTCTAGTTTAAATCTGAGGATATTTCCTTTTCAACATTGAAGATTCCATAAAACAATGAGATCAAAGTGTTCTATGAAAAGAATCATGTAACTCTGTGACATTAACTCAAAATCACAAAGTAGGTTATCAGAAAGCTTCTTTTAATTATTGTCAGAGGATATTTCCTTTGTCACTCTAGCTTCAATGTTCTCAAAAATATCCCATTGCCGATTCCAAGATAACAGTGTTAGTAATCTGCTCAATGAAAAGAACAGTGTATCTCTGTGATATGAATTCATTCATCACAAAGCAGTTTCCCAGAAAGCTTCTTTATGGTTTTTATCTATGGATATTTCCATTTTCACCATAGGCTTCAATTTGCTCCCAAATATCCTATTGCAGATTCCAAGAAAACATTGTTAACAAACTGCTGAATGAAAAGAACCCTGTAACTCTGTGAGATGAATTCACACATCACAAAGCAGTTTCTCAGAAAGCTTCTTTTTAGATTTTATCTGAGGATATTACTTTTGTCACCATAGGCTTCAATTCAATCCAAAATATGCCTTCTCAGATTCCCCAAAAACAGTGCTACCAAACTGCTCCATGAAAAGAATCATGTAACGCAGAGAGATGAATTAACACATCACAAGGTGGTTTCTCAGAAAGCTTCTTTCTAGTTTTACATGAGGATATTTACTTTA
>NW_016816558.1:5513-10199 GCF_001698545.2 Rhinopithecus bieti | reverse complement strand
GAAAGCTTCTTTCTAGTTTTGTTCTGAGGCTATTTCCTTTGTCACCCTAAGATTCAAAGAGCTTGAAAATATACCATTGCAGATTACAAAAAAAGGAACACTCGAACTCTGTGAAACGAATTCACACATCACAAAGTAGTCTCTCAGAAAGGTTACTTTTGCTATTTATCTGAGGATATTTACTTTGTCACCATAGGCTTCAAAGCGCTCTGAAATATTCTATTGTAGATTACAGGAAAACATTGTTAGCATACTGCGAAATAAAAAGAATGCTGTAATTTTGTGAGATGAATTCACACATCAAAGAGCAGTTTCTCAAAAAGTTTCTTTCTGGTTTTTATCTGAGGATATTTCCTTTTTCACCACAGGCTTCAATGTTTTCCCAAATATCCCTTTGTAGACTCCACGAAAACAATGTTAGCAAACTGCTCCATGAAAACAAAAGTGTAAATCTGTGAGATGAATTCACACATCACAGAGAACTTTTTCAGAAAGCTTCTTTCTAGTTTTTATCTGAGGATATTTCCTTAGTCACCACAGGCTTCAATGCAATTCAAAATATCTCTTCTCAGTTTCCCAAAAAACAGTACTACCAAACTGCTACATGAAAAGAATTGTGTAACTCTGTGAGATAAATTAACACATCAGAAAGCAGTTTCTCAGAATGTTTCTTTCTAGTTTTTATTTGAGGATATGTCCTTTGTCATCATAAGCTTCAACGCACTCTGAAATATCACATTGCAGATTCTAAGAAAATAGTGTTAGCAAACTGCTCAGTGGAAAGAACAGTGTAACACTGCGAGATGAATTCATACATCACAAAGCAGTTGCTGGGAGAGCTTCTTTCTAGTTTTTATCTGACGATATTTCCTTTTTCACTATATGCCTCAATGCGCTACCAAATATCCCTTTGCAGATTCCATGAAAAGAGTGTAAGCAAGATGCTCCATGAAAAAAAGGTGTAACCCTGTGAGATGAATTCACACGTCACAAAGAACTTCCTCAGAAAGCTTCTTTAAGTTATTATCTGTAGATACTTCCTTTGTCACTGTAGGCTTCAATGCAATCCACAATATCCCATCTCAGATTCCCCAAAAACAGTGCTACCAAGCAGATCCATGAAAAGAATCGTGTAACTCCATGAGATGAATTAATGCATCAAAAAGCAGTTTTTCACAAAATCTCTTTCTCCTTTCAATCTGAGGATATTTTCTTTTTCACTAAAGACTTCAATGCATTCCCTAATATCCGTTTGCCGATTCCACGAAAGGAGTGTTAGCAAACTGCTTCGTGAAAAGAAAGGTGTAACTGTGTGAGATGAATTCAGACATCACAAGGAACTTTTTCAAAAAACTTCTTCCTAGTGTTTACCTGAGGATATTTCCTTTGTCACCATAGGCTTCAATGCAATTCAATATATCCCTTTTCAGGTTAATCAAAAACAGTGCTACCACACCACTCCATAAAAACAGTGGTGTAACTCTGTGAGATGAATATGCACATTAAAAGTTTCTCAGAAACCTTCTTTCTAGTTTTTATGTGAGGATATTTCATTTTTCACCAAATCCTCAATGCCCTCTGGAATATCCCATTGCAGATTAAACGGAAAAAGTGAAAAAGTGTAAGCAAACTTCTCAATGGAAAAAACGGTCTAAATCTGTAAGATGAATTCACACATCACAAAGCAGTTTCTCAGAAAGCTTCCTTTTTGATTTTCATATGAGGATATTTTCATTGTCACCATAGGCTTCAATGCACTCCAAACTATCCTATTGCATATTCCACAAAAGGAGTGTTATCAGACTGCTCAATGAAAAGAATGGTGTAAATCTGTGAGATGAATTCACACATCACAAAACAGTTTCTCCGAATGCTTCTTTCTAGTTATTATTTGAGGATATTTCCCTTTTCACCAGTCTTTAATACGCTCCCAAATATCCATTTGCAGATTCCACAAAAACAATGTTACCAAACCGCTGAATGAAAAGAATGGTGTAACTCTGTGAAATGAATTCATACATCACAAATCAGTTTCACAGAAAGCTTCTTTCTTTTTTTTATAGGAGGTTATTTCCTTTGTCACCATAAACTTCAATGTGCTCAAAAATATCCCATTGCACATTCCAAGAAAACAGTGTTAGCAAACTCCTCAATGAGAGTAATAGTGTAACTCTCTGAGATGAATTCCCTGATCACAAAGCAGCTTCTCAGAAAGCTTCTTTCTAGTTATTATCCGAAGATATTTCCTTTATCACCATAAACTTCAATGCAATTCAATATATCTTTCTCAGATTCCACAAAGATAGTGCTGGAAAACTGTTCCAGGAAAAGAAAGTTATATCTCTGTGAAGTGAATTCACACATCAGAAGGAAGTTTCTCAGAAAGTTTCTTGCTAGTTTTTATCTGAGGATATTTCCTTAGTCACCATAGACATCAATGTGATCCAAAGTATCCATTCTCAGTTTCCCCAAAACAGTGCTACAAAACAGCTCCACGAAATGAATCATAAACTCTGTGAGATGTATTAGCACATCACAAAGTGGTTTTTCCAAATGATTCCTTCTGGGTTTTTTGTGAGAATATTTCCTTCATCACTATAAGCTACAATGTGCTTCAAAATATCACATTGCAGATTCCAAGAAAACTGTTAGCAAACTGCTCAATGAAAAGATCAGTGTAATTCTGTGAGATGAATTGACACATCACAAACAGTTTATCAGAAAGCTTCTTCCTAGTTTTTATATGAGCATAGTCCTTTCTTACCATAGACCTCAAACCACTCACAAATATCCCTTTGCAGATTCCGAAAAAACAGTGTTAGCACACTGCTCAAAGAAAACAAAGTTGTAACTGTGATGGTCAGCCATCATAAATGATGAATCTGTGAGTTGAATTCATACATCACAAAGCAGTTTCTCAGATAGCTTCTTTTTGTTTTTTGTTGGAGGATATTTTCTTTGTCATCATAGGCTTCAATGTGCTCCAAAATATCCTATTGCAGATTCCACGAAAACAGTGTTATCAAACTGCTCAATGTAAACACCAGCGGAACTCTGTGAGATGAATTCACATATGACATAATTTCTCAGAAATCTTCTCTCTAGTTTTTAATTGAGGATATTTCCCTTGACACCATAGGCTTCAGTGTGATCCAAACATCCCTTCTCAGATTCCCCAAAAACAGTGCCTCCAGACTGTTCCATGAAACGAATGATGTAACTCTGTGAGATGAATTCACATATCACAAAGATGTTTCTCAGAAAACTTCTTTCTAGTTTTATATGAGTATATTTCCTTTTCACCATTTTAATCAATGCAATTCCCAATATCCCATGCAGATTAAATGCAAAAATTGTTAGCAAACTTTTCAATGAAAAGAATGGTGTAACTCTGTGGGCTGAATTCACACATCACAAAGCAGTTTCACTGAGAGCTTCCTTTTGGGCTTTAATCTGTGGATATTTCCTTTGTCGCCATAGACTTCAATGCACAGCGAAATATCCTATTGCAGATTTCATGAAAACAGTGTTATCAAACTGCTCAATGAAAAGAGTGGTGAAACTCTGTAAGATGAATTCACACATAACAAAGCTGTTTTCAGAATCCTTCTTTCAATATCCTCAGTTTTATCTGAGGATATTCCCTTTGTCACCACAGGTTTCAATGCAATCCAAAATATCCGTTCTCAGATTCCCCAAAAACAGTGCTACCAAACTGCTCCTTGAAAAGAATGGTGTATATCTGTGAGATGAAATCACACATCACAAAACTGCTTATCAGAGAACTTCTTTCTAGTTTTTATATGAGGATATTTCCTTTTAAAACATAGGCTTCAATGTGCTCCCAAATATCCCTTCTCAGACACCACAAAAATAGTGATGCCAAAGTTCTCCCTCAACGGAAACATTTACCTCTATGAGATGAAAACACACATCACAAAGGAGTTTCTCTTAAAGCTTCTATCCAGTTTTTACCTGAAGATATTTCCTTCTAAAACTTTGGATTCTATGCACTCCCGAATATCCCTTTGCAGATTCCAGTTCACCCATCACATTGCAGTTTCTCAAAAAGGTTCTTTCTAGTTTAAATCGAGGATATTTCATTTTCACCATAGGCTTCAATGTGCTCAAAATAACTCCCCTCAGATGCCACAAAAGAGTGATGATGAACTGCTCAATCAACAAAAGTTTAAACTCTTTCAGAAAGTTACACACATCACAAAACTGTTTCTCGAAACGTTTATCTCTAGTTTTATCTGAAGTTTTCCTTTTCCACCATAGGCCTCTAGGAGTTTCTGCATATCCCTTTCCAGACTCCATAAAAACAGTGTTACCAAACTGCTCAAAGAAAACAAAGTTGTAACTGTGATGAAGTCAGCCATCATAAAGAAATTTCTCAGAACCCTTCTTTCTAGTTTTTATCTCAGGATATTCCCTTTTCTACCATTGGCTTCCATGCACTACCAAATATCCTTTCTCAGACACCCCAAAACAGTGATGCCAAAGTGCTCTCTCAACAGAAAGCTTTACCGCTATGAGATGAATTCACACATCACAAAGGAGTTATCAGAAACTTTATCTCAAGTTTTTACCTGAAGATATTCCCTTTTTCAACATTGGCCTCTATCCGCTCCCAAATATCCCTTTGCATATTCCATAAAAACAGTGTTAACAAACTGCTCGATG
>NW_016816558.1:0-4845 GCF_001698545.2 Rhinopithecus bieti | reverse complement strand
TTTGTCACCATAGGTTTCAATGCAATTTAATATACCCCTTCTCAGACTCCCTAAAAACAGTGTTACCAAATTAATCCATGAAAAAAATCGTGTAACTCTGTGAGATGAATTGACGCATCAGAAAGCAGTTTCTCAGAAAGCTTCTTTCTAGTTTTTATATGAGAATATTTCCTTTGTAACCATAAACTTCAAAGCACTCCGAAATAGCCGATTGCGGACTCCAAAAAAACAGTGTTAGCAAACTGCTCAATGAAAAGAAAGTTGTAACTCTGCGCGATGAATTTACACGTCACAAAGCAGTTTCTCAGAAAGCTTCTTTCTAGTTTTTATCTGAGGATATTTAGTTTTTCACCATAGACCTAAAAGTGCTCAAAATATTCCTTTGCAGATTCCACGAAACAATTGTTTGCAAATGATCCAGGAAAAGAAAGGTATAACTCTGTGAGTTGAATTCATGCATCACAAAGAACCTTCTCAGAAATATTCCTTCTGGTTTTTATCTGAGGATATTTCCTTTTTCACCATATTTTTCAATGCAATTCAAACTATCCCTTTTCAGATTTCCTGAAAACAGCGCAACGAAACTGCTCCATGAAAAAAAATGTGTAACTGTGTGAGATGAATTAAAACATCACAAAGCGGTTTGTCAGAAAGCTTCTTTCTAGTTTTTCTCTGAGGATATTTCATTTGTCACTATACACTTCAGTATGCTCCCAAATATGCTATTGCACATTCCACAAAACAGTGCTATCAAACTGCTGAAAGAAAAGAACAGTGCAACTCAGTGAGATGAATTCACACATATGCAAGCACTTTCTCAGAAAGCTTCTTTCTAGTTTTTGTTTGAGGATATTTGTTTGTCACCATAGGCTTCAAGGTGATCCAAAATATCCCTTCTCAGATTCCTCAAAAACAGTGTAACCAAACTGCTCCATAAAAAGAATTTTGTTACTCTGTGAGGTAAATTCACAAATTGTCAAACAGTTTCTCTGAAAGCTTCTTTCTAGTGTTTGTCTGAGGATATTTCCTTTGTCATGATTAGCTTCAATGCAAAAGAAAATATCCCTTCCCACATACCCTAAAAACAGTACTACCAAACTGATCTATGAAATGTATCGTGTATCTCCATTAGAAGAAATCACAGCACAAAGAATTTTCTCAGAAAGCTTCTTTCTAGTTTTTGTCTGAGGATATTTACTTTTCGTCATAAGCTTGAATGTGCTCTGAAATATCCCAACACAGATTCCAAGAAAACTGTGTTAACAAAATGTTCAATGAAAATAACAATGTGACTCTGTGAGATGAATTCAAACATCACAAAACATTTTCTCGGTAAGTTCTTTTTGGGTTTTATGTGGGGATATTTTCTTTGTCACCATAAGCTTCAATGCGCTCCCAAATATCACAATGCAGATTCCATGAAAACAGTGTTATCAAACAGCTCAATGAAAAGAACCATGTAACTCTGTGAGATGAATTCACACATCACAAAGCAGTTTCTCAGAAAGCTTCTTTCTAGTTTTTAACTGAGGGTATTTCCCTTTTCACTATAGGCCTCAATGCGCTCCCAAATAACCCTTTGCAGATTCCACGAAAACAGTTTTAGCAAACTACTCAATGAAAACAACAGTGTAACTCTGTGAGATGAATTCACACATCACAAAGCAGTTTTTCAGAAAGCTGCTTCCCAGTTTTTACCTGAGGATATTATGTGTTTTACCGTAGACCTCAATACTCTCCCAAATATCCCTTTGCAGACTCCATGAAAACAATGTTAGCAAACGGCTCCATGAATGGAAAGGTGTATGTCTGTGAGTTGAATTCACACATCACAAAGAATTTTCTCAGAAAGCTTCTTTCTAGTTTATGCCTGATGGTATTTCCTTTGTCACCATAGGTTTCAATGCAATCCAAAATATCCCTTTTCAGATTGCCCTAGAAAAGGTGTTACCCATCTGATCCATGAAAATAATTGTGTAAAACTGTGAGATGAACTCGCAAATCACAAAGCAGTCTCTCAGAAAACTTCTTTTTGCTTTTGTCTGAGGATATTTCATTTGTCACTTTAAATTTCAATGTGCTCTGAAATAACACATAGCAGATTCCACGAAAACAGTGTTAGCAAACTGCTCAATGAAAACGACAGGGTAACTCTGTGTGTCTGAGTATATTTCCTTTGTCACCATGAGCTTCAATGTGCTCCAAAATATCCCCTTGTAGATTCCAAGAATGCAGTGTGAACAAACTTCTCAATGAAAAGAACAGTGTAACTCTGTCAGATGAATTCACAAATCACAAAGAAGCTTATAGGAAAGTTTCTATTTGGTTTTTATCTCATTATATTTCCTTTGTCACCATAGGTTTCAATGTGCTCACAAATATCCTATTGCAGATTCCAGAAAAACAGTGTTAACAAACTGCTTAATGAAAAGAATGCTGTAACCTGTGTGATGAATTCACACATCACAAAGCAGTTTCTCAGAAAGTTTATTTCTAGTTTTTTCTGAGGATATTTGCTTTGTCACCATAGGCTCCATGGCGCTCTCTTATATCCCTTTGCAGATTCCATAAAAACAGTGTTACCAAACTGCTCCAATAAAAGATTCGTGTATCTCTGTGAGGTGAGTTCACACATTGCAAAGCAGTTTCTCAGAAAGCTTCTTTCTAATTTTTATCTGAAGATACTAACTTTGTCACCTTTGGTTTCAATGCAATTCAAAATATTCTTTCTCTGATACACCAAAAACAGAGCTACCGAACTGCTCCACGAAAAGAAAGGTGGAACACTGTGAGATAAATTCGCACATCACAAAGAAGTTCCACAAAAAGCTTCTTTCTAGATATTTTCTGAGGATATTTCCTTTGTCACCTTAGAGTTCGATGCGATTCACAATATCCCTTCTCAGATATCCCAAAATAGTGCTACCAAAATGCTCCATGAAAAGAAAAGTGTAACTTTGTGAGATGAATTCATAATCACAAAGCAGTTTTTCAGATAGCTTCTTTCTAGGTTTTGTCTAAAAATATTTCCTTTTTCACCAAAAGCTTCAATGTGCTCCGAAATAACTCATTCCAGATTCCAAAATACAGTGTAAGCAAACTTCTCAGTGAAAATAACAGCATAACCCTGTGAGATAAATTCGCACATCAAAAAGCAGCTTATTGGAAAACTTCTTTCTCCATTTTATCTCAGGATATTCCCTTTGTCACCATAGGCTTCAATGCCATCCAAAATATTCCTTCTCAGATTCCCCAAACACATTGTTACCATAAAACTACATGAAACAAATCGTGTTACTCTGTGAGATGAATTAACACATGACAAAGCTGTTTCTCAGAATGCTTCTTTCTATTTTATATATGAGAATATTTCCTTTGTCACCATAAGCTACAATGTTCTCTGAAATATCCCGTTGCAGATTCCAAGAAAGCAGTGTTAGCAAACTGCTGAATGAAAAGAAAACTGTAATTCTGGGAGATGAATTCACACATCACAAAGCTTTCCAGAGAAAGCTTCTTTTTGGTTTTTATCTGAGGATATTTTCTCTGTCACCATGTACTTCAATGTGCTCACAAATATACTGTTGTAGATTCCACGAAAACAGTGATATAAAACTGCTCAATGAAAAGAACAGTGTAACCCTGTAAGATGAATTCACACATCACGATGAACTTTCTCAGAAAGATTCCTTTTCTTTTATCTGAGGATATTTACTTTGACACTGTAGGCTTCAATGTGATCAAAATATTCCTTCTAAGATATCCCAAAACAGTGCTATCAAACTGCTCCATGAACAGAATCTTGTAACTCTGTGAGATGAATTTACACATCAGAAATCATTTCCTCAGAAAGATTCTTTCTAGTTTTTATATGAGGGTATTTCCTTTGTCACCTTAAGCCTCAATGTGCTCAGAAATATTCCTTTACAGATTCTACAAAACATTGTCAGCAAACTGCTCAATAAAAGAAAGGTGTAAATCTGTGAGATGAATTCACAAATCATCAAGCAGTTTCTCAGAAAGCTTCTTTCTAGTTTTTGTCTAAGGATATTTCCATTGTCGCTGTAAGGTTCAATGCAGTCTGAACTATCCCATTGCAGATTCCTCGAACACAGTGTTAGCAAACTGCTCCAAGAAAAGAATCATGTAACTCTGTGAGATGAATTCACACATCAAAAAGTGGTTTCCTAGAAAGCTTCTTTCTAGTTTTTATCAGATTGTTTCCTTTGTCACTGAAAGATTCAAAGCATTTCAAAATATCCTTCTCAGATTGCCCAAAAACACTGCTACCAAAAGTGCTCCATGAAAGCAATCGTGCAAATATGAGAGATAAATTCACAAATCACAAAGCAGTTTCTCAGAAATCTTCTTTCTGGTTTTTGTCTGAGGATTTTGCCTTTGTCACCATAAGCTTTAATTCACTCCAAAATATCACATTGCACATTCCAAGAAAACAGTGTTAGCAAACTGCTCAGAGAAATGAGCAGTGTAACTCTGTGAGATGACTTCACACATCACAAAGCAGTTTCTCAGAAAGCTTCTTTTTGGTTTTTATCTGAGGGTATATTCCTTTTCACTCTAGGCCTGAATGCGCTCCCAAATATCTCTTTGCAGATTCCACGAAAACAGTGTTAGCAAATTGCTCAATGAAAAGTATGGTGTATCTCTGTGAGATGAATTCACACATCACAAAGCAGTTTCTCAGAAATCTTCTTTCTAGTTTTATCAGTGGATACTTACTTTTTCAAGATAGGCCACAATTCACTCCCAAATATCCCTTTGCAGATTCTACGAAAACAGTTTTAGAAAACTGCTCAATGAGAAGATCGGTGTATCTCTGTGAAA
>NW_016816557.1:0-821 GCF_001698545.2 Rhinopithecus bieti | reverse complement strand
GGTGTGCCCATTTGCTTAGAGCGCGGTATTGGGGTGGGAGTTACCTGATTTTCCAGGTTGTGTGTCTCAGTTCCCCTGGCTAGGAAAAGGGATACCCTTCCCCCTTGCACTTCCCAGGTGAGGCGATGCCTCGCCCTGCTTCAGCTCTCGCTGGTCAGGCTGCAGCAACTGACCAGCACCGATTGTCCGGCACTCCCTAGTGAGATGTCCCCAGTACCTCAGTTGAAGATGCAGAAATCACCGGTCTTCTGTGTGGCTCGCACTGGGAGTTGGAGACTGAAGCTGTTCCTATTCGGCCATCTTGCTCCGCCCCCTGACTTTCTTCTCAAACCTTATAACTTAAGGGGTTTTTTTCTTCTTGTAGTATGAAGTGAAATGGGAGTAATGATAGCAGACATCCTTGCCTCATTTCTGATATTTGAGGGAATTATATCAATGTTTCTGCATTAACTGTGATGTTTACTTAGGTATTTTGCAGATACTCTGAATTAAGCAAGTTTCCTTCCATTCGTTGCTAGTTTAAGGTTTTGATTATGAATTTAGGTTGAATTTTATTCAGTTTTGTTTTTTCATCTATAAAGATTATAATATTATATTTTTTCTTTACTCTAAATATGGATGTAATATCTTGGTTAATTTCCAATGCTAATCCAACCTGACATTTCTGGAACAAATTCAAATATGCTTTCTATTATTCTTTTACATCACATATGATACCTTTATTATCTTTCTGTTTAGAATTTTGCATGTATGTTTTAAAAGAATGTCCAGTAACTTCCCTTTTTAAAACTATCTTTGAAAAGACTTAGTTTTTTTTTTAA
>NW_016816556.1:7575-9689 GCF_001698545.2 Rhinopithecus bieti | reverse complement strand
CACTCTTGTTGCCCAGGCTGGAATGCAATGGCACAATCTTGGCTCACTGCAACCTTCACCTCATGGGTTCCAGTGATTCTCCTGCCTCAGCCTCCAGAGTAGCTAGAATTACAGGCACGCACTGCCATGCCAGCTAATTTTGTATTTTTAATAGAGACGGAGTTTCTCCATGTTGGTCAGGCTGGTCTTGAACTCCTGACCTCAGGTGATCTGCCCACCTCGGCCTCCCAAAGTGCTGGGATTACAGGTGTGAGCCACCGTGCCCAGCCCTCTGATCTTTATTATTTAATTCTTCTGCTAATTTTGGGAATTAATTTTGGTTTGTTCTTGCTTTTCTAGTTTCTGAAGTACATTGTTAGATTGTTTATTTGAAATCTTTCTGTGTTTTTGACTTAGGCATTTATTGCTATAAACGTTTCTCTTAGGACTGCTTTTGCTGTATCCCACAGGTTTGGTATGCTGTGTTTCCACTATCATTTGTTTCCATACATTTTTAAATTTTCATCTTAATTTCTTCATTGACCTAAGTATCATTCAGGAGCATGTTGTTTAATTTCCATGTATTTTTATAGTTTCCCAAGTTCCTCTTGGTATTGCTATCTAGTTTTATTCTGTTGTGGTCTAAGAAGATACTTGATATGACTTAGATTTTAAAAAATTTGTTGAGATTTGTTTTGTGGCCTACCATATGGTCTATCCTGGAAAATGTTCCACGTACTGATGAGAAGAATGGGTATGCTGCAGTTATTGCATAAAATGTTCTGTAAATATCTTTAGGTCTATTTAGCCAAAAGTCCAGCTTAAATCTAATGTTTCTTTTTAAATTTTCTCTCTAGATGATCTGTCGAATGCTGAGAGTGGGGTATCAAAGTCCCCCACTATTATTGCACTCGAGTCTATCTCTCTCATTAGATCTGGTAATATTTGCTTTATGACTCTGGGTGCTGTAGTGTTAGGTGCATATAGTTAGAATTGTTATATCCTCTTGCTGGATTGATCCCTTTATCATTATATAATGACTTTTTTTGCCTTTTAATTTTTTTTACTGTTTTTGACTTAACATCTGTCTTATCTGATATAAGTATAGCTACTTCAGCTTGTTTTTGGTTTCCATTTGCATAGAATATCTTTTTCCATCCCTTTACTTGCAGTCTTTATGTGTCTTTACAGGTAAAGTGTGTTTTTTGTAGGCAGCATATAGTTGGATCATTTAAAAAATCCATTCAGCCAATCTATAAAATGCATCTACATTCAAGGTTATTATTGATATGTGAGGTTTTGTTCATATTGTTAGTTGCTTTCTGGTTGTTTTACATGTTCTTTGCTCATTTTTCTTTTATTGTTTGTCCTTATGGTTTGGTGGTTTTCTGTAGTGACACCACTTGAGTCTTTTCTCTTTCTCATTTATGTGTTTAGTTTACCAGTGAGTTTTACCCTTTCTTTTTTTTTTTTTTTTTTGAGACGGAGTCTCGCTCTGTCGCCCAGGCTGGAGTGCAGTGGCCAGATCTCAGCTCACTGCAAGCTCCGCCTCCCGGGTTCACGCCATTCTCCTGCCTCAGCCTCCCGAGTAGCTGGGACTACAGGCGCCGCCACCTCGCCCGGCTAGTTTTTTGTATTTTTAGTAGAGACGGGGTTTCACCGTGTTAGCCAGGATGGTCTCGATCTCCTGACCTCGTGATCCGCCCGTCTCGGCCTCCCAAAGTGCTGGGATTACAGGCTTGAGCCACCGCGCCCGGCCCCTGGCTAGTTTTTTAATATTTTTTAGTAGAGACGGGGTTTCACCGTGTTAGCCAAGATGTCTTGATCTCCTGACCTCATGATCTGCCTGCCTTGGCCTCCCAAAGTGCTGAGATTACAGGTGTGAGCCACTGTGCCCGGCTGAGTTTTATACTTTTATGTGTTTTCATGATGGTAACTGTTGTCCTTTGCTTCCAAGTATAGTACTCCTTTGAGCATTTCTTGTAAGGTTGAACTAGTGGTGATGAATTCCCTCAGCTATTGTTTGAAAAAGACTTTATTTATCCTTCATTTATGAAGGGTAATTTTGCTAGATATAGTATCCTCTGGTGGCATTCTTTTTCTTTTTCTTTTCTTTTTCTTTTTTTTTTTTTTTT
>NW_016816556.1:0-3245 GCF_001698545.2 Rhinopithecus bieti | reverse complement strand
AAAAAAAAAAAAAAAAAAAGGAAGTTATTTCCTCGGGAGGCTGAGGCAGGAGAATTGCTTGAACCTGGGAGGCAGACGTTGCAGTGAGCGGAGATTGTACCACTGCACTCCAGCCTAGGTGACAAGAGTGGAACTCCACCTCAAAAAAGAAAAAAAAGAAAGAAAGAAAGAAAAAGTTATTTCCAAGTCTTGAGCTTTTTCTCAAGCCATTTTCGGAGGTTGTGAATGAAGTTGAACGCACATGAGCATTTCTGTCAGATGCATTCATTGGATTTGGTACTTACGAGGCAGCAGATACAGTTTATGACTCCAAAATGGGGAATGAGTGAATCCCGGTCTTCATCCCCAAAGGCTCATGTCTACACTTTGTAGCTGCTGAATTTTAGAATCTGAGTGATGTTATCAGTTGGAAGCATCACACAGTCTTTTGCTGTTTCCACCAGATGACATCAGCTTATTAAATAAAATGTGAGATGCAGCTTCTGTAGGAGGTCCCAATGGGGAATTCAGTTCTAGCTGGAGCAAATGGTATTGACCTTTGCTATTATTTCTGAAAGAAAAGATTCATGCTTGTTGAGGTAGAAATGGGCTGTGGGATGGGATTCAGGCTCTGCTTATGGCCAGTGGTACTTGCCCACCTCTTGGGTCAATCTCAGGAAGACACGCTCTTCACTTCCTGTGGACAAGGAGTTTCCCAGAGCGGGGGAGCACATTGTCAGGGCTAAGGCAGGAGGAAGAGCTGGCTGTAGGGGGAACAAACTAGCAGGTGTCCAGGTCACCTGGGGCCAGGGTGCCCCAGCTCCAAGATCTTTTGCGTGCTACTGGAGGGAGCTTGGAGCCGAGGAGCAGGGTCTGGGTGCTGCCACACATGGCCATGTGACTTTGAACACATGGTCACATATTTTGAGGCCTCCTTGTGTTTAGAATGAAGAGACTGGACAGGATTATTTCTAAGATCCTTTACTGCTCTAATCATCCATGAGTCTTTAAGGAAGACTTTTTTAAACATAAAAATCTGTTTAAAAATAGAACTGGGCTGGGCATGGTGGCTCACACCTAAAATCCTAGTACTCAAGTAGGAGGGTCACTTGAGGCCAGGAGTTTGAGACCAGCCTGGGCAACATGGTGAAACCCTGTCTCTACAAAAAGCACAAAACAAATTATCCAGGTATGGTGGCACGTGCTTGTCGTCTCAGCTACTAGAGAGGCTGAGGCATGAGGATTGCTTGAGTCCAGGAGGTCAAGGTATGATCGTGCCACTGCACTCCAGTCTGGGTGACAGAAAGACTCTGTCTCAAAAAAAAAAAAAAAAAAGACTAACTGCCTTCACGAGGTAGAGAGGATGTACGCGTGGAGGGGATTCTTTTCATCCGAGGGAAGTTGGGGTGACCCCCACTGCCCTCCTGCGGTGCCCTTAATTGAAAGCAGCCTTTCCTTTTTCTTATATAAAATGAGTTTCTCAGGAGGTTTGTGCTCTCAATCAAACAGATCGGAAAAAAAGTCATTTACTCAACCTCCTTGTGCCCTATTCCCCATTCAGAAAACAGAACACATGTTCAGAGACGCTTATTGACTGGGCGGGAGGGAGCCAACACAGTGGCTAGACAGCCTGGGTCCGCAGGGCTGGGGAGGTGCTGCCTCCGGACTGCAGGAAGGGCCGGGCTGGGCATGGGCCAGGAGCCTCTCAACAGCCCAGGGACACCACCCTCAACCCAGCCCAGGGTGGGCACCAGCGCCAGCAGGCCTGGGGTGCTGGGCCAGGGGTCTGTTGGGGGAGAGGTCTTGGTGACAGGCTGGCAAATTGGCTTTTATAATTAATTACTTTTTTTTTTTTTGAGACTCTGTAACCCAGGCTGGAGTGCAGTGGTGCCATCTCAGCTCACTGCAACCTCCGCCTCCTGGGATTCTCCTGCCTCAGCCTCCCGAGTAGCTGGGATTACAGGCTGTGCCACCACACTGGGCTGTATTTTTAGTAGGGACGGGGTTTTGCCATGTTGGCCAGACTAATCTTGAACTCCTGACCTCAAGTGATCCGCCTGCCTCGGCCTCCCAAAGTGCTGAGATTACAGGGGTGATCCACCGTGCCTGGCCAGAATTCATTAATTTTTTTATTGTGGTAAAGTGTACATAATACTTACCATCTTAGCCATTCAGAAGTACACAAGTACACACCGTGAATACATTGAATGCTGTGGCACTAAATTCATTCACGATGTTGTGGAACCATGACCACAATCTGTACCGAAAACTTTGCCCATCACCCCTAACAACTCTACCCATCAAACAATAACTCGCCCTTCCTCCCTGCCCCTCACTTGCTGTCTCTGCCTACCTTAGGTCCACATGGGTGCCAGTGGCGGGAGGTGGCAAGGTGGGGGCCGGCTGGCCCAGGCTTGTTGGGTAACTCGAGTGTCTGACAGTGCAGTGACTGACGCAAACCTGAGACAAACACACACCAGCAAACCTCAAAGGGCATCTCAACAAAAGCGAGTGAGGGACACAGAACGTAAATCATGGGGCTTGGGTCAGGAAACTCCTCCACCAGCCCAGCCCAGCTGCAGACAGCTGCGATTTTGTGTCCTGGAGACCCAGGAGAAATTCCTTCCAATCTTGAAACCCGTCCTGCTCAGCACCCGAATACGGAGAACTCTGGGCCACAGGCCCCCACAATTTCCACCCTGCGGTTTCCTGATCCCAGTTGCTACAAGTGGAGGAAGAGAAGAAAACATGTGCCGGGCGCGGTGGCTCAAGCCTGTGATCCCAGCACTTTGGGAGGCCGAGACGGGCGGATCACGAGGTCAGCAGATCGAGACCATCCTGGCTAACACGGTGAAACCCCGTCTCTACTAAAAAATACAAAAAACTAGCCGGGCGAGGTGGCGGGCGCCTGTAGTCCCAGCTACTCGGGAGGCTGAGGCAGGAGAATGGCGTAAACCCGGGAGGCGGAGCTTGCAGTGAGCTGAGATCCGGCCACTGCACTCCAGCCTGGGCGACAGAGCGAGACTCCGTCTCAAAAAAAAAAAAAAAAAAAAAAAAGAAGATAACATGTTTGTGGTGGGATCTTTTGAAGCACAGGAAAAAACAGAAGAGAAAGAAAACAAGGGCAGCTCTGGGCAAGGGCCTGACAGGTTTGGGGTTGGAGATGCCCCCCCAGAGCCCAACTGGCAATTAGCGGGCAACGGTGGGTGCAGGTGAGGCAGGCGCGGGTGAGGTGGGGCGGGGTGGGTGAGGCGGGTGCGGGTGAG
>NW_016816555.1:0-823 GCF_001698545.2 Rhinopithecus bieti | reverse complement strand
CATGAACATCTTTTCCATGCACATGGGTGAAAATCCTCTACTAAAATATAGAGCACTGTAGTTGGGTCAAAAGGCTGCTGGTAATGAGATTGACATCTAAAGCAAAAATATCAGCTTAAGGTTAGAGCATTGGGCCTGGCAAATATCTACCAGGGAAAGCAGGGTTGGCAATAATCTCATCAGAGAAGTCAGAATGGAAGGCCAAAGGCATTAAAGGTATGGGATATCGTGTAAGCCTCTTTGGCCCCTACCTCCACCCCTCACTCCCCTAACACCCCGTTGTCCCCTTGGGGCAAATGGATCCTGTACATCTCTTTGCATCCAATGAAAACCACCCATTTTCTGTTTTTTCCTTAGCTCTTCCTGAGCCCTTGACACATCTCCACATTCTCTCATCATCTCCTCACTGCTCAGATGCCTTTCTTGTAAGTCCTCCTGAGAGTCCCTGGGGGAATCGTCCGTCCCTCTGTCCGTTTTTCTTTTTGCTTTCCGGGGCACATAATCTCCAGCCGGGCGCTTTTCCGCGGCCCGCGGCTGGCTCTCTGGCTTTGCCTGGGAGGCTGGCTTGTCCTCGCCTTGTGGCTTGCCCTCACCTTCGGACTTGCCCTGCTTTTCCTGGCTTCCCTCATCTTCCGGTTGTCCCTCATCACCTGGCTCTCCCTCATCCTCTCTCTTTCCCTCGCATTCTGTCTTCCCCTCCACGTCTGGCTTTTCTTCCTCGTCTGACTTTCCTTCATCATCAGGCTCTACTTCATCTTCTGGCTTTCCCTCGTTTTCCAGGTTTCCTTCATTTTTATTGTAGGGTTTTTCCATGTCGAGATTT
>NW_016816554.1:0-447 GCF_001698545.2 Rhinopithecus bieti | reverse complement strand
ATCTCAGCTCACTGCAACCTCCGCCTCCCGGGTTCTAAGCGGTCCTCTTGCCTCAGCCTCCAGAGTACCTGGGATCATAGGTGCACACCACCACACCTGGCTAATTTTGTATTTTTAGTAGAGATGGGGTTTCACCATGTTGGCCAGGCTGGTCTCCTGACCTCAGGTGATCCGCCTGCCTTGGCCTCCCAAAGTGCTGGGATTACAGGCGTGAACCACTGCGCCCGGCCTACTTCATTATTTCTAATGGCCACATAGGAAGTCATTGCATGGATGTACCATAATTTGTCTGACAAATTCCCGACTAAAGCACATTTTAGTTGTTTCCAATTTCAATAGTGCATTCAAAGCTGTAACAAAGACTTCTGTGTCACCCAGGCTGGAGTGCAATGGCGCAATCTCAGCTCACTGCAACCTCCACCTCCTGGATTCAAACGATTCTCCTGC
>NW_016816553.1:0-9234 GCF_001698545.2 Rhinopithecus bieti | reverse complement strand
ACAGAGACTGGCAGGTTTCCTCGAGCTGCTGTGAGCTTCACCCAGTTGGATCTTTCCAGCAGCTTTGTTTACCTACTTAAGCCTCAGCAATGGTGGGCGCCCCTCCCCCACCCTCGCTGCTGCCTTGCGGTTAGATCGCAGACTGCTGTGGTAGCAATGATGGAGGCTCCTTGGCCGTGGGACCTTCCCGGCCAGGTGTGGGATGTAATCTCCTGGTGTGCCCGTTTGCTTAAAGCGCAGTATTGAGATGGGAGTTACCCGATTTTCCAGGTGTTGTGTGTCTCAGTTCCCCTGGGTAGGAAAAGGGATTCCCTTCCCTGTTGCGCTTCCCAGGTGAGGCGATGCTTCACCCTGCTTCAGCTCTCACTGGTCGGGCTGCAGCAGCTGACCAGCACTGATTGTCCAGCACTCCCTAGTGAGATGACCCCAGTACCTCAGCTGAAAACGCAGAAATCGCCGGTCTTCTGTGTCGCTTGCGCTGGGAGTTGGAGACTGGAGCTCTTCCTATTCGGCCATCTTGCTCTGCCCCCCCCCATTATTGACTTTTTAAAAATTTTCTTGCTCAATCATTGGCTAACTAAAGTGAGTTTAAATATCCTACTACTTTTTTCTTTGGCCAATTTGTCCTTGCATTTCCTATGGTTTATAGTTTACGTTATGATATTTGGCATATACTGATACACGATAGTAGAATAATTAATGTGGATTCAGCCTTTACTATTACAAAATTCCCTTTTTGTGTCCTTTATGCATTTTCAATCTTCAACTCAAGCTAGTCTGATATTAAAAGCACAATTCTAGCAGTCTTTTGTTCTTTCTTTGACTTTTACTTGGTTCTTTTCTTTTAGATGTATTTTTTGAATTTAATATCAGGTAATATCTATGTTATTCTAATCAGATAGTAATTCTGGTACTCTTTTTTCCTTTTTTGTATTTGATATAACGTATTTTGTATTATTTTTATAATCATATTTTCTGTTTTCTATTTTAATGGCTTTTTTTCTTTTCATTTTTTTGTAGGTTATCTTTCTTGTCTTTTTTGTGTGTTTTGTTCGAGTTATTTTGGAAGTTCATAATCTGTTTTGTTTCTTCTGATAGATACATTTATAGCTTTAGCTAACATACATAAACCTATTTTCTTGATTTTTGAATTGTACACATTATTTATTTTCCCCATTCATTAAAGATGAGCTTATTGGCACACTTACCCTTTTTCTTACTTTCTTTGCTCCTACCTTCAATATTATTACTAATTTATTCATTCTGATGATCATCTTTAGGAAGAGTTCTCTGACTTAGTTGTTTACCCTTTGGACTTCTTTTTATTGCCCCAGTGCCTGAAGAACATTTTTTATATAAAAATTCCAAAATTTTATAAAAGATGAATTGTTATTTATAAGACTGTCTCTTTTTTTCCCCCTGGGATATACTTTACTTTTCTTCTATATAATCAATTCTGTAGCTCAGGGAATTTTTCTGTTATGTCTTTGAGTGTCTTTTTTTTTCTCTTTTCCTTCTGTCAGGTGTTCTACCTTAGGGTCAACAGGTTTCTTTATGGTGGCTCATTGTTGTCTCTCTTGCATGACTGACTTGTCTGTAATTTTATTCATGATTGTGTCTTCTGCTTCCCATTCACTATGTTTATTTTAAGCCCCTTTTCCTCTAAATATTTAGCCATGTATATTCTGTTTCTCTGCTTCATTTGAGGGTGCTTTTGGTTTTGTTTTTATTGTGTCCCTTTCTTTTATAATGTTGTTGTTTTGGTGCTTTAATTAGCTTGGTAATCTCCATTTTCATCACTTTTTTAACATTTAGTATTTGATATTTTGCTTCATTTGATTAATATTCTCTGTCATTACTTCTGCAGTTCGAAACAAAAGTATAATTTTCTTTCGGTTTTTATACTATTTTCTTAAAGACTGAATTCTTCATATCTCCTTCCTTCCTTCTTTCATTCCTTCCTTCCTTCCTTCCTTCTTTCCTTCCTTCCTTCCTTCCTTCCTTCCTTCCTTCCTTCCTTTTCTTCCTTCCTTCCTTCCTTTATAGCTGTAGTACTTTTCACATCTGCCAAAATATTTTCAAATTATTCATATATTGA
This sequence comes from Rhinopithecus bieti, assembly GCF_001698545.2. Taxonomy (NCBI): domain Eukaryota; kingdom Metazoa; phylum Chordata; class Mammalia; order Primates; family Cercopithecidae; genus Rhinopithecus; species Rhinopithecus bieti. Next base: position 7,136 of record NW_016816553.1, on the reverse strand, counting down.
AAGTGAGTGGCTTAATGAAAATCTTATATTTGCTCTGATATAATGTGGGTAATTTCTTGACTCCTTTCCCACTTTCTCTGGGTCTGTTTTCTTCAGAACTTTTATTTAAGAACTGACTATTGCCTCTTTCATCTGCTTTTCTGTGGCCTGGAGGTGTAAGCAGAGTGGAGCAACTCAGCTGGTTTTGTGATTTATCTAAACTCAAGAACTTGAACTCTGCTTCTCATCATGTGATACATATCTAATANCCTTACTTCCTTCCTTTTTCTTCCTTCCTTCCTTCCTTTATAGCTGTAGTACTTTTTCACATCTGCCAAAATATTTTTCAAATTATTCATATATTGAAAGTGAGTGGCTTAATGAAAATCTTATATTTGCTCTGATATAATGTGGGTAATTTCTTGACTCCTTTCCCACTTTCTCTGGGTCTGTTTTTCTTCAGAACTTTTATTTAAGAACTGACTATTGCCTCTTTCATCTGCTTTTCTGTGGCCTGGAGGTGTAAGCAGAGTGGAGCAACTCAGCTGGTTTTGTGATTTATCTAAACTCAAGAACTTGAACTCTGCTTCTCATCATGTGATACATATCTAATATAATATAATATATAATATACATAATATATAATATTATATATATGTATCTTATAAGTCCACTAACCATAGGCAAAGATGTATTCTATTTCTATATATGAGGATACCATTTGACTCTAAACCATTTCTCTAATTCAAGGTAGAACATTGAAGCCTTTGTCCACAACAAAATTAGTCATGTTGTTATTTACTTCTAGTCCAAACTCATGTCCCTAACAACTATGTTTTATACCCACCAAAATGTAGATAGGTGAAAACCATACGTTTTGACCTACGCATTATTAGACCGGAAGGGTTTGAAGGGAGGGGGTAATTATTATTCTCTCTGTGAATCCTATCCCTTACCTGCTCACTTTTTAGATAGTTTTCTCTTATTATTTCTCTTTTCTTTTTTGATATCTCTCAGTGACTATAATCATTCTGTTTTCCATCCCTGCCTTTCACTCCTACTAGGAAAAATGACGATGGCATACTTTGTTGAGATACTAAAGCAGAAGGAAACGAAACAGAGCTGCGTCCACTCTCAGAGGATTTGGATTTGTACCTACACAAACTCCTCTGTTTTTTTCATCTCCAGATTCAGGTTTGTTATTAAGATTTTTTAGGATATTATTTACTTATCCTCTTTCCGAGTAATACCTGCTTGAAGTTGGCTGATTCTGTGTTTCTCTAGAATCAGTTTTCTCAAAGATTGTGACATTAGATTATGACTTTTTCCAAACTTGTTCTCCTCTTTTTTAGAAATGTATATTTTGAAATTTAATTTTTTTCATTTACTTTGATTTGAAGCAATACTGTGATCTGTAGACTAGTCAAAAGCTATCTAGTGTCAATCACATGCTAGGCACCACTGATGCACAAAGTAGGAGCTCCTAAATACCTAGTGGTCAGTGAAGGATTTAAGTTTAATTGTTTTTTTTTTTCGGTTGCTCTCACAGAGAACTGTACATATAGAATGGTCAATTTGTGAGAAAAAAAAATAAAAATACACATTTGTATTTCTCTATATACATTTTGTATTCACAAAAAAGTATCTGATAGGACAGACACCAATTAATACCATTATCATTGTGGTAAAAATGAGGCTTATGGAGAACATACACTTTTTTATTTTATATCTGTCTGAGTTGTTTAACACTTTCTTTCTTTCTTTCTTTTTTTTTTCTTCTTTGAGATGGAGTCTCGCTCTATCACCCAGGCTGGAGTGCAGTGGCACGATCTTGGCTCACTGCAACCTCCGCCTCCCAGGTTCAAGCGATTCTCCTGCCTCAGCCTCCTGAGTAGTTGGGATTACAGGCATGCACCACCATGCCTGGCTAATTTTTGTATTTTTAGTAGAGATGGAGTTTCATCATGTTGGTCATGCTGGTCTCGAACTCCTGACCACATGATCTGCCCTCCTTGGACCCCTAAAATGCTGGGATTACAAGGATGAACCACTAGCAGCTCTTTCTTTTCTAAAATGGCAAATATTGTCTTTATAATATGAAAAGATAAAGCTCTTATTTTGAAAGCAATTAAGTTTTAATTGTTAACACAAGAAGAAATAAATTAACCTGTAGTCATATGCCCTTGTTTCCTTAAATATTGCTCTAAGTCATATTATTTTTAAAAATACAATGCACGTTAGTTATGTTGTTTGTTCACAGCTGTTTTAGAAATCTTCTGACATTTTTCCAATATACATACATAAAAGGAAGACCTATGCTTCCTTTTACTTATGTAAAAGTAAAAGGAAGACACATGCTATTTTTTTCAGTTAAACACACCAAGAGGAAGGCTAACTAAGGCCCTTCCTTACACCATACACAAAAATCAATTCAAGAGGCTAGGCATGGTGGCTCACGCCTATAATCCTAGCACTTTGGGAGACCGAGGGGGGAAGATCACTTGAAGTCAGGAGTTCAAAACCAGCCTGGACAACATGGTGAAACCCTGTCTCTACTAAAAATACAAAAAATAAACAGGGCGTGGTGGTGTACACCTGTAAATCCAGCTACTTGGGGGGCTGAGGCAGGAGAATTGCTTGAACCTGAGAGGTGGAGGTTGCAGTGAGCCAAGACTGGACCATAGCACTCCAGCCTGGGCAGCAGAGCAAAACTCCGTCTCAAAATGAAAATAAAGAAATAAAATAAAAATAAAATAAACTCAAGATTGATTAAAAACTTAAATGTAAAACCTAAAAGCATGAAATCTCTGAAAGATTAACTAGGAAATACCATTCTGGACATGGCATCTGTCAAAGATTTCATGACAAAGATACCAAAAGCAACTGCAACAGAAACAAAAATTTACAAATGGGACGGGACTTAATTAAACTAAAGAGTCTCTGCACAGCCAAATAATGGGAGAAAATATTGGCAAACTATGTATTTGACAAAGGTGTAATATCCAAAATCTATAAGGAACTTAACAAATTAAAAAGGAAAAAAATAAAACCTAGTTTAAAAGTAGGTAAAGGACATGAACAGATGCTTTTCAAAGGAAGAAATACACGTGACCAACAAGCATATGAAAAAATGTTCAACATCACTAATCAATAGAGAAATGCAAATTAAAAGTACAATGAGATACCATCTCATACCAGTCAGAATGGCTATTATAAAAACCTCAAAAAATAACAGATTCTGGTGAGGTTGCAGAGAAAAGGGAACACTTATACACAATTGGCTGGAATGTAAATTAGTTCAACCACTGTGGAAAGCAATATGGTGATTCCTCAAGGAACTTCAAATAGAATTACCATTTGATCCAGCAATCCCATTATTGGGTATATACCCGAAGAAATTGTAATCATTCTACCATAAAGACACATGCATGCATATGTTTATTGCTGTACTGTTCATAATAGCAAAGACATGGAATCAACCTAAATGTTCATCAGCGTTAGAGTGGATAAAGGAAACGTGGTACATATACACCATGGAATACCATGCAGTCATAAAAAAGAATAAGATTTTGTTTTTTGCAACAATGTGGATGGAGCTGGAGGTTATTATCCTAAGTAAAGTAACCAGGAAAAGAAAACCAAATACTGCATGTTCTCACTTATAAGTTGGATATCTCAGGGAGTAGGCTTGCAAACTGTGGGCCTCAGGGCTACCTCAGTCACTCTAGAAGAATAATAAAAGGAATGCTGCTCTAAATTCTTTTCGTGGATTCACACAATAAATTTATTATCAAATACTATTATTATGTTCAAAAGCCATTCTACTGTAGAATGACTATGTTGACAGTCTATCAGCCACACATCAGATAGACACTTTTGGCTAATCTTGACTAATTATTAAAGATCCAAGCCAAAGAGAAGAATTCACTGGTTCAGGTCCCAATTGATACATTTCCAAGAAATGCTCCAGAGGTAAAGTTAGTACATGAAACACCTTGACATCTAAAGAACGTTCCTGTTCCACTTCTCTGGCCCTTGCTAAATGTTGTCTTAAGACTGGCAATGTAAGCTTTCTCCAGGCGTAAAGGGCATAAAACAGATATGCTCCCAACTAAAGAACAACACTGTGTGGCATTATATGCTCAGAAAATTTACGTATAGTTTTCATGAATTGTCTTGCATTCGTTAGGGTGAATAAAGTAAGTTGCTGTTAAAACAAAAAGATTCCAAAATGCAGAGGCTTAATTAAGTTAGAAGCTTTTATCTCCTGTAACTGTCCAGAGGTGAGTAGTTCAGGTTCAGCACCAATGCACATAAAATTTTCCCCAAACTCACTGTTTCTAAACAGGAAAAAATGAGATTGAAGTGGACAACCAGCTTCCCCACTATCTTGGGCTCCATGCCTTAACCCATGGGAAGCATTGTGAATCTCTAAAGAGAGAAATATTCCTAAGAACAGGTGGAGACAAAGGGATAATGTGAGACTTCTATTCCCAGCCCTGGAACCTCTGCTCTGTAATTCAGCCAAAGGAGATGCTAAATCATGGTGACTGCTCAATAGCACCATGCTGCAGGAGATTCATCCCACAGATCTCCTCGGCACAAACCCCTAGCTAACCTTTCCACAATGCCATGATATTCCCTTTGGGATCTCCCCATTCAGGAGGAGCAACGCTCAGATAATTTACTACAGCCAAGGTGAACCTGGACTGCAGGTAACACCTAGAACCGAAAAGCAGCAGTGACATAGCAGTAAAGGACCTCTAAGTAAATATATCAAATAAAAAACAAAACAAGCCAAGAAGAGAGGACTGGAAGAAATAATTATTTCTACAATGCAAAGACATAGAAATACATTAAAAAGACCAGAAAACAGGGAACCATGATCTCCCCAAATGGGCAAGGCAAGGAACCAGTAACTGACCCTAGTGAGATGATGATATGTGAGCTCTCTGACCAGGAATCTAAAATAGTAGTTTAAAGGAAACTCAGTGATTTCCAAGTGAGAACAGATGAGCAGGTTTAGAAATTTACAAGAGAAATTTAACAAAGAGATTGAAAAAAAAAAAAAAAAAGTCAAGCAGAAATTTTGGAACTGGTAAATACATTTGCTGAACTAAAAAAAAAAATTAGAGACTGTCAACAGCAGGATGGACCAAGCAAGGGAAAGAATCAGTGAACTTGAAGACAGGCTATTTGAAAATACAGGCTCAGTGGAGAATAAAATAATAAAAAGCAATGAAGATCACCTACAAGACATAAAATTTACCCCCAAAAGACCAAATCTAATCGTTATTAATATTCAAGTGGAAATTGAGCAAGAACAAGGAGTAGAGCACTTATTCAAATGAAAAAATAACATAAATCTGTTCAAAACATGAGAAAGATATGAATATCCAGGTACAAGAAGATCAGAAAACACCAGGCAGGTTTGATTCAAATAAGAGTACTGCAAGGCTTATAATAATCAAACTCTCAAAGGTTAATTCTGAAGAGATAATCTTAGCAGTAGCATAATAAAAAGAGCAAATAGCATCTAAAGGAGATCCAATCTGCGTGTCAGCAGATTTCTCAGTGAAAACCATACAGGCCAGAGCTACTAAAACAACATTTTCAAAGTGCTGGAATAAAAATTGCCTGCATCCAAGAATACTGTATCCAGAAGATTTATCCTTCAAATATGTAGAATAAAGACTTTCCAAGACAAACAAAAGTTGAGAGAATTCGTCACCACTAGACCCATCTTACAACAAATGCTAACGAGTTCTTCAATCTGAAAGAAAAACACACTAATATGAAAAAAATGCATGTATAAAACTTACTGGTAAAATTAAGTATGCAGACAAATCCAGAATAATATAATACTGCAATTATGGTGGGCAGTCTACTCATCACTCTTGTATGATGCCCAAAATACAAATCTATCGAAACCAATAATAACTACAGCAACCTGGTAAGAGCTAGGTAATATAAAAATATGTAAGTTGAGATGACTAGATGTCAAAATCCAGGGAGAATGGCGTTAAGGTATAGACAGTTTTGTATTCCATTTTTCTTTATTCTCTTTGTGATATAAAGTAAGTTGTCATCTCTTTAAATTAACTTGTTATAGCTATAAGATGGTGTTTTTTGTAAGCCTAATGGTAACCACAATGCAAAACCTGGAATAGATTTACTGAAAATAAAAGCATATCAAAACATACTACCAGAGAAAATCACCAAACCACAAGGGAAGACAATAAGAAAGGAATAAAGAAAAAGAGGAGTTGCAAAACAACCAGAAAACAAGCAACAAAATAGTAGTAGTAAGTTCTTGCCTATCAATAATAATACTGAATATAAATGGACTCAAATCTCCATGAGAATGGCTTAAACTAGTTTCTCTTCTTTCAAGCCAATGGAGGTAGAGGATTGAGATAAATTGTGTGGAAAGCAAGTTCATCTTTACAAAGATAAACAAGAAGTTGCATACATTATGTCCACTTGTAGCCCTTTGGTTTTAACTTAGTTTCATTGACATACTTAACTACAAGGGAGACTAGAAAATGTAGCCTCTAGCTGAATACTCAGCTAAACTTAGGGATGATTTTATTGCCAAAAGGAAAAGGGAGAGATGAATAGTGAAGAAGAGTTTGTGGTCTTTCCAGTAGCACAGATCCCAACTTCAATAGAACTTGGGTTCATCATTGAGATTAAGACATTGTAGGAAGTGTGATAAGCCTACCAGGGATATGTTTTCTGCGGGTAAAGGAAAAGTGATCCTTTGGGAAAACACATCCTAAGAGAAGAGAGGGTCAACAAGACAAGACTAGCTCAATAACAGTGTCTCAACTGGATAGGAGAAATGATACTAAGTAGAGCATGGCAAATAAATGTCATTTTTATGTGTTCCATGCTCCAGATCTTTATGTACTTATTTATAAATAATTGAGGAAGACAATTTTTAAAAAATATGAGATAAATTTCTTAATAAGAACCTCTGAAGAAATAGTATACCAAATGTGACAGTGTATAACAACAAAGGGTGAAGGTGTATGCTTCTCTTGTCTGCTAACATATAGCTTGGCTTCTGTACATCAGATATACATAACATAGAAAGTATAAACCTCATTAGCTAGTACATTCTCAAAGATCTTGCTTGTTAACTATTATATATA
>NW_016816552.1:186817-193385 GCF_001698545.2 Rhinopithecus bieti | reverse complement strand
CTCCTTCCCTCCTTCCCTCCTTCCCTCCTTCCCTCCTTCCTTCCTTCCTTCCTTCCTGTTTTGAAATGGAGTCTTGCTCTGTTGCCCAGGCTGGAATGTAGTCTCACTGCAACCTCCGCCTCCTGGGTTCAAGTGATTCTCCTGCCTCAGCTTCCTGAGTAACTGGGATTACAGGCATGCGCCACCATGCCTGGCTAATTTTTGTATTTTTAGTAGAGACGGGGTTAGGTTGGTCTCAGACTTTTGACCTTGTGATCCACCTGCCTCAACCTCCCAAAGTGCTGGGATTACTGTCATGAGCCACCATGCCCAGCCTTCATTTCATTTTCTTACCAAATAATATTTCATTGTGTGAGTATGTCATATTTTTGTTTATCCATTTATTATTTGATGAACACTTGAATAATTAGAAATAATGCTGTTATGAACATTCATGTACAAAACCTACATACATTTGTTTGTGGACATATGTTTGTAGTTCTCTTGTGTATATACTAGGAATGGAATTGCTGGGTCACATAACTCTATTTTTAACTTATTGAGGAACTGCCAAAATGTTTTCTATAGTGGCTGCAATATTTTGCAATCCCACTGGCATTGTATAAGGTTTCAGTTTCCCCACATCCCCACTTATTAGTTTTTTTTTGTTTGTTTGTTTTTTGCCATTCTAGTGAGTGCGAAGTGCTATCTCATTGTGGTTTTGATTTGCATTTCTCTGATGGCTAATGATATTGAGCATCTTTTCTTATGCTTATTGGCCATTTGTGTATCTTCTTTGGATAAAATGTCTATTCAAACCCTTTGCCCATTTTAAAATTGTGCTCTGTGTGTGTGTGTGTGTCTGTCTGTCTGTCCATCTGTTAGGGTCAGGGTCTCACTGTGTCACCCTGGGTAGAATGCAGTAGCACATCATGGCTCACTGCAGCCTCAACCTCCCAGGCTCCAGGGATCCTCCCCCTCAGCCACCCGAGTAGCTAGGACTATAGGCACATGCCAACACACCCAGCTAATTTTTGTATTTTTTTTTTTGTAGATAAGGGATTTTGCCATGTTGCCCAGGCTGGTCTTGAACTCTTGGGCTCAAGCGATCTACCTACTTTGGCCTCCCAAAGTACTAGGATTATGGATGTGAGCCACCTGTGCCTAGCTGTGTTGTTTTTAATTATTAAGTAGTTATAAGAGTTTTTTAAAAATATATTTTGGATACAACTGTCTTCAGATATATGATATACAAATATTTTCTTCCATTCTGTAGGTTGTCTTTTCACTTTCCTAATAGTGTCCTTTGAAGGACAGAAGTCCACATTATCTATTTTTCCTTTGATTGCTTGTGCTTTTGATGCCATATCTAAGAAAACATTGCCTAATCCAAGGTCAAGAAGATTTATGCCTTTGTTTTCTTCCAGGAGTTTTACGTTTTTAGCTCTCATGTTTGGGTCATTGATTCATTCTTAGTTCCTTTTTGTGTATGGTGTGGGTAGGGGTCCAATTTCCTTCTTTTACATGTGAATATTCAGTTGTTCCAGCACCTTTTGTTGAGAAGATATTCTTTCCCCATTAAATTGTTTCGGTACCCTTGTAAAGTATCATTTGACTATACATGTAAGTAAGGGTTTGTTTCTTGAATCTCACTTCTATGCTATCGATCTAAAGGTCTAGCATTAAGCCATGCTACTCTACTTTGATTACTGTAGCTTTGTCGTAAATTGAAATCAGAAAGTGTGAACCCTCCAACTTTATTCTTCCTTTTCAAGATTATTTTGGCAATTCTGGATCTCTTATTACCAGATTTCTTGCAACAGGTTCTCCTTTCATGTCTTACCTCTGTACAGTCTTATTAACTTTTCATGCTAATTTATCTGAAGTTGCTTTCTTCAAGGTCACTTATAATCTTTGGCCTAATTCAGTTATATCCCACCCCTCCTTTTTAAATCCTTTTTCAGTTCTCTAGAAAACTTCCTCCTTTCCCACTTTCTGGTCCTCTTTTTGATATTTTGCCCTCATAATATTTCTTTTTATTTTCCAGCAGGTAGTGAGCACTTCTCATGTTCTAAGCACCCTGTTAATCTCTGGAAAAGAAAATTCCAATAAACACAATCCTCATTCTCATGTTGCGTATAATAAATAATATTAAGAGAGAAGCAGGTCCGTTCATGCCAATCTCTGTCTTTCATAAAGGAGAATCTGATTTTTGTTTTTGTTTTGATTTTGATAATGCATGTTGACTGAAGTGTTTTTAAACTTGAAAATAATAGTTTAAAAGAGTGTACTTAAGCACTGTCTATATGGAAAAATTCAATACAAATTAATTGAACGAACAGCAAAAAATCTAGCTTTAAAGTGTTACAAACATGCCTATGCATAATAATAATAAAATATATGAGTAGTTTAATATATCTTTTATTTATTGTTCACTTTCACTCATTTATTGATTTATCCAAAATAAATGTATTGAGTATTGTGTGTATTTTTCCAAAAACAAATTCTCCAATTATTCAGCACCAACTTGGTCTCCAACAACTGAATTCCATTCTGACAGTGACTGTTCGAAGTTATTGTAGACCCCACAGTTTAAGGTCTCAGTCCCATAAGACTGTCCCCACTTCAGATGCCAGCCACCAATAGGGTCTCTAGGTTACTCACACTTCTGACAGGCTGAAACTAATCAGAGGTTCCCACAACCCCCTTCAGTTTCAGTTATTTGCTAGAATGACTCATTGAACTCAGGAAAGTGCTATGCTTACAGTTTATTATAACAGATACAAATGAGCATCCAGTGGGTGAGGTATATAAGGCAATGTGTAATAGGCTCCTGAGCATAGGAGCCTCTGTTCCCATGGAGTCAGGGTATGCTACCCTCTCAGCACATGGATCTGTTTATCAACTTGGAAACTCTACAAATCCCATAATTTAGTGGTTTTTATGGGGGTTTAATTACATAGGCATGCTTGATGAAAATTTGTGCTGGGTTTGAATGACCCTTCCAAAAATCATGTTGAAACTTGATGCTGCCATTGTAACAGTATTAAGAAGTGCAGCCTTTAAGATGTGATTGGGCCATAAGGGCTCCACCTTTATGAAAGGATTAATGCACTTACCTGGGAAGTGGGTTTGTTATCTTGGGAGTAGGCTCCTGATCAAGAGATGGATTTGATGGATATCCTCTCTTTATCTCGGCACTCCCTTGCCCTTCCATCCTGTTATGATGGAACATGGAGGCTGTCACAAGATGCCAGTGCCATGCTCTTGGACTTCCCAGTCTCCAGAACTGTGAGCAAAATAAACTGCTATTATTTATAAATTACCCATTCGGTGCCATTCTGTTATAGCAGCAAAATAGGGACTAAGACAATTGGCCATTAGCAATTGAACTCAGTCTCCAGCCCCTTTCCCCTCTCTGGAGGTCAGGAGTAGGACTGAAAGCTCTAACTCCCTAATCATGTGGTTGGTTTTTCTGCAGAGCAGACCCACGATGATGCTGTCCAGCTCTCCCCACCCCATAAGTTATCTGTTTAGCATAAAAGACAGTGAATTCCAGGGTTTTTAGGATTTCTGTACCGGTAACTAGGGGTAAAGAGCAAATATTTATTACTACACCCCAGCATCTACTATATATTATAGGGAAGGAAAAATATCTTTCTTTCTACACATCCTAGATTCATGGCTAAGCTTCCTGCACATGCTGTTTCTCAGATTTCTTTAGCTTAAAATATTCAGTATGTCACAGTGTCATGTTTTTTGGGAGAGCATTTCCTGAACCCCATCAGTATCAGACATAATCCTGGCTTTTCTGAAATTTGAAGACAGAAAACAAATTAATAAAAAGAAAATCCTGACTGAGGCTCACTGGTTCACTTGCAGTCAGGAGTTCAAGACTAGCCTGGTCAACATGGTGAAACCTCGTCTCTATTAAAAATACAGAAATTAGCCAGGCAAGGTTGCAGGCACCTGAACCTCAGCTACTCGGGAGTCTGAGGCAGGAGAATCTCTTGAACCCAGGAGGAGGAGGTTGCAGTGAGCTGAGATCATCGTTCCACTGCACTCCAGCCTGGGCAACAGAGTGAGTCTCCATCTCAAAAAACAACAACAAGAAAAAGAAAATGCTAACAATAGGGTATAAATTATTCAATGATAAAGATATGCATAGCATCTTATGAAACATTAGGATTACCACACTTATCCAACCTGCAGGGAGTGCGATGGAGTGCAGCTAGAGTTGGAAGGGAGAGGTCAGAGGTTAAAAAGTATTTCTGGAGAAGGTTGCTTTTTGCCTGACAAGTGGAAATAAGACAGAGACAGAGAAAGGGTGAAAAATGTCCTGGGATATAAATGGCAGGAAAATGCCAGTCAAGGTGAGGTCACTATCTTCTCAGAGTGATATATAGGAAAGATTTTCAAATTGATTATTACTTATACTTTTTATGTCCTGCCTTCTATATTGTGAAATCCCATTAAAAATACTGTAATGAGGCTGCGCACGGTGGCTCATGCCTGTAATCCTAGCACTTTGGGAGGCCAAGGTGGGCAGATCACGAGGTCAGGAGTTTGAGACCAGCCTGGCCAACAGTGAAACCCCGTCTCTACTAAAAATACAAAAATTAGCCAGGCATGGTGGTGGGTCCCTGTAGTCCTAGCTACTCTGAAGGCTGAGGCAAGAGAATCGCTTGAACCCAGGAGGCGGAGATTGCAGTGAGCTGAAATTGCGCCACTGCACTCTGACCTGGGTCACAGAGCGAGACTCTGTCTCCAAAAAAAAAAAAAAAAACTTTAATGAAATTCTGTTTTCTAAAGTGAAATTGATTTCTAAGTAAGAACATTCTAAGTTTTAAGTTTTAAACCATAGATAAGAATCTTTATTCTCTTTACACTGGTATTGTACCTCAGAGTAAGGTGAGGAACAGATAATATATACAACTTAGTTTAGCAGATGTATATTGAAAAAAGACACTGTGCACAGACTTTATTTCATCATGGATTTTTTTTTTGTTTGTATTTTAACCTATTGACCTGGCTTACTTGAATTAAAGTAGACAACAATAAAAATGATCTCACAGGTGAATTAACTGCTGAAAATGACCTAATTTTCATTTATGTACTTTTTTTTTTTTTATGAGACAGGCTCTTGTTCTGTCACCCAGGCTGGAGTCACTGGGGTGGTCATAGCTCACTGCTGTCTCAAACTCCTGGGCTCAAGCAGTCCTGTCTCCTCAGCCTCCTAAAGTGCAGGAATTACAGGTGTGTGCTACCACATCTGGCTACGTTTTTGAAATACTATGACAATAAAAAAGTTAGAAAAGTGAAATCAATTTTTTATTTTGAATCTAAAAGTGTATTTTAAAGTTTAAATATCTGTTATTATATGTTACTTTGTAAAATCCTAAATCTAACAACTTTTAAAATGTGTATATTATGTTTGTATCTTTTTGTATTTTTTCTGCTTACTATTAGAAAACTTGCTGAGGAGTTGGGTAATTATAGAAGTTTAGCATTAAATTTGTTTCTTATTTTTATTAAAAGTTTTTTGCCTGTCTTGCCTAGGTATGATAGGAAAAGGAAGAACAGAAACTGCATGTGTTGCAAAAGTTGATATTCTTTGAATTGCTCCCCAGTCATTGGTTTCGTCTTGAATAGCTCATGTCATAATTTTTTCAAAGACTGTGGGTAGCCATTCTCTGTGAATAATTCTATCTTTTATGCTTGTTTAATTCATTAGCAGTTTGAGAAGAAGAATCTATTTTTCATTTAAATCTTTTTTTGGTTGTTTTGAGAACAATGCTGAATGGTGTAAATATGTAATGCTTTTGTATCTAATAGAGATATATGTTGAAATTGTAAGTCAAGGCATAATTTGTTATGGAATAGATGACATCTATTAATCGTTATTTAGTAAATGCTGCCAGTGCATCAATAAGTAGGAAAAAAAAGATCATCTCAAGTAATCTAGTGTTATGAAAACCCTAATATGAGGGAAAACTTATAAATAGTATAGTAAAACTCATGTACTAAGATAGTAGTGAATTAAAATTTATACCTAATCAATTTAGATATTCAAGTGATTAAGTTTGACAACTTTTCATGACCTTGTCCTCTTCTCCTAGTATTATTGTTTTAAATTCAGCTCTTAAGAATCACAATTAGGAAACTCAGAAGTTTTATTTTCACTTTAGCTGCTAATTGAATCTGGTTAATTAGTTTGAGCATTTATCAGTATCTTCTATTCCTATAACTTTAAAGAAACATATTGCCTGTTCAGTCCAGAGTAATTCAGGCACTGTCAGTCCAGGCAACCATCTTAGCCACTGTTGAAAGAGAATAAAACTAGATTTACTTTTAAAGTTCAAAATAAAAGAGCTTTTTTTTTTTTTTTAACTCTTCAGTCTGCATGAACTCCTTTCTCATGAATGAGAACTTAAGAACTCATTTAAATAATTTATAGTTAAATACATAGAAATACAAATTTGATCATTTTCAGCACTTGATTCATCCGAGTGATAATTTTTTTGTTGCATACCTTAATCCAGTCATGATGAAAGAATTACATGCTTTTCTTTTCAAGCTATAATCTATT
>NW_016816552.1:179168-185436 GCF_001698545.2 Rhinopithecus bieti | reverse complement strand
TGTGCCACATTTTCTTTACTGGAGTATTTTTGACAATTCAGTAGAATGACTTACCTCAGGTCTCAGTAACAAAAAACTGTGCTTCTTTCAAGAAAATGATTTATTTTTACCTTATGAATACTGTTTAAGTGATATAAACAAATAAAAGCTGTATATGACAGCCATTTGCTCTTTGCACTGATGACCAGGAAACTAAAAGCCATGTATTTATAGGTCTCCCCAGTAACAAAGTCTACAGGGTCTTGTTAAATGATTTTTTTTCTTTTTTTCTTTGAGACTGGGTCTCGCTCTGTCTTCCAGGCTGGAGTGCAGTGGCGCTATCTCGGCTCACTGCAACCTCTGCCTCCTGGGTTCAAGCGATTCTCCTGCCTCAGCCTCCCAAGTAGCTGGGACTACAGGCACACACCACCACGCCTGGCTAATTTTTGTATTTTTAGTAGAAACAAGGTCTCATCATGTTGGCCAGGATGGTCTGAAATTCCTGACCTCAGGTGATCCACTTGCCTTGGCTTCCCAAAGTGCTGGGATTATAGGTATTAGCCACCACGCCTGGCCCCTGATTGCATTTTTAATTCCACTGTTATTCTTAACCTCATCCTATTTTTCTTTCTCCATTTCCTTAGTTTGCATTTTATTCTGTATATTATGTACCTTAGTATTTTACCTCACATCTTATTTTAGAACAGTAAAAGATACAAAATTACAAAAGGTTTAAAAGGATCTTATAATTAGAGGGGGGAAAGTTAAAAATGCAAATGTGTGAGTAACTTATCTATATTACACAAATATGTAATTAGTAGTCTTTCTAACTTTCAAATTCTTAACTTTTTTAAGGAGACAAGAGAACAAGTGGCAAATAGTTAACTAAGCAAAGGGAAGGGTACGCTGGAGATAAGGAAAATTTGTGTAAATGATTGATATATAAATGGCCTCCTGTTAGGTGGTGAATTATAGAATTCAGGGATAATGAAAATTCAGATATGGAAATGGGTCAATACTGCAGAGGGAGAAGGGGAAGCACAGTGGAGATGTTTTCTTAAATTGCTGGCTTTGCTTTTTGTCTAAGGTTGATTCAGTCTAAATCCAACTGGGGTTAATTAAATCAAAGGCTGTACATGACATTTTTATACTGTGCAACTGCACGTATATAGCTTAGAAGGACATGGCTGTCACATCATAAGATATGTCAACATTGCCGGGTGTGGTGGGTCACACCTGTAATCCCAGCACTTTGGGAGGCTGAGGTGGGCGAATCACCTGAGGTCAGGAGTTCGAGACCAGCCTGACCAACATGGAGAAACCCCATCTCTAATAAAAATACAATCTCAACTACTTGGAAGGCTGAGGCAGGAGAATCGCTTGAACCCGGGAGGCGGAGGTTGCTGTGAACCCAGATCGAGCCATTGCACTCCAGCCTGGGCAACAAGAGCAAAACTCTGTCTCAAAAAAAAAAAAAAAAAAAGTGTCAACATTGCTTTATGTAATATTTTTAACATGGCAGCCTATTACAAAATAATATTGTTTCTAAATGATTTTTTAATTATCTATTTGTGGTATTTCCCTTCATGATTTTCAATATAGTTTCCATAGAATCCTTCATTTAGTTTCATGTCTTATATTTATTACCTTTGTATTTCCAGCAGCAAGGACAGATATAAGCTTTCTTTCTTTTTCTTTTCTTTTTTTTTTTTTTTTTGAGACAGAGTCTCACTCTGTTGCCCAGGCTGGAATGCAGTGGTGCAATCTCAGCTCACTGCAGCCTTGCCCTCCCGGGTTCAAGCGATTCTCCTGCCTCAGCCTCCCAACTAGCTGGGACTACAGGCGCACACCACAACGTCTGGCTAATTTTTGTATTTTTGGTAGAGATGGGGTTTCACCATATTGGTCAAGCTGGTCTTGAACTCCTGACCTTGTGATCCGCCTGCCTCTGCCTCCCAAAGGTCTGGGATTACAGGTGTGAACCACCATGTCTGGCCTTAAGCGTTTATTAGATGCTTAGTAATCACTGATTTTGCTTCTGCAATTTTTGCCATCATTTTTTCTCTCTCTCGATCATCTCATCAGCATATGTGTTATACTGTCTCCCATTTTAATACAAAAATAACTTTGAAGACTCCACTCCCCCTCCAGGTATAGCACCATTTCTTTTCACCCTTCAGAGCAAAACTCCGTCAGAGTTGTCCATATATGCTGCTTTCATATCCTCATCTCACTTTCTCTGCTTTTTACTGTATTCATTCTTTTGTTCTTACCACTTCACTGACAACATTCTTGTCATGGACACCAGTGAAATTTATCTTGAGGCCGGCATGGTGGCTCACGCCTATAATCCCAGCACTTTGGGAGACCGAGGCAGGTGGATCATCTGAGGTCAGCAGTTCGAGACCAGCATGGCCAACATGGTTAAACTCCATCTCTACTAAAATTACAAAAATTAGCTGGGTGTGGTGGCGCACCCCTCTAATCCCAGCTACTCGAGAGGCTGAAGCAGGAGAATCACTTGAACCCACGAGGCAGAGGTTGCAATGAGCCAAGATCGTGCCACTTCACTCCAGCTTGGGTGACAGAGTGAGATTCTGCCTCAAAAAATAATTTATCTTGCTAAATCCAGTGGTCATTTCTCAGCCCTCATGTTGTTTTCCCGGCAGCATTTGTCACACTTTGTCATGTTGTCTTTCCTGAAACTCTTTACTTGAGTACTTAACTTTGTTAAGATCACACTCTTGGTTCCTTGCTACTATTACCACTACCACCACCAGCAATCCTATTCCTATCCCATTGTTCTTTATCTCAAAATTTGGCAATGTCATTTACTCAGTTGACCTCACCAAAACCTTGGAATCATCCTTAATTATGTTGGGTTTTTTTTTCTTGTTTAGTCATCAGCAACCAAATATAAAAAATAATTACTTTTTTCACCACCAATATGGCTACCACGATAGTCTTCTTTTTTCTACCTGAGTTACTATAGTTGCTCAACTGGTCACTGTGTTTTGATTCTCCTTTCTGTCCCATATCCCCAAGATTATTCCATATGCAGTGGCTAGAGTGTTGTTGGTTTTTTTTTTTTAATCAAATCACATCATTCCCTTAGTCATAACATCCCATATGGCTTTCAGCACATGTGGAATAATATCTAGAGTATTTATTGTTGCTTTCCAGGTCTTCTATGGCCTCTGCCTTGCTCTCCTACCCCCTATCTTACTCTGCACTAGCCCTGGGCATTCTTGTCATTTTTTGAAAACACCAGGCCTTCTCCCCTCCGGGCTTTGGCACTTCTGTTCTATCTGGAGTCTTCCTTTTTACTTCATTCTCAGGGTAATTATCATCATTTCATCTCTTTACCTTTCAGTGTAGTACTTATCACTATAAGAAGGATAGTTTGCAAAGATGATATTGTAGGTCTCTACTGCGAAAATGTAACTTCTATGAAGCAGAGACTTTGTCTTGTTCACTGCTATACTCCCAGGTCTAACACAGTATCTGCCACATTGAAATCATTTGATAAATATTTACTGAATGAACAAAAGAATGATTTAATTCATGTCTCAATGAGTGAATCAGAAAATGTTAAAATTGGATTGTGATTCATATTCTGATTTTCACACTTGTTAAGTTTTTTTTAATTGTGGTAAAATATACATAACATTTAATTTACCATTTTAGCCATTTTAAAGTGTATTCAGTGGCATTAAGTAATTCATTCATATTGCTGCACAACCATTACTTTTTTCATCTTCTCAAACTGAAACTCTGTACCCATTTAATAACTCCCACTCCTCCTTCCCCTAGTCCTTGGTAGTTATCATTTTACTTTCTGTCTCTATGAATTTGACTATTCTGGGTACCGCATATATGTAGAATCATACTGTATTCGTCCTTGACTGACTTATTTTACTTAGCATATAATGTCTTTAAGGTTCATCCATGTTGTTGCTGTTAAATATTTTTAAGTGACATTTTTTCACCAAGTACATATAAATTAATTGTATGTATGCCTTACACCCCTCTTTCATCCGTGACCCTCAAAAAATGTTATAAATGTAATTAACTAAACTTCACAATATCCCTTGTGAAGTCGATAATTACAGTATTGCAAACTGAAAAAGTACTGATAGATTGCCTAAAGTACATAATGAATATATGCCAAAATTCTGAGTAAGGACCAGGGTTATGTAGTCCCTGTTGAAAACATTAGACCAAATTTTTTGTTTGTGATGAAATTATTCTAAGTTCTAGGAAAAACCAAGAGCAGTAATCATTATTTAATTTCTCTAAATATTCATAGCAGTGTTCTTTGAATAAAAGAGTAAAATACAAATTTTCTGAAACTTAATATTTATTAGTGATAACTTTAGTTATTTGATCTGACTAAATATTTCTTTGACCTCTGTATTATTAGAGTGCATGATTATTTTTCCAGTCTTCACAGCCATAGTCTGAAATTGATTTTTGAAGGTGTGGGTTGGGATAGCATCATGTCTGTTCTTTAGCTATGGCGCTTGGAAACTTTATAAAACTGTTACCTTATGTTTGTCTTGATTGCTGACTTATTCGAGTGATATTTTTGTAAAACAGCAATCTTGTGAGGGTCAAATTATCTGTCAATTTGGCATTTGTGGGCAGGACCAAAATGGACTCTAATTTTGATATAAAAAACTAAAAATTTCTTTAATCAGACAATGTGCTTTAACTTAATATTAATTCCTAAAGGTTTAACGTAAAGCTCTCTGTGGGTTGCTACAATTTGAATTGAATTCCCTAAAAACTTATAGTTAGAGAAATAAAAGTATATATAACTAAAACAACACATAGTTTTTCTCAAATGAAACTTCATTGTATTACTTCACCCAAGTGATTGGTTCACTTTTGGATATTGTGTATACATTAACCTCAAGAATGTTTCAATAGCAGTTGGCAGTGCTACTACCTCCTTCCTCTACTGGAAGCCCATTTGTGGCTCTAAAATGGAAACTTAAGAGGGAGTGAGTAAAGATGTTGAGAAGTGCTAACCAATCTTGAAAGAATAGAGTGGTAAAGTGTGGAAAAACAGGCAGCTTATGTGTGTGTGTGTTTTTAAATTTACCAAGTCTAATAGCCAGTTATGCTTCATTTCTGTGGTTTTTTATCACCAGCAAAACAATGAAGTTGTCATCTCAGCTCTCACTAAACTTCATATAATAAGGCTTTTGTAAGCTGTCTGAAAATTTTGTGATTCAACCTGTGGAAATTATACCTTTTTTTAGAGAAGTTTCAGTCACACAGAACAATAAAGACAAGTGATGCAAATGAAGAATATAATGCTTTTTGATGGAATGCCAGTTTTTTGCATAAAGGATAGTGTAATTATTGATACCTCTTAGTAATTTATGGAAATGCAAATTTAGTTTCAGTCATAATAGTACATGAGAAAACAAAGTAAAGCAATTCTGCCCAGCTGACCAATGTAAAGCAAATTACAGCTTTTAAATACCAAGCAATAATGATGCAATCTGAAGAGGTTAAAAACTCAGTTCTCCAAAACCCAAGATTCGTTTCCCATAGAAGCTCTATTATACATTAAAGATTCTATGGTAAAATAAACCCATTTCCCCAAACATAAATTTGAAAGACATTTGAAGATGTAAGAATTTCTCTCCCCAACTTGGAGCAGTTTTATTGAAATGTACATATCCTACCAAATAGAATTGAGGTTTTCTTTTCCAGTTATAAAAAATGGAGAAAATAATTTTCAGATATTTAGGAGCACCATTTACGGTTCAGTCCAGATACGGTTTCTGAAATACATAGTAGTACCATCTGGTATGGTAGCCATAAGCCACATGTGGCTATTTAAATTTGAGTAATTAAAACTAAATAATATTTAAAAGTTAGTTCCTTAGTAACACCAGCAATATTACAAGTGCTCAGTAGCCACGTTTCGCTATAGGCTACTGTCTTGGTTGCTATGAAGGAATACTAAAAGCTGTGTAGTTTATAAAGAAAAGAGGTTGGGCCGGGCGCGGTGGCTCAAGCCTGTAATCCCAGCACTTTGGGAGGCCGAGACGGGCGGATCACGAGGTCAGGAGATCGAGACCATCCTGGCTAACACGGTGAAACCCCGTCTCTACTAAAAATACAAAAACTAGCCAGGCGAGGTGGCGGGCACCTGTAGTCCCAGCTACTCGGGAGGCTGAGGCAGGAGAAGGGCGTAAACCCGGGAGGCGGAGCTTGCAGTGAGCTGAGATCTGGCCACTGCACTCCAGTCTGGGCGACAGAGCGAGACTCC
>NW_016816552.1:150774-177210 GCF_001698545.2 Rhinopithecus bieti | reverse complement strand
AAAAAAAAAAAAAAAAAAAAAAAGAAAAGAGGTTTATTAAGCTAACAGTTCTGCAGGCTGTACAAGAGGCATGGTGCTGTCATCAGCTCAGCTTCTAGTGAAGGCTGCATCAAAATATGGTGGAGAACGTCAAAGGGGAAGCTGGCATGGGTGAGAGGGACCAAACCCAAAGGTGTCTTGGCTTTATAACAACTCATTCTCACAGGAACTAACCCATTCCCTAGAGAACCAATAAAGTCTTCAAGCAAGAACTCACTCATTACTGCCAGAGCAGCACGAAACCATTCATGAGGGATCCACCCCCATGACCCAAACACCCTACCTTATGCCCCACTTTCCTGCAATATCACACTGGGGATAAAATTTCAACCTGAGATTTGGTGGGTACAAACAAACCATAATAGCAGGTATATATTGGACAGCATAGGCACTGAACATTCCCTTCATCGCAGAAAGTTCTGTTGCACAACCCTGGATAGATCACATTGTCACCAGTTTCCCAGTATATAATTTTCTATTATTTTCAAGTATCCTCCCCTCCTGCCAAAAAAGTATTGCTTATATCCTAAGCCTGTGATTTTTTTTCCCTACTGAATAATAATCTTCAAATTTAAAAAGTCAGTATTTGAAATGATTAGCAAGTTAGGGTTTTAGCCAGGTGTGGTGGCTCACGTCTGTAATCCCAGCACTTTGGGAGGCCAAGGCGGGTGGATCATGAGGTCAGGAGTTTGAGACCAGCCTGGCCAAGATGGGGAACCCCGTCTCTACTAAAAGTACAAAAATTAGCCGGGTGTGGTGGCAGACACCTGTAATCCCAGCTACTCGGGAGGGTGAGGCAGGAGAATCGCTTGAACCTGGGAGGCGGAGATTGCAGTGAGCCGAGATCGCGCCACTGCCCTCTAGCCTGAGTGACAGAGCAAGATTCCATCTCAAAGAAAAAGAAAAAAAAAAAAAGTTGTTCTATACAAATTTTGTTAAACCTTAAAAATAAATGCCAAAATATGTACAGTTGACACTTTAAAGAGAGAATGATAAAGACCGTCCTTAACTTCTCCATGTCCATGGTCTATAATCTAAGATAACAACACTGATACAGTCTACAAATAGCACATGATTTGTGAGATTATTTTTCCTATATAAATTTTGAAAATAATTTTTTTATTGTATAACCATACCTTGAAAAGAGCATAGAGCACACGAAAAAATCAACCTATATATAAATGAATGATTAAATATTTTGTGTTGATTACAAACAAATTTCAGGATTAATCAGCATTACTTCTGTGTTAAGACTGAGTGAAGTGAGAAAAAGCAGATAGATATTCTATTCATTTATTTCGTTGATTCCTTTTACTGAGGTAGGTATGGATGAATGTCCATCCTTTGTAGGTATGTAGTATTGTAGGTATCCATAGTTTGTAGGTATGTAGTATTGTCAAGGAAAGGTTAAAACTTGAGTATGTTAAAATTGAGTACATAAAGAAAGACTTTGTTTTGGGGCAAAGCATGAAGAAAAATAAAGATAGTACATGCTGATTGCTAGAAAAATACTAATAGGATTGCATATCATGACTTAAAATTATTTTCCCACATTGGTAGGTGGGTAATATTTGTAGATGTTTTCTGGGGGTTAATATTATTGAGATTTTTCTCTATGCATATTTACTAAAACAGTGACTTGTAGAGAAATAGCACATAACCAATACATTAGTTGAATTATGTTTTCATAAAATGTAACATTACTTTTTATATGTGTAATTTGAATACATTTCTTAGTTTTGAAATGATTTGAAAGAATTACCTTTTTTGCTCGTAAAAGCCACTTAGGATTTTTATGAGCAGCTTTAAGATTAGTCTGGCTTCATCCTCTAGTGTCGTTTTAATTTCACGTGTTTTTTTCCTCATGCAATTGCAAGTACCTAGTGAGTCATGTATAAAAATTGCTATCATGAGGAAGGAATGCCTTTACTAGTTTTTTATCCTATGAGCTTTAGTACTTGAAGTAAACTGTATATATTTTAACTGTAGATCTATCCTTAATTAACTTAAAATTTTTCCAAAAAATCAAAAGTAAAATGGAATTTATCTTTTATTCAGATATGCATAGTTTGAGTGTGACTGTTTACAATAGTTGTAATACCTGTTTTGAATCACAGGGTTTTATAGAAGTAGTTTTTTCCTTCACAAGACTTCTTGTATTGACTCTGTTACCATCAAAAGACTTATTTTGCGTTGATTAAAGTTGAGAGCTTAATGTTAGGCAAGTAGGTCCTTGAAAGCAGTTTTGGATACAGAGAGAATAATGTATTTTATCTATGTGGCCACCCTTCTTTTTTTGTTTTTTTTTTTTTTTTTTCTTTTAGACAGGGTTACTCTTTCACCCAAGATAGTGTGCAATAGTACCATCAGAGCTCGCTGCAGCCTTGACCTCCCTGCCAGGCTCAGGTCATCCTCCTACCTCAGACTCATGAGTAGCTGGGTGGGACTACAGGCATGTGCCACCATGCCTTGCCAATTTTTCTATGTTTTGTAGAGAGAGGGTTTCACCATGTTGCCCAGGCTGGTTTTGAACTCATGGGCTCAAGTGATCTGCTTGCCTCAGCCTCCCAAAGTGCTGGGATTACAGGCGTGAACCACCCGCGCCTGTAACTGCCTTCTGATCTGATTTGGTATGATAGGGGTAGAGAAGGTTAGTTTAGAGAGAATGTTTCCTGTCTTATCTTCTTTTACCCCTCTAACATTTTTACCCCCCTAAAACTGTTCAATATGTTTTCCTCTTTGGAAATCTTTCTTCATGTGCCTTTATTCATTGTATTTTCTATGTCTGTACTTCTTGAACTTAAACAAAACAAAAAACCCTGCAATTCCACTTCTCTTATTTCCCATGGGCCCTACTTACAGGTCTCTGCCAAATTATGCTGGCTGTTCTGTTTTTTCTCCATATTCCCTTGGTGAACTCACCCACAGTCTTGGCTTGAACTGTACTTTTATGTAACTGATTTTCAAATCTTGGACTCTTCTAAATTTCTACCTGCTGGTGGGAAGTATCTTCATTTGAATGGCCTGTGGTAACACTGGCCTGTCCTACTGTTCTAAACAAAAGTCACCCCACCCTACCACTGCAGATTTCTTTCATTATGTTAGTGGGAACCTTTAAAGTAATCTTTCACTCTTTTGCTATCCTTGTTCCTAATACTTAGTTTAGCATGAAGCCCTCTGGTTTCACCATTTAAGATTTGGGTTTCCCATTCCCTTTGCGTTTTCTCATCTTCACTATCCAGACCCTCATTATCGTACACCTTTAATTCACTACCCCCGCTTTCCCATCACCCCCTGCCTTGCTTTTTTTTAAAGCTTCCCAAATGCTTCTTGCAGGGACTTAAAAACGCATACCAAGTTGTTATGGCATATTTTCTTTAAATAGGTAGTAATTCTTGCAAGAGTTTTTACTTAAACTTTCTTTTGGCTCCTTTGTAGCTCTTGACATAATGCTGGATGCAGTAGGAACTTGATAAGTACTTGTTCACTCATTCATTCAGCAGCTAATTAGCTATTGGGTTCCAGGTACTGTATCTTCCTTCAGGAAGTTAAAGCTGACAACAGCCTCTGGTGGTAAAGAAAGGCCTCTCTGAGGAGGCGGCGTTTGTTATGAGACCTGATTGAAGTGAGAAAACCAGTCCTATGAAGAGGGCAGAGGGAAGAGCAAGTGTCAAGACCCTGAAGTGGAACAAATTTGATATGTTTGGGGATTATCAAAAGGGTGCTTGTGACTGGAACATGGTAGAAACAGGAAATGCAGTCAGGGCACAAGGTAACAGAGGGCCTATGAGGTCATGATAGTAAGCATTGTGGGTTTTATTCTAAGAGCTGCTAAAGCCATTGTACGGTTTTGAATAAGGGAATGATGTGATTTGATTTACTTGCTTTAAGAACAGATGTAGATACTTGAGACCGGGAGTTTGAGACCAGCCTGGGCAACATGGTGAGACCCTGTCTCTCCAGAAAAAAAAAAAAGAAAGAAAGAAAAAAATTAGCAAGGTGTAGTGACACACACCTGTAGTCCCAGCTACCCAGGAAGCTGAGGCAGGAAAAAAAAAAAAAAAAAAAAAAAAACTAGAAATAGGGAGGCTATAATCGTAATATAGGAGAGCCAGTAATCATGAACTAGTAAGGTAACTAGCAGTAATAGTTTTTGAATTAAGGACAAAGTGAGGAAGAGTAGTTGGTAGGGTGGACTAGGTGAAAGGTCAGAGGTAAAAGAGAAACCAGGAAAAGCTGTTCTTTGTGTTTAGTAAAGTCATGTATCATTTCTAAATTCTGTTTTCCTGGAGTCTATAATAAGGAATATCTCTTTCCTGCCACTTTAAAGGAATCATTATGAGGATCTGATGAAATAACACCTGAAAGCCCATTAGGAACCGTAAAATGCCATAACCATGTGTTACTTTTTAACACTAAACGTTTAAGGGCTTATCTCAAATTAGACTTGTTAATAAAGAAATTTCCAGGCCGGGTGCGGTGGCTCTTGCCTGTAATCCCAGCACTTTGGGAGGTCAAAGTAGGTGGATCACTTGAGGCCAGGAGTTCAAGACCAGGCTGGCCAACATAGTGAAACCCTGTCTCTACTAAATATACAAAAAGTTAGCTGGGTGTGGTGGCGCACACTTGTAGTCCCAGCTACACAGGAGGCTGAGGCACAAGAATCGCTTGAACCCATGAGGCAGAGGTTGCAGGGAGCCAAGATCGCACCACTACATTCTAGCCTGGGTGAGAGTGAGACCCTGTCTTGAAAAACGACAACAAAATTCCAAAAATTTAGATTTCACAGGGATAAACTTGAAGCCGTTTATAGCTTAGGAAATATTTTTTTCCTCTTCTGAATTATTTCCAGTGATATTTTCAATCTTTTGATAATTTTGTCACTATTCATAAACATTAGCATGTGGTAATGTCTCCAGTATTAAGTAGATGACATTTTGGTTCTCATCTGTACTGATAATCATAGACAGAAAAATATTTATAAATAATACCTAATTGTCTTCAGTTTGTGACATATTTAAGATATTGTTTTGCTCTTCTTAGTACATAATTTGAAGACACATAAAACTTGTAACCCAAATGTCCTATAGTTTATTTTTTAATATGTTATGTTCACCCTAGGGTGTTGGTAATTATAAACAAAAACATGACCTGCCATACTATAATAAATAATGATCTATAAATAAACTCCAGTCCTTTTATGCTTATTTTTGTCATGCTAATTATATGGACGCTGATACTGTAGGTTAATTTCAGTATGACTTATGGCATCAAGAAAGACACAAATTTTGAACAAACTTTTTAGTTTCTGAAATTTCTTAACTATATTTCAGCTGATTGCTAATTCTGTTTTCCTATTGCAGGTTTTCCAACAGTGATGTCACAAGATTGACCACATTGATCACAGTAAGACCAAAATGATAGTTAAGCTTTTAAGGAAGTTTGGTTTTCTCTGAGAATGAGAATTGACTTAGAAAACATTTATAATTTGAAATTATTATTTCTTTTGCTAGGCAGTTGAATATTAACATTTTAAATGAATCGTATCTTATATTTCTAGCTAGTTATTTAAATACTTTTAAAATATTGCTTTAAAGGATTTAAAAAACATTTAAAAGGAAAATTACTTTTAATTTACAACTGAAATTATAGGCCTAAATATACTAAATTATTTCAGTATGAGTTAAACTCTGAATGTCATCTATTTTGAGTTTTATTTTACTAAAAAATGGCAGAGAGGTTAAGGCAAGTCCACATTAGGAAATACATATAAAAGTAAATTACTTGAGATTGTAATGAATTATTAAGGAAAGATTATGAAAATGTAGCCTTGGTAGGCTGGGCGTGGTGGCTCACGCCTGTAATCCCAGCACTTTGGGAGGCCGAGGTGGGTGGATCACCTGAGGTCAGGAGTTTGAGACTAGCCTGGCCAACGTGGCAAAACCCCGTCTCTACTAAAATACAAAAATAGCTGGGCATGGTGGCACACACCTGTAATCCCAGCTACTCAGGAGGCTGAGGCAGGAGAATCACTTGAACCCGGGAGGTGGAGGTTGCAGTGAGCTGGGATTATGCCACTGCACTCCAACCTGGGCAATAGAGAGACTTGGTCTAAAAACAAATATATATATATATATACATACACACACACACACACACACACACCCACATATATATAGCCTTGGTAGAGTTTTTAGGTATCTTGCTTAAATTTTTTATTGATATTTATAGGATTTGTAGAGTCTTCCAGATATGGAGAGTTTTTTGATAAAGATGGTTCTCTTAAGGAACTAATACTTTTAAATTTTAAGTGTTAATTTCTGTTGTGTATAAGGACATATGTTACCTAAAGAAAAACTTTACCAGGGCCTTTATCCACATGAGAAAATTCTAAGTGATAAAATCTGAATTACAATCATGAACTTTATATCATTTTTAAAAAATTCTCTTAAATAACAGATAAATTTGTACTAAATTATTTACTCCATGATCCTGCTGCTTCTTTAACTCTGTTTTAATTTAACTCATTAAATCCAGAAGCATTAATTATTAGAAGTATAAATTCACATATAGATAATGTTTGTATTTATGTTCAATTTTTTTTTTTAAACTGGTTCATTTGTTAAGTTTAACATTTTGCAGAGGCTAGAGAGAAATTTTATTTTTAAAGGCTTTATCATCATAATTTTGTCTACTAATACTTATAGCATATTTATTCATTTTCCTAAGGCAGCATTTTATATTTCTTTGATTTATAGCTCTTTCCTTGTTTGTTTTTTCTTAATTAGAACTTTATTGCCCTAACTGAATATTTTATAAGAAAATATTGACATATTTCTATAGAAACCTTCTGTTCAGCATCTAGTGCTTTACAACCAAAGAAGTTAACTTTAGCATTAAATGAGCCCTTTTAAAATTGAAAATGCTGACTCCCACAGCTTATTTTATTTTAAATTTTTTCCCCACAGTTTATTTTAGGGTAATATTAAGAGAGTAATTAATTGCAACTGATCAAAATCTAAGAATTTCAGGAAGAGAAGTGATATTTAATATTATTAGATGTTAAATATCAGTTAAAGAGTAAGAAGTGTTCATTTGAGAGGTTCGTAAGTGACTGATACTAGAAACCTTAACTTTGTTATGTCACTGTTGTGAGGCCTTTTTCAGCCCTTTGAGTTAAGAAAAGAGGGTAGATTTCAACATTGATTCAGGTTGAGAGTACTAGTGAGAGAGTAGTTCAAATATATGTTTACGATGTGGCTGGAATAAATGAGGCCAGGAAAGGGCTGATTTATCCAAAGGAAGAGAGGTCAGGAGACTAGTCATAGATACATAAACTGGTATAATGAGATGACATAGTAAGAACTAAAGGTAAAATGTTATGGTTAGAGAGGGGGATTATATTATGGGCTGTTTCAGAGCTGAAGTGTAGTAGCTATTTATATATTATGTAATATACACTTTATATATGTTTTAATCAAAATTTTCAGAAGTCAGGAGAATTTCTGTTTTTTTCTTTGATGTCACAATGTATATAAATGTCAAAACCTTTTAACTGATCTCCCTTCTTCCTGGCCATTATCAATTCCATTGAAACTTGTACACAACTCCCAGTTTAGTCTGATTAAAGCATTGCTCGGTTCCTTTTATTTCTCTACTTGAAAACGTGTGGTGGCTTCTCATTTTCTGTGTGATCAAATCCAGACCTTCTAATTTGGTATTTAAGATCCTTCCTCAGTTTGTCTTCAGCATGTTTTCTTTTCTTTCTTTGTTTCCTTTTTTTTTTTTTTTGAGACAGAGTCTCACTCTGTTGCCCAGGCTGGAGTTCAGCAGTGCAATCTTGGCTCACTGCAACCTCTGCCTCCTGGGTTCAGGTGATTCTTCTGCCTCAGCCTCCCAAGTAGCTGGAATTACAGGCACGCGCCACCACGCCCAGCTAATTTTTGTATTTTTAGCAGAGACAGGGTTTTACCATGTTGGCCAGGCTGGCCTCGAACTACTGACTCAAATGATACACCTGGCTTGGCCTCTCAAAGTGCTGGGATTACAGGAGTGAGCCACTGTGCCCAGGCTGTCTTCAGCATATTTTCTATTATTCAAGAATAAGAATGGTATACTCTACCTAATGTGGACTACGTTCTCTACCTTGGATACACGTTTTGGCTCCACACTTACATGCATGTTATTCTCTTTACCTAGAATATTGTTTTTCTTTTCACACTTAAAAACAATTTCTTCTGGTGAAATCAAACTTTCTCTCTAATACTGTATCCACATATAATCATCTCCCTGAGGTGTTCCCTAATCATCCTAGTTCTCTGTTCCTAATAATTTGGTAATGCTTAATTTTTATTACTCCAGTGTTACTGATAACATAATTGTATTTAGGATACTGATTTTAATACACATCTTCTTACTATATTCAGCAAATGTTTGTTGGCATTCACAATAAACCAGAAAGTGCTAAATCAATTACTGTGTTTAGTGTTCTTATGTTAAAATTGAAATAAGGGTATTAATACATTAATATAATTTAACCACAGGAAGCAGGGTGGATAGAAAAGAACTTAGATTTTAGAACCAATAGAGTTCAAGTACTAACGTCACTGTGTACTAGCGGTGTGACTTCCAGCAAGTCAGCCTCTTTGTGCCTCAGTATCTTCACCTATAAAGCAATGCATTATTTGAATTTAAAAGGATTATGAAATTTAAATTCAGTTTCTTTTAGCTTTCCTCCCTCTTCCTGATAGAACTTTATGGCTTACTCCTTTACAGATACACAAGGGACATGAAATCAACCATAAAGATCAGTGATATATCCTAAACATTCAAATTTACCTTATTTACAAATTGTAGCCGTTTTGTCTGTTTTAATAAATAGATTTCTACATTATGTATATTAGTGATAACTTTATTGACTTTCAGCAAGTTTCAGCAAGGTGGCCAATTAGACCTGTTAATGTTCTTTTATTTGAGGAAAAGGGAGTGACAACTAGACAACTAGACAGACAACTAGAATGGCAACATCTTAAACAACCGGAATGAACTATAGAATAGTTTAAGAGTACTGTGCATTCCCCTTATGTAATGGGTGAGAAAATCAAGGTTTAGAGAGCTTGAGGGAAAGTAGTGCCCATAATAGTTAAGGACATGGACTTGGGGTTAGAAAAACCTTTGTTTTTGTTTGTGTTCTGCTACTTCTGTAGCTGTTGTGATCCTGAGTCAATTTCTTAGTCTAAGACCCAATTTTTTCTTTTCTAGAGTAGGGATAATATTATGATGTCTGGAATATTAAATGAAACATTGCTCATAAAGCACTTAGCACAAAAGATGGCACATACTAAATTTTTCTTAGCCTCCTCATACTCATCAATATCTGTAAAGTTACTTGTCTAAAATTACATGATTTGAGAACTTGGACTAACCTGACTTTGCTTTATCCTGTTAGAATTTTTACTGTTCTGTTTTGTGATTAGTTCTTACTTGATTAAAGATGTCTAAACAGCATTTATAGAAAGTACAATAAAATAATTCAGAGGTTATTTTCTTAAATCTCCCTTAATCCTCTGTCTTCTCTGAGCGTATTTGTGCAGTTTCATTTACATGCAGTTTTGTTTATATGTAATTTCATTATTAGAGTGACTATATTTTATCTTCAAATATTCTTACTTAATATTTTACTATATATTTAATAATCTGTCACAAGGCAACCCTTTTTTTTTTTTTTGAGTCTAAGTCTCACTGTCACCCAGGCTGGAGTGCGGTGGCACGATCTCAGCTCACTGCCAGTTCTGCCTCCTGGGTTCACACCATTCTCCTGCCTCAGCCTCCTGAGTAGCTGGGACTACAGGCGCCCACCACCACGCCCAGCTAATTTTTTGTATTTTTAGTAAAGATTGGGTTTCACCGTTTTAGCCAGGATGGTCTCGATCTCCTGACCTCGTGATCTGCCCACCTCGGCCTCCCAAAGTGCTGGATTACAGGCGTGAGCCACCGCACCCGGCCGGCAACCTTTTAAATAAAGTGACTTTTTCTGTTTTTATTAAAATTTCTTGGTTGGGCACAGTTGCTCTCATTCCTGTAATCCCAGCACTTTGGTAGCCCAACGTGGGGGATTGCTTGAGCCCTGGAGTTAAGACCCACCTGGGCAATATAGTGAGACTTTGTCTCTACAAAATAATAAACAAAATTAGCTAGGCATGGTGGCTCAAGACTGTAGTCCCAGCTACTCGGGAAGCTGAGGTGGGAGGATTGCTTGAGTCCAGGAGTTCAAAGCTGCAGTAAGCCAAGATTGTACCATTGTACTCCAGCCTAGGCTACAGAGGAAGAGCTTGCCTCAAAAAAGAAAAATTATTTTTTCATTTTTCTTCTTGATAATTTTATTATGAATATTACTTAAATTTTGTAGAGATACATCTCTCCCAATAGTAATACTTAATAATTGAGATTTAGAAGGAATTGCTATATAACATTATAGTGTACATACTGTCAGAAATATTGGTGTTAGATAGTAAATTTAAAATGTCAGGTACTTACCACAGAGAAGATATAACCAAGTATGGCAATGATTGATAGTTGTCCCTAATACTGATTTTCCCCCCTCTTCTAATTTTTTTTTTCAGTATATTACTACCTAGAATAAAAACATCATTTCCCCAGTCTCCCTTGCAGCTAGATATAGTAATCTGACTAAACTTTGGCAAGATATATATAGGCAGAAGTAGTGTGTGCAGCTTTCAGGATGTGTCCTTAAAGGAATGGGTGCACATCCTCTTTTTTGCCCCTTCCTCCTTGCTGGCTGAATTGTGATCATAGTTGAACTGTGAGTGGAAACCCTATACTGAGAATGAATAAAGCAACAGTAAGAAAGAAAATCCTTACTAACATAATGTTACACTGTCCATACTGGCCTGCCTATCCCTGTACTTCTTTGACATGACAGAGATAAAACTCTGTATTGTATGAGCCATTCACTCTTGGGCTTTCTGTCACTCGTGGCCAAAACTAATCCTGATAGACCAAGATAGCTTGACGAAGAATGTTTATGCCATTGTGGCTGGGTGCGGTGGCTCACGCCTGTCATCCCAGCACTTTGGGAGGCTGAGGTGGCTGGATCAGGCAAAGGTGGGCAGATCACTTGTCTGGAGTTTGAGACCAGCTTGGCCAACATGGCAAAACCCCATCTCTACTAAAAATACAAAAATTAGCCAGTCATGGTGGCACATGCCTGTAGTCCCAGCTGCTCGGGAGGCTGAGGCAGGGGAATTGCTTGAACCTGGGAGGCGGAGGTTGCAATGAGCTGAGATTGCACCCCTGCACTCTGGCCTGGGCTACACAGCAAGACTCCATCTTAAAAAAAAAAAAAGAAAGAAAAAATGTTTATGCCATTGTTAAAATGTCTTTTTTTTTTTTTTTTTTTTTAACATCTCATTTGTTTTATTTGAACTCTACTGTCTCCATGGTTTAAGTCAAGCTTGTTCATCCTGTGGCCTGTGGGCCACATGCAACCCAGGACAGCTATCAGTGCAGCCTAACACAAATTTGGAAACTTTGTCAAAACATTATGAGATTTTTTTTGTGTAATTTTTGTTTTTTGTTTTTTAGCTCATCAGCTATCGTTAGTGCTACTCTATTTTATGTGTGTTCAACACAATCCCTCTTCATCCAGTGTAGCCCAGGGAAGCCAAAAGATGGGATAGCCCTCGAAGTTTTAGGAGAAGAATGGAAAGGGAAATGATTCGTTCTGTCTAGCAGAGGGGATCAAGAAACGTTTACAGAGGAGTGAGACATGTGGTCTAGATTTTTGAAGTATAATGTAGAAGAGAATCTAGAAAGAGGAAATAGGCATATAGACTTGAAAGAACATATGTTCAGAGACATGTAGATGTTTTAGTTTTTGTTTGTTTGTTTGTGTGTTTTCAGAGAGAGTCTCGCTCTATTGCCCAGGCTGGAGTGCAGTGGTGTGATCTCGGCTCACTGCAACTTCTGCCTCCCAGGTTCAAGCAGTTCTTCTGCCTCAGCCTCCCGAGTAGCTGGGGTTTCAGGCACATGCCACCATGCCCGGCTAATTTTTATATTTTTAGTAGAGCTGGGGTTTCATCATGTTGCTTAGGCTGGTCTCAAACTCTTGACCTCAACTGATCTGCCTGCCTCGGCCTCCCAAAGTGCTGGGATTACAGGCGTGAGCCACTGTGCCTGGCCTAAGTTTAATACTGTTGAAATACAACATTTGAGGAAGTAAATGAGCCTAATGGTCAGCTGTCATAGGAATTTATAAACTAAAAACTTTAGTAAGTGCTAGATACCTAGTGATGAGTTATTTTATTGTAAATAATTTTAATATTATTTATTGCTTTTCCATTAAATTTTAGTGGGTTTTTTTGTTTGTTTGTTATGTTTTTATTTTTAGAAACAGGGTCTTACTCTGTCACCCAGGCTGGACTACAGTGGCACAATCATAGCTCACTGTAACCTCAAACTTCTGGCCTCAAGCAATCCTTCCACCTAGGTTTCCCAAAGCATGGAAGTTACAGGTGTGAGCCACTGTACTTGACTATCATTAAATATTTTTAATAAATATATTTTGATAAATTTGTTGAGGAATGAAGAACAAAGCTAATATTTATTTATCCACTGATTTTTTAAGATGCTAGGTACTTATTTGAACCTTTAACAATTTTAAAAGACGTATCATTACATTTTACAGATGCCCAAACTGAGACTTGGAAAGGTCAAATATCTTTCCTAGTGTGTTATAAGTGATAGTTAAGTCATTATCTGAAAAGCGCAAAAAATAGTCATTTCCAGAACAAGTTTACTGTGTACTATCTGACCTTTATTTTTCACTTTTCTGATACCAAAAGTAGAGTTATAGTCAATTTTAAAATATCTGTAGTAAAATATAACAGTAATAAAACCGGAAGTGAAAATCTTTTTAAGAATTTCCATATTTTATAGCAAGTAACAAATCTAAAAGTGTTAAAATTTTTAAATGTAGTACAGTAAAGTTATAAAATACGTCTGAAACATTTTTTACAGAGTCTGAATATTTTGAATAGTATCTTCAAAATCAGTATGTAGCAGCCATTTAAGTTACTTCATATAAATCCATTTCCCATTGCTATTCCTAAATGTATATTTGGATGAAAGAAACCCTCTGTTTACTTGTACTGCATTTTCTCATAAGTTGTACTGTTTTAACATTTAACAATTAATGGAGCTAAAAGCATGCATGATGTTCTCTGTATGAGTGGCTGCATATATAAATAACACCATGCTGCACAGATTCAAGTTTAACTTCTTTTGAACAAGTCAAAATGTGTAATGTTACACAATCCCTTGATTTAAAGATAGATTCTTATTTATCAGAAAATTCTAAATGAGCTACTGTTTAATAAATCTGTCTTTAAAAAAGAAACTTTACAGATCTAGGAATAATTATAGAAACATGAGAGAATATAAAATGAAAACCAGTTTTCTGCTGTGGTTTCCTGTTTTCTTATTGTAA
This sequence comes from Rhinopithecus bieti, assembly GCF_001698545.2. Taxonomy (NCBI): domain Eukaryota; kingdom Metazoa; phylum Chordata; class Mammalia; order Primates; family Cercopithecidae; genus Rhinopithecus; species Rhinopithecus bieti. Next base: position 163,664 of record NW_016816552.1, on the reverse strand, counting down.
TCAGCAGTGTCTAGCATGTAGACTAGGTAAATATTTCCTGAATTAAGGTGACTTGAAAGTTAATCTGGCTAGTAAATTGTTTTCTTCCACTCACACTTTGTAGAACACTAATGCACACTTCTGCTGTGAGATATAAGAAACGTTCGTAAGGGAGTGGATAAAATGTAACTGTAGTCTGCAGAAACTAGAGATGAGAAAATGGGTTATGTACACTGAGTTATGGGTTTGTGATATTTAACCTCTTTGTTCTTTTTATATAAATATACACAGAAAAAACCAGGGAGGAGAAAGAATTTTGACAAAATGGAAATTTTTTTTGTTGTATAGTATCAAAAGTTTGCGTGTCATGAATGTTAGAAAGAAGTTTAACTGATACAAATATTCCTGAAGCTGTCCTTATGTGAATGCATTTTTAAATGCATTTTAAAACATTACATCAATGGGTACATTTACATCAAAATGTAAGATAGTATGTGTAAACTTTACAACATGCAGAGTATGCTGTTGATTTTGCAAATAGCACATCTAATACTTGCAATTTTATTCTCTGATTTTCTTTCTCCTCAAAAGAAACCCGTCAGCTTATGTTCATAAAATTCATGATTTTTGTCTCCTCACTCCCCTTACCACTGAGTATTTCCTTACCACTGAATATTTCCTGTGTGTCTTTTTTTTCTAAACTCTAGAAGCTTTATATTTTCAGTGTCATCTTTATGGAAAGGAAATTTCAGAAAACGTAGACACTTGGCACTAAACTCAAATGTCACAGTTCATTTCAAATGTTACCTCCTCCATAAAACCTTTGGATCCTTTTCAGTTGGAATTAGTCTCCGTATCATTTCTGCCTTTCAGATTTGTTATTTCTGTTATAGCAATTTATTTCAACACGGGGTACATGGACCTGAGTGTGCAAATGTATTTTCCACAGGGAGAAAGGGCTAAAATTTTTAATGTTAATGTAAAATAAATTAGTGTGAGCATATTCTTAGATCATGTGGTATGCCATGCCTACCTTATAACCAATTACTACCATGTATTTTCAGGACTATGATTATGTTAGTCTAATGAGAAAAGAACAATAGATTTAATATTATAAGTGGTTCACTTGTATTAGGTGAAAGTCTGATGACATCAGAGTGAACTAAAAGTTTTGCAGTCATTTGAGTAGAAACAAATGATATTAAATCATTTAGGGCATACTAGATGTATAGTTCATCTTCACACTGCTGATTACCCGAGACTGGGCAATTTACAAAAGAAAGAGGTTTATTGGACTTACAGTTCCACGTGGCTGGGGAGACCTCACAATCCTGATGGAAGGAAGTCACGTCTCACATGGATGGTGGCAGGCAGAGAAAGAGAGAGAGCTTGTGCAAGGAAATTCCTGTTTTTAAAACCATCAGATCTCATGAGATTCATTCACTATCACGAGAACATCGCACGAAAGACCCGCCGCCATAATTCAGTCACCTCCCACTGGGTTCCTCCCATGATATGGGAATTGGGGGAGTTACAATTCAAGATGAGATTTGGATGGGGACACAGCCAAACCATATCACTAGACTTATAGGCATGTTAAACCAAAATGTAACTGAAAATAATGGAGAAACCTAAATAATACATTTCTTTTTTTTTTTTTTTTTTTTTTTGTTAGCGGGTCTCACTCTGTCGCCCAGGCTGGGAGCTGCAGGCCCGGCATCTCAGCTCACTGCACAGCTCCGCCTCCCGGGTTCACGCATTCGCCTGCCTCAGGCTCCCAGTAGCTGCGGACTTACAGAGCCGCCCCCGCCACCTCGCCCGCTAGGCTGTTGTGTTTTTGGGGAGTATTTTTGTAGGTTTAGAGACGGGGGTTTCACCGTGTTAGCCAGGATGCGGTCTCGCATCTCCTGACCTCGTGATCCGCGCCGTCTCGCGCCTGCCCAAAGGTTGCTGGGATTACAGGCTTGGAGCCACCGCGCCCGGCCTATAATAATACATTTTCATGAAAACATTGTATTCGTGAACACAATACACAGTTTTTGAACTGTGTATTTGAACTGTGTTGTTTGTAGCTTTTGTGTGCCTATTTGGAAATCCTTTTGGTATTATATTTGAAAGAAGATCTGGAAGCAAGAGGAAGAGTTTATCTTTATCCATAGCTTTATTTTTCTGTATTTCAGTAACAATATAATAAGTCAGTGGGTGGAAGGTGTTTCACAAAACCTTTTTTCTGTCTTCATAAGGGGTTTATACATAGGTTAAGTTTCAGAAACATTGTTACAGAGTCCTTATATACCTTATATGATGATTGTGTGTTCAGTTGTTTCACCTATTAGGCTATAAACTCCTTATAATCTAGTAAAGGCATAGATTGTATTTTATTCATCCTTGCAGTTTCATTAGAGTCTGTCACAGTACTTTTTCCTAGTAGTGATCCAGTAAATATGCTGCAAACTTGGCTTTGCTGGTGTGCAAAGTGTAATATAAGGAAAATTAGTGACTTTTTTTGTCTTTTAGTGTGTAACTGGAATGTATAGTACAGAAAACAAAGAGATAGTATATATTTTAACAATTTGATTCATAGGTGTTAACAGATTCCTCTTTTTGAAATTAAATATCTCCTAGGATTTTGATCACTTACAGTGTTGTATGCACTACCTTAATTAGATAATCAATTTTTGTTTTTTTCTTAGCTGAGATCTGTAGAGTGGCGACAGAGAATGAATGATTTCCTGGGAGGGTAGAACTGAGCAAGGAGATGTAACCAGAGTACTTCAGGGAACAAGACATTGCATCATTGCAAAAATGTAGTTTTTTATATTAGAGCAGATTGAGAACATTGGTTCATCAGGGAAGTGGAGAGGCAGGAGAAGGGACTGGGAAGAGATATGGGAAGGTACTAAAGATAACATTTTCCGCCTTGGGGCTATTGCCTAAAGTTACAGTGCCTAGACAACATTCCTTTTAACTTCAGTGGAAATAAAGCTGGCATAAATTAAAATCCTCTCGAATAATATAGTAAGTACATTTTACTTTTCATATTCTGTTATGATAGGTTTTTGTATAATGTTGCCACAGCAGAGTTCAGCTGTCTTGCTAACTTTTTCAGTGTCTTATTTCCTACTTAAATTGCATTACCTATTCCTGAATTTCAAAGCCATTTAAATGTAGCCTTGTCCCTATCTACATAAATTAATTTCCCTCTGCTTTCCAACACACATTATTTTATAGTCAAAGCACTCCTTTAGCCACAAATATAAATATACTGTTGATTTTGTCACAGTGTCTTTTTCCACATATTTCCTTTTCTTGAAGTGCTACTACCTCTCCTTACCCAAAGCCAATACATTCTTCAAAGAGGTCTTGTAGTCTTTTGTGATAAATGTGACCTTCATTAAGTTCCCTTTCCGCTCGCTATTTGAACTTTATCTGTAGCTCCCCAGACCTCTCTTTTAAATTGCAGAACCTCCATTTGCAGCTCTCTATATAGGATTGGTACCTGGTTATCCCACAGACATGTAATTCAACCTGTTCAAATTTGAACTGATTTTCTTCTAATTTTCCAGAAACCTTTTCTTCTTTATATATTCCCTGTATTAGTCAATGATATCAACATATACTTAGCCACTCAAGGTAGAAATATGAGTTATCTTCAGCTTCTTCTTCACAAATTCATATCTAAGCTGGTATCATATCCTATTGATTCTCTATATGCAATGTAATAATAAGAGCTAATGTTAGTGGAGTCCTTACTGTGTGCCAGGTACTAATCTAAACATTTGACTGGTAGTAAATTAATCCTCTTAACTTTAAGAGTTAGACACCATTATTATCACTGTTTTACATAAAAAATTATGTACTTGCTAACAAAAGTATGTACCTCCCATAGGAGGCTGTCCAGCCAAAGGAAAAAAAAAAAAAAAAAAAAAACCTAAATATGATCAAGCCTAATTTACAGGAAATAAAAAGGACACAAGGACATGTTAAATTACACCAGGGGGATAGAGTCAGGAAAATCCAGACTGTGGAAAACTCTAAAAGGCAAAGAACCTAGTTTCTTGAGCTGAAAATAATAAGGAAGGAAAAAGAAAAGATTGGCTAGAGCATTTAGAGATTAAAAGAGACTTGAGTCATCATCAGCCAGATCCAATGTACGAATTTTATTTGAGTCCAGATTCAAACAAACAGGCAATTTAAAAATACAAGACGAAATGTGTACATCAACTGAGTGTTTGATATTAAAGAATTGTTGGCCAGGTGCAGTGGCGCATGCCTGTAATCCCAGCACTTTGGGAGGCCAAGGCAGGTGGATCACGAGGTCAAGGGATCAAGACCAGCCTGGCCAACATGGCGAAACCTTGTCTCTACTAAAAATACAAAAATTAGCTGGGCGTGGTGGCATGCACCTGTAGTTCCAGCTACTCAGGAGGCTAAGGCAGGAGAATCACTTAAATGCAGGAGGAAGAGGTTGCAGTGAGCTGAGATCACGCCACTGCACTGCAGCCTGGTGAAGGAGCGAGACCCCATCTAAAAAAAAAAAAAAAGAATTGTTAAGATTTTAGGTATGATAATAATTTGGGGCTATTTGTTTATAGAAAACGCATAAGTCCATACCACAAAAGGATAAGCATCTCTGTCAGAGGCAAAGCTTGAGAAAAAAATAAAGTATATTCATTGATCGCTTATTTTACTCAGTGTCTCTGATAATAAAGGATTTGCTAAAGGAGGTGATAGAACATTTAGCCTGATAGCATTATCATGCATAAAATAAATTTTTATTATTTTACCAATTCATACTTCTTCTGCAAACAAAAAGATTATTATTGTGTCTTACCTCCTCAATAGTCAGTGTTTGTTTCACAGAAATATGGGAAATTCAAGGAAATAAGAATTAAAATTTTTAGAACCTCTATAAAGTGATAATGATAATAATAAGTAATAGTCAACATTTGATTGATTAATTATGTTCCAGGCAACCTGTCATGAGTTTATAGCTTTAATTTATTTCATCCTCCAAACAACTTTGTGAGGGGGAGGTATCATTATTCTTATTTTATAGGTGGGAAAACTTAGCTATGAAGAAGTTAAGGAATTTTCCCAGAGTTACATAGCAATTAGTGAAGTTTAGGATTCAAACCCAGGCATTTGACATGGAACCTGTGTCTTTATTGTTATGCTGCACTGCTTGTCTTTTGCTATGATACTAGGTGCCGGCACACCTGGCTTATTAATCTTATTGAAGATTCCTTGTACATAAGAACATAACAAGTTGCCTTTCTCTTGCTGCCTTCAAGATTTTCTCTGCGGCTTTCAATAGCTGATTATAATATGTCTTTGTGTGGATCTCTTTGAATTTATCCTGCTTGAAGTTCATTGAGCTTGTTGGATATGGATATGTAGATTCATGTCTTTCTTCAAATTTGGGAAGTTTTTATCCATTATTTTTTCAAACATTGTTTCTACTCCTTTCTCTCTGTCTTCTCCTTTTGGCATATCCATAATGCATATTGGTTCACTTAATGGTGTCTTACAGGTTCCATAGCCTCTGTTCACTTTTGTTCACTCTGTTTTCTTCCTATTCCTTAGACTGAATAATCTCAATTGACCTATCTTCAAGTTTGCTGGTTCTTTTCTTCTGCCTACTCATATCTACTGTTAATCCCTCTGGTGAATTTTTCATTTTAGCTATCATACTTTTTAACTCTGTAATTTCTATTTGGTTCCTTTTTAAAATTTCTGTTTCTTTATTGATATTCTCATTTTGTTCATACATTGTTTTCCTGGTTTCCTTTCATTCTTTTGTCTGTGAGTTTCCTTTTGCTCTTTGAGCATATTTTAGATAGGTAATCTGTTGCTAGTAAACCTGCCTACAAGAAATGCCCTAATGGGAGATCTTCGGGCTGAAATGAAAGGAACCTAGACAGTAAATTAAAGGCATCTGAAGAAAAATAACTCCAGTTAAGGTTACTACTCAGATAAATAGGAAGGGAACATAGCACTTTGAAGGAAAGAACTAAAAGCCTATATGACTGGAGTACAGAGAGCAAGGATTGCGGTTTGAGGTAAGCAACCAGAAAATACAGGACATAGTAGACCATAATGAGAACTTTCATTTGTTTAATAATAAGGACTTTTGGCTCGGTGCAGTGGCTCACACCTGTAATCCCAGCACTTTGGGAGGCTGAGGTGGGCGGATCGCCTGAGGTCAGGAGTTCGAGACTAGCCTGGCCAACGTGGTGAAACCCTGTCTCTACTAAAAATACAAAAAATTAGCCAGGGATGGTGGTGAGTACCTGAAATCTCAGCTACTTGGGAGTCTGAGGCAGGAGAATCACTTGACCCAGGAGGCAGAGGTTGCAGTGAGCTGAGGTCATGCCACTACACTCCAGCCTGGGCAACAGAGTGAGACTCCATCTCAAAATAATAATAATAGTAATAATAATGATAATAGTAATAATGACTTTTGTTTGTTTGTTTACCCTAGAGCAATGGGAAATGTTTGAAGTATGTGTAAATTATCAACAACTTGATTTTCACTGAGGTTTATAGAAGTTAAATAACTCTCTCAAGGTCATACAGTGATTAAGCGGTAAAACAAAGGTCATAATCCAGGAATGTTTGGATCTAACATCTGTATCACCCCATTTCTTAGAAATACAAATCTAGGAAATGTGTAGAACATTTAAAGGCTGAAGTTTCTGTGACCTGACATTATTATTTCAGCAGATGAATGCCTACTATGTTGAGAGATGTGATTTTGCCCTTTGCAAATGTAGTCACATTTACATTAATTTTGTTAGCTCTGCTTGTGACCTGTTGCTTCTCAGTAAAGAGGTGAACCACAGTGTTCCACAGTGAACATTAGCATAAAGATATGTTTGATCTATTCTTATGATTTCTTCTACATTTCAGTTCCTGCTGTCTAAGGGAGAACTAATAATAAAGGTACTTATATACTAGATAGTTTCCAAGTATCATTTTGTTTTAGACTTATGGATATTAAGTAACTGCTCCTTGTTGACATAACTAGTACTAGTTGTAACTAAGATTCCAATTCATATTACACTAACTGAAGACCAATATTCGCAAAGAATATAAAACTAACTTGTGTTCAAGAGACCTTGGTATGGATATTTAGAAATAGAAAACATCATCCTCAGCGCATACTTTCTAGTTGATTGAATGACAGAAACAGGATTATGAAAGAAAAGAATTCTAGAATCAGCTAGTGTGTGCCCTGAGGTGATCTTATGCGACACATTCTTCAACCCACTTATATACTGCCAATCTCTCTCATTTAATTATCTTTATTTTTGTGTACCTCAGTTATAGTATTGATATTCAGTAAGGGAAGAGACATAAAGAAAGCTATCAGATGGAAAGTTGTTTGGTCTCAAAGATTCTGCCTGCCAGCACATTCCTAGGTAGGAATTTTTAGCCATTTATTCATTTAGTCATTATATTGTTGTATGCTTCACACACTGTCACTCATTCACTCATTTATTCATTCTACAAATATTTATGGAGTGCCACTTATGTGTTTCCACTGTCTAGATATTGGGATTACTGTGGTCGATAAGATGAAGTTTCTTCTGTTACTAAGTTTACTTTCTAGTGGGGAGAAGTAAACAAATATATAAGTAAAATATTCTCAATTATTGATAAGAGCTCCAAACAGGGATGGAGGAAGGAAAATGTGATAGCATATACAGGGAGTAAGGTAGAATTGAGGGCAACATACATATAACAGTCAAGGAAGGTCTCCCTGATGAGGTGACACTTGTGTTGAGAAATGAATCACCAGAAAGAGCCAGGTGTCACATTGTGAAAATCTGAGGTTATAGTGATCACAGTGCCAATGAGGCTGGAATGTAGTGAGCTGTGGGAATAAAGGTAGGCAGATATAAAAAAAAAATAGTTTACTGGCCGGGCGCGGTGGCTCACGTCTGTAATCCCAGCACTTTGGGGAGGCCGAGGAGCGCTGGGATCACGGAGGTCAGGATGATCCGAGACATTGGCTTAACATGCGTGAAACCCCATCTCTACTAAAAATCAAAAAATTAGCTGGGCGTGTGGTTGGGGCTCCCTGTAGTTGCGCTCTCGGGAGGCTGAGGCAGGAAATGGCGGTGACCGGGAGCGGAGCTTGCAGTGAGCCAGAGATCGCACCACTGCACCTCCAGCCTGGGTTGCAGAGCGAGACTCCATCTCAAAAAAAAAAAAAAAAAAAAGTTAACCTTCTCTTCTTAATGTGCAAGAGAAGCACTGGAAGATTTTTTTTTTTTTTTTATAATTAAAAGAAATACAAACAGGGTCTTACTATGTTGCCCAGGCTAGTCTTGAACTCCTGGGCTCAAGCAGCCCTCCCATCTCAGCCTTTGACTCCAAGTGCTGAGATTACAGGCATGAGCCACTGTGGCTAGCCTGGAAGATTTTTTTGGTTGATTGATATTAATACACCCTCCCCCACCATGTTTAATTTGAGAATGTTTCATATTCAACTTTTCTCCTAGTGGAGGTTTTTATGGAGGACACTAGTACATAAATGGTATTAAAGCATTATTATAAATTCTTTATGCTGTGTATGAATTTATATTTTTGGTTGCATTCTCCTGTGTTGCCCCTAAATTATTTCCTCTTGCTAGCATATTTAAGAAAATTCCATTATCTTGAAGAGAAATTCATGGTTATGATTTATTCCTTGATTTAATAAGCACTGTGTTGTTCTTTTTGAATTACTTACTAAATTTATAAAAGTAGAAAATGCACTGCTCTTCTTTTCTTCATTAGGAGCTTATCGTCTACTGGAGAGACAGACACATAAACTGGTCATTATAGCTGTGGTAGATGGCACAGTAGAGGTGTATGTTTAATGTTTTTTGAATATAGAAAGCATGATATGATCCTTATGGGTAGAAAGGGCCACATCAAAAATATTCAGTCTATGGAGATTCCCCCCCTCTGCATTTTGAAGCAGAGTATAGGTATCACTATTTGAACAGTGATGCTGATGCTGCAAAAAATCTGTAAAAAGAGTTTATGTTTTCCAACTTTATAGGGAAATAAAGTAGTATCTGTCTTAAGACGAGTGAAAAAGTTGAATTCTTTTGAAGTAGAGAGTGAAAAAGCGTTATGTTGCATTTTGTTACTGTTGTCCTCTTCCCCTTCTGTTTTCCCTCATCCCTTTTCTTTTGTATTTGTAAGTTTACATGAGGTGAGAAGATAAAGTGTTAAAAGTTTTGAAGGAAGGCTTGGTAGCAAATTTTGCCACTATGTTTTTTGAGTATTGGGTGGTATGATTATAAACAAAGAAATTGATTTATCTCTGATCGTGTGATAATGTCCTCCGTTGATCCTCAACTGGGTGCCTAGATCTTTCCCCAATTCAAAACCCTACGTATAAATATACAATGTTTTTCACCATAATATTAAGCAGGCACTTTCATAACTAAGACATACCAGAGTGGTATGAGAATGCCTGTACAACTGGAATAGGCAACATGACCATAGAGAAAATGATGTGATTTTTTAAGTGTGTTTGCTGAGAAGCAGGAGGAAGGCTCTTAGAAAGTTAAATCTAGGCAGATTCCTAAAATAAAAATGCAGTTACAAATATATGCAGAGTACCACATGCAAGGATTAAATCAAAAAAGACTGGTGTGCAGATATTTCATATATACAGTGAGTATTAAAGAAATGATTAAAAAAACAGCAGACGTAGCAGAATTTCAAGTGAAGATCGGAAGCCTTTATAATAAAATTGACCTTTAAAGTTAATTGCACATACAGGAGTTCTAGACCAGCCTGGGCAACGTGGTGAAAACCCTGTCTCTACTAAAAATAAAAAAATTAGCCGGACATGGTGTTGCGTGCCTGTAGTCCCAGCTACTAGAGAGGCTGAGGTGGGAGGATCCCTTGAACCCAGGAGACAGAGGTTGCGGTGAGCTAAGATCGGGCCACTGCACTGCAGCTTGAGCAATAGAGTGAGACTCCTCCTAAACAAACAAACAAAGAAGTTAATTCCACATAGTATTTACTCATAAAACCAGCCTCTTCCTACAGAAGACAATTTCTAACACAGAAAGGATTTCATGAGACTGAAGAAGAGGACAGTAGGCTTCTTAAAAAGATGGTAGATTAACATACATGCTTACTTCAGCTAACTGTTGAAGCCCCATTGATTATATAGAAAAAAAAACATTTTCAAAAAGGCATAAGCAAAGAAACAGGAGAAGAATGAATAGCAACAAAATTCTGGAAGCTGGAGAGCAATGGATAAATAGTAACTGATTTATCAGATTGAGAGAACCCAATAACTGAATTATCAGATGACAGTGAAGAAAGCCTAGAAAAAACAGTGAAACTCCTAAAGGCTCAGCAATTAGCAGTTCTGTGTATTTCTGGAATGGGCAGGAGGGGAGAAAAAGGTTATAGTTATAGGTACAGGTGAAACTCTACATATAAAAACTATATGAAAATGGGAAATGTTTATTAAGCATTCATTAAACATACAAAGTCTGTTCAACTAGTTAGATTCCTCAGTCTCCTCCACTTAACACAGTCAGGTAACAGTGCCTCCTTTATCCCTTTTTCCAGAAGAAGACTGAAAGACCTTTGGGGATGTACAGTGCAATCACATTCATGTACAGTCATCACCACCATCCGTCTCCAGAATTCTTTTCATCTTTCAAAACTAAAATTCTATAAACATTAAACAATAATACCTCATGCCCACTTTCCCCTGGCCCTTGGTCACCCACCATTTTACTTTCTGTCTCTATGATTTTGACTACTGTGAGTACCTCCTGTATGTGAGATCATACGGTATTTGTCTTTTTGTTACTGGATTGTTTCACTTAGTATCATGTCCTTGAAGTTTCATGCATGTTGTAGCATGTGCTAGAATGTCCTTTCATTTTAAGGCTGAATGATATTCCTGTGTGTGTGTGTCTGTGTGTGTGGATGCCATATTTTATTCATTCTTTCATCTGTGGATGAACTCTTGAGTTGCTTTTGCCTCTTCACTATCGTGATATCAGCATTTTAAAGTAACATTTTTATTTTGTTTATTAAGCATAGATTAAATTTTGCTGTACCACATTTAAAATATTAAAGATTGCTTTCATTTGCTGATGTTTGAAGTTCTTTCAATGTCAACAAATAAACTGGTTTTGTCCTAATTCAGAAAACAGATAATTGTATCCACTTTGGTTATTATATAAAAGAATTGTCGTTACTTTTTTTCTTAACATTGGTTTTTGAAATAAAGACATCTTGGTGTGCCATGTAAAATCTTTGAGCAGATACATGCAATTGAGGAATTTAGTGAAGATCTTCTTCCTTCATTGGCTTTCATTTTCCTATTAGTTCACCTCATGCTTCTATTCTTTTAACAAATTTTAAAATGCAAAAAAGTCAAAACCATCATGGTAGCTATCTTAGTGTGACACAGGGATTGAACACTCTGATCTGATTGCCACTCACTAACACACATGGTATGCATTTAAATTTCTCAACCTATTCTTTCTGGGTTGCTGAGAAATATTCTTATTTTATTTATTGTTAGAAATACAAATTCAATACACTATTATTTCATTAAAAATATGAACACTTAGAAAATTTTCCATTTAAAGTATTTGATTGTGGCTGGTCTGAGAGCCCTGGTCTTTACACCGAATTGATCACAACCAGTTAGAGATTTCTTTGTTTTTCTTCCTCCACTCCCACTACTTCACTTGACTAGCCTTAAAATAAATTAATAAATAAATAAATATTTGATTGTGAGCTTCTTGTGGACAAAACTACCTTATTCACATATGTCTGTTCAGTGTTGGAACTTAACCCCTCAAACTTGTTTATAATAAATATTCACTGGACTAAATGGGTTTTTAATGTATATTTGTAGTCAGTTGCTCATGTGTTCAGCAAATCTATATATAATTTCACACATACTGTGTATCAATTACTTTCTATTATTCTTTTCTAGTGTGCCATTTAAAGATAAAGCATTAATATATGAGAACTTGGGGACCAATTACCAAATCACTGCAGCAGCAATAAATCACAAATCTTTGCCACACAGATATGGTTAGCACTGGCTAAAGATTCAGACAGACAATTGCAGAAGTGATCTGGTAGCTGCAGACCATTTTCTAACATGGATTTTGCTTTGAGGAGTGGAGAAATAATTGATTTTATTTTAGTAAAATGTTAATAATGAAGAGAGATTATTAATGTCTTTAAAGAGAGCTGGGTTCATTATTATCTGAAGTTGTATTTTCATAGGTAACAATCAAAACATTTCTAATTCATTTTGTTTGTCTTTAAGTACTATACTGTGATCATTTTTACATACTGATAATGAGCTTTTAAAGCAAAATAGAGAAAGTTTATTGAGTCATAATATTCTTCAAATAAAATAAAGGTGTATTTTTGTTTTCTTTTTGAGACAGAGTCTCACTGCTCTGTCACCCAGGCTGGAGTGCAGTGGCGCAATCCTGGCTCATTGCAACCTCCGCCTCTCAGGTTCAAGCATTCTTCTGCCTCAGACTCCCCAATAGCTGGGATTACAGGCACATGCCACCATGCCCAGCTAATTTTTGCATTCTTAATGGAGACGGGGTTTCACCATATTGGATAGGCTGGTCTCAAACTCCTGACCTCAAGTTATCTGCCCACCTCAGCCTCCCAGGGTGCTGGAATTACAGGCATGAGCCACTGCGCCCAGCCAGGTGTATTTTTCATAAGCAAGAGGTCATCTTGGAGATCAAAGTCCGTGAGTATGTAGAAATATTTTCCCAAAGAGCAAAATTTACCTCACTGGAACATGTGTAGCACTTACCAATTTAATTATTATTATTATTATTATTATTTTTTTTTTTTTTTGAGACGGAGTCTCGCTCTATCGCCCAGGC
>NW_016816552.1:140350-150479 GCF_001698545.2 Rhinopithecus bieti | reverse complement strand
TTGAGCCACCGCGTCCGGCCTTACCAATTTAATTATATCTTTAGTTGCGTATGTTAATAGTAAGTACTGAAAAATTAAGAGTAATAAGCTCTGGTATATGATTTTAATTATTTATTATCGACATACTGATTTTAATGGAAGAAATAAGACAAGTTTCTAGAAGTTAACTCTTCCCATTTTTATGTTTGTTAAATTTACTTTCCTATAAAAATTGTTTATTAATTAAGAAATTATGTTTGGAGACCAGGTGTGGTGGCTCACACCTGTAATCCCAGCACTTTGGGAGGCCTAGGTGGGTGGATCACCTGAAGTCAGGAGTTCGAGACCAACCTGGCTAGCATGGCGAAACCCCTTCTCTACTAAAAATACAAAAATTAGCTGGGTGCGGTGGTGCATGCCTGTAGTCCCAGCTACTCAGGAGGCTGAGGCAGGAGAATTGCTTGATCCTGAGAGGTGGACGCCACTGCCCTCCAGCCTGGTGAGAGAGCAAGACTCTGTCTCAAAAAAATAAATAAAATAAAATAAAGAAATTATGTTTGGAGTATAAATTATTTCAGAATACAATGTACTGTCACAAGAGGTATAATGATGTTTTTGGTCAAGGACAGACTGTATATATGACAGTGGTCCCATAAGATTCTAATACCGTAATTTTACTGTTTCTTTTCTTTTTTAGATATGTTTATCTCTACAAATATTTTTCATATTCACATTTCAGGCCTATTTCTATTACAAACACCATTGTGTTACAGTTGCCTACAGTATTCAGTATAGTATCATGCTATACAGGTTTGTAGCCTAGACATAACAGGCTATACAGTATAACCTAGGTGTGTAGTAGTCTTTACCATCTAGGTTCATGTAACTACACTCTGTGATGTTCATACAACAAAATCACCTAACAACATGTTTCTCAGAACATATCCCCGTGGGTAAATTGTAATGATATTTAGTAAATAAAATTATTTTACTCTATTTGCTTTATACTTCCCTTCAGAAACACACTTTATAAGTCCTCCCCGTATTTGGAATCATGACATAGGAATAGATACGAGGTTTTTACTTGAAATTGTGAGGAATCATTGTGCAAAAAATAACAGTATGAAATATTTATAACATTTTAATTCGATTATGGCCTCTCGTTAAAGGAAAATTTCTAATAATATTTATTCTGGTAACCACACTTTTCAGATTACAATTTAGTTCTAGCTTTCCTTAGAAATGTTAAGTAATTTTCTTAGTATGTAGCTTAGTCTACATTAAAAGGCAGTTTTTGTTTCACATACGTTTTTATATCACCAATAAAGTTATGATATGCTTAAACATGAAAACTATATATCTTTTGGCTTATTCTTAGTTGCTCATAAAGGATATTTAATGAATGACCAGCTGATAGCTAAAGCAGTATCAGAAATACCAGGTTAATTCTGAAATCTCTGTTTCTGCCTTCAGTTTTGTGGCAGTTGTGTTATCAGTTATACTTGTTTGGTGAAAATATTTCTTCCTTTTGTTTATAAAGTACTTTGTATTTTTTAGCCTTTCATATGTGTAAAAAATGTTAAATCTTAAATCAGTCAGGATTAAGAAGGGATGTTGAAAGATTGCCTGCTTCTACAACTTAAAGTTTGTGGGGAAATTAAGATAATGTATTATACATAAAGCTGAAAATAATGATAAAAATGATCGTAAGTTTAGTACTTTCATTTTGGAAAACCAAACCTCAGAGTGATTTAATCTATATCGCACAGCTAGTTTATGGTGAGACTCTGGTATTGGTGTCGAATTTCCTAGTCCAGTGTTCTTTTTCTGAAAATTAAGTGACTTTCTTCATTTCTCTTTAATGTATTCTATTCTTTCCGTATTGTTTTAGAAAAAGGATTATGTATCAGGCCTATTACTGTTAACGGTATCACCATTTCCCACAACAAGATATCAACTCTTTCTATCACTTTAGGTTGCTCTTTTCTCTGGCTTCAGATAATCAAAACCTAAAAGTGCCTGTGATCTATCTTCAATATCTTTTGCATCCTTTGTTCTCCTTTCACCCCCACCACCACCCTATCAGGTCATACTTAGATTGCCATATTAATTTACTTTCTAGTTTCTCTTTCTCCAGTATCGTGTCTCCTCTTCTTACTTTTTGTGGATAACAGTGCCACATAAACACATCTGAAGTCATGATTTTTTTTCACACCTTTGTTTATACTATTTCCTTTTTCTGGGAGATACTTTTTCTGTCTCTCCATGTATATTTTAATGTTGCACATTCTTGGAGACTCAACTGAAATCTCATTTCCTTCTCTGTACTGGCCATGTCTACCTAAAAGGACTGTGACTTGTAAAATCTGGGGCCAGGTAGCATGTGTGATCATTTGACATCTTGACACAGAATCCTTTTATCAGAGAGTGCTAGAGCAGAAAAAGACCTTAGATACCACTTATAATAGTCCCTTAACTATAGGTGAGTAAGTGGTTTTCCTGGAGTTAAATGATTAACATAAGTACTTAGAGAGTTCAGGGCAGAGATGCAAGTAAACTTAAGTCCCTAACCTCTAATTCCAAAATTCCGTCCTATGTAACACACTTCCTATCACTGTAAAGTGCATTGTCTTTTTAGATGCTTGTTCAAGGGTACATTTGTTATTTCTGCAGTTTGAGGCCATGAGTCTTGTTTTAAACTTTTTTGTGCTGCCCTTAATATTTTGCACATAATAGGCTTTAATTCATTTTTTCTTTATTTGGTAGAGAACATTTACTTTCAGATAAAAGTGTAAGACTTTATTTCCATTTGTACAGATATTATAGCCAAGGATTATACTGCTTTTGTTTAAAAGGATGGAAGAAGTGTTTTAATAGTTCTTGGTAGTTAGCGTTCTACAGAATATAATTGAAAATTCTCTGGTTTTATTTTATTGCTATGTAAATGGGTTTCACTTGTTTAAAATGTTAAAACGGTGATTACAGTACAAAACTAGAAATGTTATCAATATTTCTTTATTGTTTTGATGTTTTCAATTTCTAAGGAAATAAAATATTTTATAAAAAGTAATTTTGTGGCGGATTGTTAAATGCAAATGTAATATACTTCTCTTGTCTTAGTTTCTAAGCCATTATTGAAAACTACTTAATACAGTCATTTCAGGTTTTAAAGTTTTGTGAGTATATTTGATTTAAGATACATAAAGCAAAAGGAATTATAGGAAAGTGTATATAAGTGTATAGATAATTGAATATATACACTTTAAAATTCTTTTGCAAGTCAGCATGAATAAAAATGGTCCTTTAGAGAGCAGCTTCAATACCTCTCAGGTGAATAAAGCATGGGCTTCATGCTTGTAGTTGGGGATATATGTATCATCTGCTGTAGATGTATTACAAAGGTGATGTCAAGGTGAAAGCAGGCTTGCAGAATGGTTGGAAATCATTGATATTCTGACTTGGAGGCTGTAAATGGCTCGGTGGCAGATGGAGTCTTTGTCAAGGAAGAAAAATGGCAGTTTTGGAGCACGTAGATGTTTTGCTAGCAGCTCAGCACATAGGCTGTGACCTTCTAGTATTCAGGAGTCTTTTCCATGGTCTAATAAATTGTTCTCAGCTTTTATTCACCTAAAGTAGATAAGTAGTAGTCATCACATTTCAGTACAAATAGAGGTGTTTCATTATAAAGAAACATAAATATATTTTATTGTCTACTTTTTAAAGAAATAAGCTTTTAAGAGAATGTGCATTTCTTGTATCAGAAATACTTCTCAGTTGGTTTGCAAAAGTTAAAACATCTCATAGATGTTTTTCAATCAAAAAAATTGATTGAAAAAAATTTTTTTTAGAATCACGGAATATTAAACCCTAATGGTGTGCTAAAAACCCTGGACCAGTCCACTCATTTTCCAGATGAAGAAAGTAAGGGTCAGAGATTGTGACTTAACTAAGACAACTTAGCTAGTTCATGACTCTTAAATTATGACTTGTTATAACGTATCTTTAGTTATAGGTAAAACTCTCTTTAAATAAAACTTACAATACCCAGAGAATACACCTAATTATTCATAACAGATTCATAATGATAATAATAATTTCAGAGACTTTTATTTATTTTCAGTTGCAGATATTTTACTGGAAAGAATTCAGAATTTTCATTTTAATTTACTTTTTTTTTTTTTTTTTGAGACGGAATCTCACTCTGTTGCCCAGGCTAGAGTGTAGTGTCGCATTCTTGGCTCGCTGCAACCTTCACTTCCTGGGTTCAAGTGATTCTCCTGCCTTAGCCTCCTGAGTAGCTGGGATTACAGGCATGCACCACCATGCCTGGGTAATTTTTGTATTTTTAGTAGAGACAGGGTTTCGCCATGTTGGCCAGGCTGGTCTCAAACTCTTGACCTCAAGTGATCCACCCGCCTCGGCCTCCCAAAGTGCTAGGAGCCACTAGCACCTGGCTTTAATTTGCTGTTAAATATTGCTATATAGAAAAGTTTTGTTGAATGGAGAGTTTATATCTGGATTATAAGGTTTTATATGCATACCTCTGTTCTTACTCCTCAACAAACATTTTATATGAAGCAGAACCTATTAAAGTATATATCTTGTGTTGACTTATTTGGGTATTTTTAAAAGTCCTTTCTTTTAGAAATATTGCATTTTATATTAAAATATTTAAGGGTTTTATAGATTATTTATAGATATACTGAGATATTTTGAAAAAGTTCTGCATTTATCAGTGAGCATTTCTTTCAGTTTTAAGGAGAATATATGTCACTATGAGAATATTATGTGAAATATGTTCAGTTGAACACTTGATCTATATTGAAGAGTAATAAGTCATGGTTAAAATTAAAAGTAGAGGCATTACACACCTAAAACCTATGAAAGCACTTGACAATTACAAAAGTTATAGAAAGAAATCACTGTACATCACAAAAGAAAGTGACTCTGTTTTAGAGGGTGAAGGTTGCTACTTTCAATATTGTAGGTAGTCCTTTGCAAGCCAGCGTCTAAGGAAGTGCTAAAGAGAAGTTTAAGAAGTTATACTAAAATGTCTGTGCATTTTCTAAAGATATAATTATGTAACAATTTTACATTTGTTTTTGATTAGAGAAAAGTTTGAAAAGTTAGAGTTGAAAGCTTCCAAAATCCTCAATTTTTTAAAGGATAAAACTGGTCAGATCTTTCATATCGAATGTGGACATGAAAAATATGAACAACAAAAGCATAAGTGAAAATACTGTTTTTATCAATGATACATTGATATGTAGGTATTTTACCTGTTATCTACTTTAATATAAAATAAATACAATCAGAGGATATATGATGATCCCTAAATTATTCAACAACTATTAAGTGCCTAGTTACATGCATGTGCTTGTAAACAAAACAGCGACTTTGCACTCATGGAGCTTTTCATTCTATCGGTGAAAGAGATAAGTAAGTATATGTAGTATATCAGATGGCAGCTAACACTTAGGAGAAAGGTAAACCAAATTAAGAGTCATGAGTATGAATTAGCCAGGAGTATGAATGAGTATTTGTTAGATTGGCCATTGAAGACCTCTCCAATAAGATGACAATTTTGCAGAGATCTTAGGGAAGTGAGGGAATTGAGTCATGTAGATACCTGGGTGAGAATTGTTCCAAAGAAAACAATAAATGCCACGATACTGGGAGAGATTGTGCTTAGCATTTTCCAAGAATAATAGGGAAATCAGGATGGCTAGAGTTGCGTGAGCAATGAGAGAGAGTTACAGAGGAAGCCAGAGAGATTTCACATAAATCAACATTTAAGTATTTGTCTTTTTTTTTTTTTTTAAAGAGAAGATGGAAAAAATGCTCTTTAAGCTTAACTAAAGCCCACATTGTTGCCAAACCAGTGGTACCCAAAGTAGTTTTGGTGGAGCATTGGTTGTATGGAGTATTTCATGAAAAAAGGTTCCATGATCAAGTAAGTTTGGAAGATGTAGAGTTAATGTTAAAGTTAAAAGGTTTTGTTTTATTTAAAAACGTTTTCTGAGCCTTATAAAATGTGCTAATGTGTTTTGTGAACCTCCAACTTATTTGACCCTTCCTTCAAAGAACATTATGGGACTAGTGTTTTTCATGTTTTGGTAAGTGCTGTATTAGACAATCCTACAGGTTAACTAGAGGTTAATAAAAGGATTTTCTACAATTGATTGCTGTTTCATAACTTCTTTACTATTCTTTTTTTTTTTTTTTTTTCTTTTTTGAGGCGGAGTTTTGCTCTTGTCACCCAGGCTGGAGTGCAGTGGCGTGATCTCGGCTTACTGCAACCTCTGCCTCCCGGGTTCAAGTGATTCTTCTGCCTCAGCCTCCCAAGTAGCTGGGATTACAGGCACTCACCACCACACCTGGCTAATTTTTGTATTTTTAGTAGAAACAAGGTTTCACCACGTTGGCCAGGCTGGTCTCAGACTCTTGACCTTGAGTGATCCCACTGCCTTGACCTTCCAAAGTGCTGGGACTATAGTCATGAGCCACTGTGCCCAGCCTTCTCTACTGTTCTTAAGCCAACACCTTTCTCAGCCTGTTTTTAACAAAGACTACATTTCTTTTTTTCCCCTGAAATATTTCTTTTTTCACTGTTCTGTTCTTCTCTGTTCATGATGCTTAAATCTTAATGTAGATTTGCATCATGTCTCACCTGGGCTGTCACAGTAACCCCCAACTAGTGTCTCTGTGCCTCATCTTGCTGTGTCCATGTTAATCATCCTCTCAGTGATGACATAATTGACATCACAAATCAAACTAGGTTATTTACCTACTTAAACTCCTTTATTATCTTCCAACCACTACAGAATAAAATTTAATCTCATTTACAAGGTATATGAAATCTTCCACAGCCTGTCTCCTG
Organism: Rhinopithecus bieti; assembly: GCF_001698545.2. Taxonomy (NCBI): domain Eukaryota; kingdom Metazoa; phylum Chordata; class Mammalia; order Primates; family Cercopithecidae; genus Rhinopithecus; species Rhinopithecus bieti. The sequence continues at coordinate 143,620 of NW_016816552.1, read as the reverse complement.
CTTACATCTAAAAGTAATGCCTCAATGTCCCATACTTAGTCTCCAAATGTTAAATGATTTATACTTCCTTAAACCAAGAGGTGGGTATATAGTCCTTTTGCCTTTACAGTGCTGTTATCCCTTCCTGACATAGCCTTCCCGTGAGAAGGCTTCCAAGTTATAGCAAAAGTAGACAGAAACACTCTCAAGCTCTTCCTAAGTCAGGTGCACTCATGTGTAACTCTTACCAAAACACTGGAAATAATGAAATAAAAATAGATACTTGTGTTTTTTCTGCTGCGTATATCTGATACTGATATTCTGTAACGGTGCTAAGTGCCTAATACTTTAAGTGGATACCCAGTAAATGTTGAAATTATCTTGACTAACTAGTTGAAGTCCTGATAAAAAGATTGTTCAGTTCCTCTTCTCCTGTAGTTCAGAACCTGTTTGGATCATACATTTAAATGTAGAACTATAAAGCTTTTAGAGGAAAATATGGGTGAAAACCTACAAGACAAAACTTAGTGAAGAGTTCCTCCATATGATGCAAAAACATGATTCATAGAAGAAAGAAATCTGTAATTTGGACTTTATCAAAATTAAAAACATTTGCTTTGCAAAATGCCCTGTTAAGATGATGAAAAGACAAACTACATACTGGGAGGAAATATTTGAAAACCGCTTATCTGACAAAGGACTCTTATCTAGGATACATAAAACTAAAACTCAATAGTAAAAGGCAAACAGTCCAATTAGAAAATGGGCAAAAGATACTCATTTGGCCAAAAAGGATATACGGATGTCAGCCGAACACGTGAAAAGATGTTCAGCATCACTAGCCATCAGAGAAATTAAAAAATGACATATTACCACACACCTATTAGAACAGTTGAACTCTTGCTTGAACCCAGGAATTTAAGACCAGCCTGCGCAATACAGCAAGACCCTGTCTAAAAAAAATTAAAATTAAAAATAGCAACAATATGAATTGCTGGCAAGGATATGAAGAAATCAGACTCTCATACATTACCAGTGGGAATGTAAACTGGTACAACCACTCTGAAAAATAGTTTGCAGTTTCAAAAACAAAAGAAACACATACTTACTGTATAAGCTAGTGAGCAGAGATTCCACTACACTCCAGCATGGGTGATAGAATGAGACCCTGTCTCAAAAGCAAAAAAACAAAAACTATTAGGTTTTTTCCTTCTACCTCCCTACCCATATCTGAGAAATAAAGTGTTTCACCTCCTTACTAAACCTAAAACTTCATGCTTTTTTATTTTTACTCACTCCTGCCTCCTCTAGAGGCTTGCTTCATTGATCTGCCAAAAGACATTCATTTTTCTCCCTCATGACTGGTTTAGCTCATTGTTATCCAAAAGATTGTCCTTGCATGAAGTAAAGTGATAAACAGAAGTGCAAACAAAACCTTAAACCTTCACTTCCCTCAAGTGTTTGTGTTAGCATATTAAAGATATATATCTATGTTAATATAAGTAGCTCTACGTCATTCATTTTAACTACCATATAGTATTTCATTATAAAACATACCATGATATTTTTATTTATTCATTTTCCAGTATTTCCAAGGTTTTACTCTACAAATAGAACTGCAGTTTACATTCATATACATGACTTTTTATGTGCATGTATGGGAACTTTTCTGGGTGAGATATCTAGAATTACTGTATTATAGTCTACATGCAGCTTTACTTTACTATATGTTGCCTGATTTCTTTCTATATAATTGTACCAGTTTATGTGACCAATGCATAAAAGATTTCTGCTCTACTTTTTCAGCATTTGCTTAATTTTTGTATTCCCACTTTCTGCATATAGAGCCTGCTTTGAAGTTCAATAAATTTTACTTCTACAATACAATTTTTAAATTTCTTTCTCTAACCAGCTAAGAAGTAAAAAATAAATTTATCCCTACTTCTATATATGAATAACTTTTATATTTATCCATCCCCTCATTTCTCACTCTTCTGCCACACCTTAGTACAAAACGTCACTTTTGCCTAAATTATCTCAGGAGACCAAATACTGCAATATCCTTATTGTAAATTTCTTCCTGCTTCAATTCATCCTCCTTAAAATGGCTAGATCAATATTTCTAATGCAAGTAGTTTACCATTGTTTGCAGCATTAAATTTAAACACTTAGTGTGGTATTTACGGTCATCTCCAATAAGGTTTTAAAGTATGTTTTCAGCCAAATAAATATCTCTCGCACTATTTTTTACGTATGTCCTTTGTACTAGCCAGACTATATTACTTTACTGATTGATTGAGTCATTCAAACAGTATATACATAACAAGCTTTTATGCTCCCCAGGTACAGGTTGAGTATTCCTTATCTGAAATGGTTGGGTCTAGAAGCTTTTGGGATTTCAGATTTTTTCAGACTTTGGAATATTTTCATATATATAATGGGATATCTTGGGGAGGGTAGATACCCAGGTCTGACCACTGAATTTGTTAGTTTCATCTATACCTCATACACATAATCTGAAGGCACTTATGTATTATATTTTAAATAATGCTCAACACGTCACATAAGGTCAGGTATGGAATTTTTCACTTGTGGCATCATGTTGATGCTCAGAAAGTATCAGATCTTGGAGCTTTTCAAATTAGGGATGTTCAACCTGTATGTTAACTCTTGGGTGTCATAGGTGCTACTTCCATAAAAGGAGCAACTCATGATTCCTGTTATTAGGGAGCTTGGAAGCCACCTTAAACTAGTCTCAGAATACATCCAGTACTTTTCAGCTTTTGATCCTTAGCTTATGTTCTCCTTCCCCTTGGGATGTCTCTTCTCCTAGTTCCTCCACCTTCTCACCTTTGTTACTCAAATTCCTACACTACTTTGCAAAGCCTACCTCAGGTATCATTTTTTCATAAAGATTCTTTCTGCCATCCTCAGTTAATTTTGCTCTCAGAGTACTTTATTTATACCACTCTTATGGTATAAATGGTAGTATGTTCCATGTATTTATCTTTATTTTAGAGATAGGGTCTCTCTGTATTGGTCTGGCTGGTCTGGAACTCCTGAGCTCAAGCACTCCTCCTGCCTCAGTCTCCTGAGTAGCTGGGACTACCATGTATTTATTTTATTCTTCTAAGACAATAAATAGAGTACTTTGGCCGGGCGCGGTGGCTCAAGCCTGTAATCCCAGCACTTTGGGAGGCCGAGACGGGCGGATCATGAGGTCAGGAGATCGAGACCATCCTGGCTAACACGGTGAAACCCCGTCTCTACTAAAAACACAAAAAACTAGCC
>NW_016816552.1:134310-138099 GCF_001698545.2 Rhinopithecus bieti | reverse complement strand
ATTACTTATTTTTGACAAATATTAATTGGTAATCAACATTTTCAGACCAGGATAGTAAGACATTTTGAGGGAAAAGTTTTATTTTATTTAAAAAACTTGAGAATAATTTTCATTTTAATGATTATATTAGCCCTATATTATTTCATTTAATAATTATCAGTAGTCGAAATTGTCGAGGAAATTACATTATTACAAAACTGACTTTAAAATATATTTATTATTTTCTTCTTATTAAATAAGTAAGCACTCACCTTGCAATTAAAGTTTCCACATAGAATTTATGTGAAATATTGATAAAAAATTTTTTGGAGCTGAGATCCAACAGTTCTCTATAGAAATAAACCTCCTTTGTTTCTTCTGGTAGCATCCATTGATTTCTTTTTTCTAAAGGTACACTAATAGTGCTGATAGAAGCAGAACAATTGGAATTTACATTAAAATAAATGATGAATAAAAGCAATACATTGTAATATAGAGTTGATTTTGCTTCACCCATAAGTTCTAAAATCTAAAGGACAAAATACTGAAAAGGTCGAGAAAAAATAAAGAAAGAACAAACGATGCAAAAGAAAATGACACTGAGGTCTTGGTTTAATACATATGTATTTCAGGTTGATGGTTGATTTCATTAGCAAATCTCATTGTTATGCAATGTCTGTTCTTCTGCAGCAAAATGAATATTGTATTCTCACAGGCTCTGTGTGTATCTATTATGTTGCAATAAATGAAAATATATACATCTATATCTGTCTTTGGCTTACTCTTTCCATTTTGTTTTAAGGAAAAGAAAGAAAATTGAATAATCTTTTGTTAAATTTGTTCAAAAGCCATTTCAATTTATATTATGGAAATGTTTCCTACTTTTGTTCTTTGAAGTAAACAATTATAAGGTGGTTAATAATGTAACCATGATAATTATCCTATAACTTTTAAATGAATAGAATTAATCTTGATTGATTTAAGTTGATAATATGAGATACTTAAGCATATGTTTTCTAACATATTTTAAATATTAGGAGTGGTTTTCCTTACTGCAGGAAAGTATGGTAAGGGAGTGTATATATTATGCCAAATCTAAAGACTACTCCTTTTACAATAGCAAAATTATATATTGAGATTACTAAGATTTGAATTTTTATAAAATAGGAAGTTCAGAAATAAATTTCAGTGGCTACACATTGGAAGAATTCATTGAATGGTAATAAAGTAGTAAGCTTCATAAATTTTATGAGTTCAAATATGGATCAAACTGTATTGGATGAAAATTGTCATTTAATCTTAGCCATTTTGAGGTTTGACAGTAGCTTACAAAATAGATTTGGTTTTTGGTAGTGTTCTCAAAAGTTGTCTCACAATTGAAATTATTTTGACAAACTTGAAAGTAGAAAAGCCCAATGTTTGATTAAATATGGGTTAATTGTATACCATGCAGAAATCACCTTTATGGTAAAAAGTTGCCTTCTGATTCAATTGATGCAATCATAATAAATATCCTAGTTACGCTGAATAAACATGGTCTGTTATAAATATATACAGCAGTTTATTAATGCATTATACTAAGTTTATTTGTATTTAGAGTATTTTCTACATATTGAGCATTTTGTTATTCATGGTGGGTAATCTAAAAGAAGGAATTTGCAGATCTAGTAAGGAGATTCCCCAAATAATTATATAGTAATATATAACTAAATTATGTAGAGAAAGGTTTTATGGGCCCTTCAAATGGAGTCTGAGAGAGAGCCATCCTGGAAGTGATGAGACCTAAACTGATAATGAGGTAGGAGCAGAGATACGAAACAACATAAGCATAATCTGGGAGGCAGGAGGACATAAATTTAGAATCTTTGGGAGGCAGAGAGCAGACCAACCCTAAGTAGTAAGGAAGATATGATTTGCTACAACCTATTTACCTGACACGAAAACCAGAATGCATCATTGTTAAATTTTATTAGTGTTCAGTCCAGATACTATACCATGGTAGCATGTCGTTTGACATCACTAGTAGATCTTGTTTTTTTCTTGTATAATAAAATAAGAGATAGGAAATTTCCTTTGTATCGATTTCGCTGTCTTTCCCCTCCACCAGTAACAAAAAGTAAATGTTCTAAAAGTATGCAAATACGAATCTAAATTGATGCAAACTGAATGTGAAGACAGAGTCACATTTATCTACTATAGTTAGAAATACCAAACTGGGAAGGATTACAAATCATCATAGATTGGACTCCCAGCTGTTGTAATGAGCAGGATCATGGAAGGAAGATCACCAATGAAAAGAAGAACTCATTTCATTGAAAAAGAAAGGTCCCTTGGCCGGGCGCGGTGGCTCACGCCTGTAATCCTAGTACTTTGGGAGGCCGAGGCGGGCGGATCACGAGATCAGGAGATCAAGACCATCCTGGCTAACACAGTGAAGCCCTGTCTCTACCAAAAATACAAAAAGGAATTAGCTGGGCGTGGTGACGGGCGCCTGTAGTCCCAGCTACTCGGGATGCTGAGGCGGGAGAATGGCGTGAACCCGGGAGGCAGAGCTTGCAGTGAGCCGAGATCGTGCCACTGCGCTCCAGCCTGGGCGACAGAGCGAGACTCTGTCTGAAAAAAAAAATGTAAAAGAAAGGTCCCTTATCTTTGGCCTGATCTGGAACCCTGGTTATCACATTTTATGTGATCTTCTGCTGTCATCTAGCATAAGAACCTGACTTTAGAAAATAGAATATGAATTTGGAATTTGAAAATGGAATTTAACATAAGATTCTGGGAATTGTTAGTGTATGTTTAAAGATCCAGATGAGAGTTGCAGACTTCCTAGCAAGATGGCTTATTTTTGGGAATCTTTCATTATGTTATCACTCTGACTTGCACTGACGAAATGTTAAAACAAACTTTTATGTGAAATTTGTTATATTAATTGCTGTAAAGATTCTATTGAGAAAACTGTTGTGTGCTCCATTGTTGCATCTTTGAAAATTATTTTTAAAACTTCTCTCAATTCTAAGTACTAGAGAAGGCTTTGGAGCTTGTTTGTAAGTTACATCTTATAGAGAATGAGAATTTTGTAATTTGATCTCGTCTCCCACTTTACTTTGATTGCTAAGGAGCTGAGCCACCCATATCATAGACTTGTGCAAGACCTTATGATAGGTGTTTCTTTGTTCCAGCTTTACCTTGTGTTTTCATCTTTCTCATGTCCTCTTATTTTCCCTTTTATTCATATTAGTTTTAAAGATGGCATTCTGTTCTTCTGCTTATAGTTTTGTAAGTCATCTTAAATTATGTTGGAATAAGATGGGATATAAATAATTATGTAACACCTATTTATTGTAGCAGAAGGCAAGCAAGTAAAAAGTAGGAAACTTTCTTCCTCCTCTTGTCTCTCCCTCTGACTTCCCACCTCATTTTGCACATAGTTCTTAATATGGAGGACTTATCTCTGTGGTTTCTTGGACTTTCCAGAGGATAGGGGAATTCACTCTGAAGCTTTTTGTCTATATAGCACTACTAGGTCCAGTTAAAGAATGCCTGAGAGGACAAGTAGGGCTGAAATATACCCGAGAGAGGGAAAAGGTATATTTCTCTCATTTGTCAGCTCTGAGGGCAAGTCTTTTTCCAACTGGTTTTTGTCCCTTACCTTTTAACTGCATTGTAAACTCATAATATCAAAACTTAATGGCTCTTGATAAAAACTACCTTCAATGAAACGAAATATCATATTTATTTATTTATTTATTTATTTATTTTTTTGAGGCGGAGTCTCGCTCTGTCGCCCGGACTGGAGTGCAGTGGCCAGAT
>NW_016816552.1:123253-133526 GCF_001698545.2 Rhinopithecus bieti | reverse complement strand
AAAAAAAAAAAAAAAAAAACTATGGACAAAGAAACTTAGTTTTCAAGCTAACAATGTTTTTAAAAAATGCTCACAGGTTAAATATTTTACGTTTTGTTTTCTTTTTGATATATGAGTCTAAAATGATGTATAGTTTCAAATTATGTAAACTTTCTGATCATAGGAATTTTTTTCCAGAGACTGCCACATAAATTATAAAGCAGTCTTATTTTGCAGGAAGTTGTTCAAATAAAAAAATAAACTTATGCTTTGACCACAAAACAATTAATTTTGGTCTTTTATTATAACTCAGATGTTTATTTTACATAGTTTGTTGTAGCAGCTGAAATCTAAAGACTTTTCTTTATATTTAGCAGGTTTTTGAGCAGTTATTCTTATTTGTTTTTTTTAATCTTGTTAGCATTACTTTGTTTTTATAGTTTATCTGCCAGAAGTGATTTTTGAAACCTGCTTTTAAACAGTGCCAGTTTTCAAGCATTCCTATCATGTGAGTTTATGTGAGGAATAAACCCTTCTTTAAAAAGGAAGAAAGACAGACCTCTTTATTGTCTGTTTAACATTAATAAAATTAAGGAAATAACGATTACTTGAGACATAGCCTTACCTGGCTTAGTTTTATCACGTGAGCATTCACGTTTGCTGGTGATCTAAGTGCTCCACCTGCCTTTCAGTTTGTTTACCAGGAAATCAAGATGTGTAAACTGCAGGAAGTACTATTTGACCCTCTCCGACAGTATCTCATTACAATAATTGCTAATCTCTGAATAAGACAGCCATGTTTTGTGAGTAACAGAGAGAGAGAGGTTGTGTTAGGTAGATTTTAGGTGTTTCAACAAATAGAGCATTGTAAATGCTTACTTGGATTATGTTTTCATGATAGCTTTTGATAAAAGACATATGCTGACCTTTGGGGTCAGCAAAGCTAGGACACAATAGTAGGTATTCTTTCATGCCTTTTAACTGAAAAATATCACGGCTTGTTGTTTTGGAGTGCTGTCACTGCTCTGAATCGAAAGGATAATGGCTACTTCCTGATTAAACCCACTCTCCACAGTAAGCTGTTAATGTTATACTCTATGTCTTTTTCTCCTGTAAATGCAAGGGTATTTGGTGTTTTCTTTACTTTTTAATATTGCTTTTTCATAGAAAGATCTCTTAGAAATATATCCTAAAGTTAAAGTTTACAATTAGAGTAGAAACTACTGTTTAAGTTTGGAAGATTTTTTAAAATGAAAAAGTATTTTTGTTTGGTATCTTAAATCCAACCAGCTCATACACATACTGTAGGTTTTGGTTAAAGAAATTAGCTTTATTAAATAAAGACATTGAAATGATAAATGATATTAAGCTGCCACTTTCTTGCCACTCTAAACAAAATTTTAAAAATAACTTTTGTAGTAAAAAGATTTTTTTTTTAGAGATGTCGGATAAACTCCAATTTTATCTTGATTTAATAAATTTCATAATTCTATTTACATATATTCTCAAAATATATCGATAATTTTAATTATGAAATTAACTTATTCTGAAATTAGCAAAGAGATCCTTATGATATAAAAACAATGTTAAGTATTGAGAATATAAGAAGGGAATAATGAGCTTCTTAGTTTTAATCCTAAATCTGGCCGTCACTCCATCTGTAGTCTTGGGACAATCATTTAAACTGCTTACCTCAGTTTTCTTGTCTACTGCCCTTGTGAGTGCTTAGGTAAAATGTGTATGTTTGTTTATTTCTTTATAGTGTTACAAACTACAAAGCAAATGAATTTCACAAGTATTTTATAAAATGGATAACTGACTCTGCACATAGGAAAACATTAGCAGAAACAATAGACAGAGAAATAATTTTTTTTTAATTTATGACTTTAAAAAAAACACCATTACTTTGGCTTTTTAATTTGAAACAGAACTCTTAGTTTCACTCAATCTTTAATATAGTATAACCAAAGGAATATACATAGGAATATACATGTTGTTGGATACATGATTAAAATGGGAAGTAGAAAGCTTAAAGGTAATTTAGTAAAGAATGACAAATATACTTAAAATTATTTAACTTTTTCTTAAAAGTCCTATTTCTAAAAGTAAAATTGTTCAGAGTAGAGGGAAGAATGTATGTATGTATATATTGTGGACATATAAATATAGGTGATCTACATAGTAAGATGCTTAATTTTTAATCTGTAGTATTAGATATGTTGATTATATAAAAAGAAAACATACGATTATGAAAAATAAAGTAGTTACTGAAGAATGTTATAGAACCTAACATCTAGGAATGTTAAAAAATGGAATAATGTAAATAGAATCCTACTTTTGTTGAAAGAATTAAGTTAGTTTCTTTCACATAATGCTTATCAGGGTTATTTTAGGTAACTCAGTAATTTTTGATATAAATTGGCATATTCTGAGGAGATTCTAAAGGTTAAGTTTTGTGAGTATTCTAGCTTAGTCAAGTTGTCAAAGTAAAAGTTATAATAGTGCCTCTATTTTAATTTACAATAACAAGTAATTTATGTCATTTATTGAATACTTACTATATACAAACCTCTGGGCTAATTGTATTGTCATTTAATATTCATGATAATCACATGAGGTGGAGGTACCATTATTACTTCCATTTTTATCAATGAGGAAGTAATTGTAGAGAATTTAAATAATTTGAGTAAGGTCTTTAGCCAGTAAATACCAGAGCCAAACTGAAAACACTAACACAATTCAGAATCCAGAACAGTCTCCAGTGTCATACCCTTAACCATTGTGTTTATATTTTGGAGACAGTAAAGGTGCTTACACATTTGATTCAGATGGTTTTATTTTTTTCATTAATTTATCAAATATAAGTATCAGGCACTTTAAGGAATTAAGGTAATAGCATTACAAAGCAATACAAAATCCCCTGTCTCAAGGAGCTTGCAGTCTAGTGGAAGAGGCAGAAAATTAATAGGCTGTTAACAGTACAATGTGATAAATGATAAAATATAGGTCAGTACAGGATGCTAAAGGTGACGCCAAGGAGAGATATCCAATGTATTGTTTTATTTCCATATTTAATTTGCATATTTGTGTGGTGTTCTAGGTACATGGGAAATATCAGTATACGAAACTTCCAAAGGTCTCGGCTTTTGTGGCACATATAGTAGGAGTGGAGATAAATAATAATAAGTAAACTGCATAGCATTTTAGAAGATGACAAATGTTATGAAGTAAAGAAAAAGGAGCAGGATGTGAAGGTTGGGTGGTGATGGGATTCAGGGGCTGAGGAAGGATTCACAAAGAAGATGATATTGAGGAAAGATTAAGGAAGTTAGCCATGTGGATACCTTTGGAAAGTCTTCCAGGCAGAGGGCATGAGGCAGGAGCGTGATTGGTTTGCTCAGGGAAATGAATGGTTGTCACTGTGAGTATGGGTATGGAGAGAGAGAGAGGAGGTATTGTCAAAGGAAATGAGTGAGTGGGTTATTCATGTAGGGCGTCAGTGGGGACTTTGAGGAGCCACTCCAGGGCTTTCAGTATTTTTAAAAAGGATCACTCCAGTTGCTATGTTTAGAATAGATTGTATGTAAAGAGGCATGGACCACCAGATAGAAGGTTCTTAGAGTAATCTAAATGAGAGAAGGTAGTGGCCTAGTAGCAGTTAAATTCTGGATGTTTTAAGGTACAACCAAAAGATTTCCAGATGGGCTGGATGTGAGATGCAAGGAAAGAGAAGATGACTTTAAGGGTTTTGGCAGCTGGAAGGATGGTGTTGCCATCAGCTGTGACATGGGGAAGAATTTCAGGTGGAGAAGGTTTGGGATGAGGATGAAGAATCAGGACTCTGGCTTTGGATGTGGTAGACCAAAATGTTTATTAGATATGCAAGTGGAGATGTGAGAAGGCTTTACAGAGAGGGTACAACCCATATTGAGACTGAAGAATGAATTGGACTTACCTAGTCAAACAGGTAGTTTGTAGTGAAATTTGAGAGCATTTGCTACATACTTGAATGAATCTTGGCATTATCTACTTTGCATATTTACTAATGAAAGTAACATCTAAACATCTAATAAGGAAAACATTTAAAAGTAATAAAATATTTCAAAGAACAAAATTATTCTGGGTAGTCAAGTTTTCAGAGTATTTCACTGACTGCTATTTTCATGAGTTGTACTGTCTGCTTTTACATATGTTGATTCTCACCTTAGTACTGTAAGGCAAATAGTATTTCTGCTTTACATTTGGAGAAACTGAGTATGAGGGAGATTAATATTCCCTAAGGTCATTGATAGATTAGGTGATAGGCCTGGATTCAAACCCAGGCCTTTAGATTCCATTGACCATGCTCCTTATTTTAAAAATGTATGATGTTAAAATTAAAAAATTTTTAGACTTTTGTTTGAGGTCTCAAGGAGTTGTCTTTTTAAAATGTTAGTTATCATTCTGTAGTGTAACACAGTGATACCCTTGGGACGTAAGGTTTTTAGATTCTTGATCAAGGAGTCAAGTCATTTGTTGTTGTTCTTTGAATAACTACAGAACTTTCAGTATAGTTACCTGTTATAGACACTCCCTCTACTCCTGGTTCCCATCCATGTGTATAGTGCTTAATAAGTGCTTAGAAAATTACAGCTGATATTATCATCATCTTTTTCTTTGTACTATACTGTGGCCTTGGGAATCAACCCAAGCTTGTTGGAATCATGTGTCAATTATACAACTTCAAAGATTAAGGGCTCAAAGACATTCTAAATAATGAAGAATGAGTTTTAATCCACACATTTTATCAGCTTGGAGACTACCTTTATTTCCTTTGCTTTTTTGGCTGTTTTTTAGGCAAGTGAATTTGCTAAATAGCTGTGTTTCTTACTGGAAAACCAGTAATCTCTAAGATGCCACTGGGTATTTTCATTGTAAAAGTGAACATAAGTTGTTCAGTTTTAGTAGGGAATAAAATATAGTTGCATACTTACTTTCTGAGGTGACAATGCCATATTTTTAAAACTTGAACCTTTTGGCCTTCTGGATCGAAATAGAAGTTATTTCATGTGAGTTAATATCTTAAGAGCAAGTCATTCGAGAAACTTGCTCTAAGAAATATTTTTATGAAGGCCATACAAACATATAGAATACCGAATTTTTAAAAGCCTGTTGTAGATTTTTTTAAAAAATTAGGATATGACCATTGTGGAAAACAGTATGGGCGATTCCTCAAGGATTAATAACTAGATGTACCCTATGACCCAGCCATCCCACTACTGGAGTATAATACGCTCAAAGGATTATAAATATTATCTACTAGCAAGACACATGCACACGTATGTTTATTGGGCGGCACTATTCACAATAGCAAGGACTTGGATCAACCGCAAATGTCCATCCTGTGACAGACTGGATTAAGGAAAATGTGGCACATATACACCATGGAATACTATCAGGCATAAAAAAAGATGAGTTTGGCATCCTTTGTAGGGACATGGATGGAGCTGGAAACCAATCATTTCTTAGCAAACTATCACAAGAAGAGAAAACCAAACACCGCATGTTCTCACTCCAATGGTGGAAACCGGGCTGAAGCAATGAGATCACTTGGAGCTCGGGAAGGGGATCATCACACACCTGGGGGCCGATCATGGGGGAGGGGGAAGGAGGGAGGGATTGCATTGGGGAGTTTATACATGAATATCAATGATGAAGTTGATGGGTGCTGACGAAGTTGTGGGTTGGGGCAGCAGGCACAACATGGCAAATAAGTATACATATGTGAGCAAACCTGCACGTTATGCAGCATGTACCCTAGAACTTAAAGTATAATAAAAAATAAAAAATAAAATAAAATAAAAAATAAAAATAAAATAAAATAGGATATGAGTCTAAATGGTCATTTTAAGTATATACTAAGGGATAGGTAGAAAAGCTTTACATTGTCTATATATTTCTGTTCTATAAATACATGACTTTACAGCTAAGTCTGATGTTGTTGATATATTTCTGCAAATTTATGGCTGCTTTTTTCAAAGGAACAAAGAAGATGTATTCATTCTTCGCTATGCCTTTCTCTAAAAGTTTTCCTTTTATTTTATTATAATAACTTAAAGATTTCTTTAAGTATAACTTATTTTATGGTCACTGTAATCATTAAACAGATTATTATAGTAAACAAAAATGTTGGTTGACCCCTACAACATTCTTTATTTTATCTAAGTTATCTATGTAATTTCATATTTTAATTAATTCTGCTTATGATTAGAATTATATTTCCTGAGCATTTCTACTTAGTCATAAAAATAGTAGTGTATATGTTACATGTTTGTGTATCACTTCGTTTTAAAATGTTTTATTTGGACTATGTCTTTGATTCAGTTGGGGAAAAGGAAATGACTGGTTGATCAGAAAAAAAATTCTGTTCAAAGTACTTTATTAGTGCCTATTTTTAAATAATTATACTGAACTAAATGTTATATCCTTTATAAATTGAAATGTCCAGAGAGGTTGGGTGCAACACCTCACCTCTGTAATCCCAGCATTTTGGGAGGCCAAGGCGGGTGGATCACCAAAGTTCAGGAGTTCGAGACCAGCCTGGCCAATGTGGTGAAACCCCATCTCTACTAAAAATACAAAAAATTAGCCGGGCGTGGTGTCAGGCGCCTGTAATCCCAGCTACTTGGAAGGCTGAGTCAGGAGAATCGCTTGAACCCGGAGGCAGAGGTTGCAGTGAGCTGAAATCGCGCCATCCAGCCTGGGTGACAAGAGTGAAACTCCGTCTTAAAAAAGAAAGAAAGAGAGAGAGAGAAAGAGAGAAGGAGGGAGGGAGGGAGGGATGGGGGGAGAGGGAGAGAGAGAGAAAGAGAGAAATAGAGAGAGAAAGAAATGTCCAGAGAATGAGTATTCTGATTTATTTTTTTCTGGAATAGTTTGTCTTAACATTATTAAAATTTAATGTAATTGTGCAAGTATAAAATTGAATATTTTTTGATGATTTGAAGACATAGAGGGCTACTGGGTCCTGATTTGAAAATCTGCGCTACTACTAATCTAGTTTGGTAAATAAAGTACAAACAAATATTAAATGAGTCTTGATTTGATAATTTGAGCAACTAATCTAGTTGTACAAGCAAAGCATAATCAAATATTAAATGTGTTACAGTAATTAAAAAACACCAGAGATGTCAAAAGGAGCATAAGATTAATTGCTCAATGAGTGATATGTAAGCAAAATACTATGAGTTGACAGTAAGAGAGGGGTCATTTGAATGACCAGGGAAAGCTCCTTTAAGGAAAAGGAACTAGAACAGCGTCTTCAAGCACTGAGCATGACTTCAAACATAAATTTTCACAAATAACTTTATTGAGATATACTTCACATACTATGCAGTTCACCCATTTAAAGTATATAGTTTAATGGCTTTTGGAATATTACATTTTTTTTTTACATTGCAGTAAAACATCTGTAACATAAAATTCGTCATTTTAACCATTTTTATGTACACAATTCAGTGGTCTTAATTATATTTATAGTGCTGTGCAACCATCATTACTGTCTATTTCCAAAATTTTTTCATCATGCCAAACAGAAACTCTGTAACCATTAAATAATAATAACTCCTGGTCAGATGCAGTGGTTCATGCCTGAATCCCAGCACTTTTTTTTTTTTTTTTTTAAGCAACTGTTCTTTATTGTGATATATCTCAGCGCATCACATTGCTAAATTTAGGTTGAGCAAAAAGTCAAATATTGGAATCCCAGCACTTTGGGAGGCTGAGGCGGGAGGATCACTTGAGACCAGGAGTTCAAGGCCAGCCTCGGCAATGTAGTGAGACCTCTGCTCTACAAAAATAAAATAGCTGGGCATGGTGGCACACGCCTGTAGTCCCAGCTACTCAGGCCTTGAGCACAGAAGGTTGAGGCTGCAGTAAACTGTGATCGCACCACTGCACTCCAGCCTGGGTGACAGAGTGAGACCCTGTCTCAAAAAAAATTTTTAAATAAAAAAAAACAGTAACTCCCCATTTCTCTCACCATCCACTATCTCCTAGTAACCTCTAATCTACTTTCCATCTCTGCAAAGTTTCCTCTTCTGCATATTTTTCATAAGTGGAATCATATAATGTTTGTCCTTTTTTGGGTTGGGCTTATCTCACTTCAGAGTTTTCAGAGTTCATCTATGTTATAGCATGTAGCACAACTTCATTTCCTTTTATAGTTCAATTTTATAGATATATGTATGTATGTAACTATATACATATAAATGTACATTTATACATACACACACTTGTATGTATATGTGTACATATATAAACAATTGCTCATATATACATGTACATATATATGTATATTTGTGTATCCATATCCATATATTTGTACATATATACAAATGTACATATATACATATGTTTGTACATATATACAAATATATATAATTATATAAATGTGTGTATATATGTATATCACATTTGTTCATCTTTTGAGGGATATAGGTGTACAGGTATGTTTTCAAGTCTCTGCTTTCAATTCATATAGTAATTTTACATTAACTTTTTGGAGGAACCACAAAACTGTTTCCAGATAGCTGAATCAAGCATTAATTTTATTCTGTTACACTGTATAGTGAACATAAAAGATTAGGCTGAATGAATACTGGCTTCAGCACATATGGGCTGTTTTTCTTAAAAGAGAGTAAAAAAGCCATATGTGTTATGTGTGAAAACATATATATGTGTAAATAGCCACCTCTTAAAGTGAATTTTCAAAAAATAATTAAGCATTCTGGTTGTATGTAACCCCAGTTTTGTAATATTTTCTAGAACATGGTCATTGAGTTTGAATTTCTTAGTCCCTTGAAACGATGTTATAAAAGGATGTTTCCACAAGTAATTAGAATTAATAGTATTTCTGCCTGTTTTTAAGATATCTATTATTTGCCTTTTTTGCATTATAATATAAAATCACTCAATTATATCTGACTGGAAAGTGTTTCCAGTATATTCTTTTTAGTCAGTTTCTTTTCCTTCATATATGTTAATGTTTTATATTTTACAAGTGAGAGAGAGGACTATAGTCATTTCATTCAGCATTTTTGAGATCACTCTTACAAGTATAAATTCTGGAATTCAATATAGATTAGAACAATGTTTATCTGTCTTTTTGTAGATCAGTGAGGGACCACTAAGCCAAAAGGCAGGGTTTATTTCACTGGCTTGATAAGGTTATAGGACTGAGGAAATGGGGAGCAATATTAAAATGGGGAAACTTTGACCTAATTACAAGTTTCCCTAAGAGGCATATACAATATCACAAACCCACAAACAGTAATGAATTACCACTTGTGGATTCAATAAGGAAATAAATGGTAATAACAGATATAATGGGTCATACTGATGAGGATATTATTTAGGACATCAGAGAGTAATTTCTGGAAATAAAAGGAAAGCTAATTGGAAGTTTTCTTTAAATTTCTCATCAGGGGGTATACATGAGAGTATGTAATGCATAGGGAGATTGAAATAGCCAGCAATTTTGAGAAAATTGACATGGATAGCTCATGGAATTTTTTTTTTTCTTTTGGCAAACCTCTGAGGCAATTTGCCTTAATATGAATTTGAATCTTAAGTAGGAACTGGGAATGAGATTATAGGGTGTTTAAATCATTAACCAAAGTTGGACTTGGAGAAATCTTTGGGAAATGTTTCCACTTGGTTAAAAGCAAAATTTCAATACTCTATAGAGCATATAATTGTAACAAATTGAATACTCTGAATAACTTACTGAATACAAATTCAATAATTAGATAAGTAGTTTAAATGTTTTTAGTTTGACATTGCTGATCTGGCAAGAAAGTAAGGAGTCACTGTGACTAAAAATTAAGTGAAATAGAAAATTTAAAGAGGATAAGAAAGTATCAAAGCCAACTTTCATTTCAAGGAAACTGCTGAACTTGTGATGGAAGTATCTATTTACGAAGCTGTACAATAGCCCATATTCAAAATCAGATAGGCCAGGCGTTGTGGCTCACGCCTGTGATCACAACACTTTGGGAGCCCAAGGCGGGTAGATTGCTTGAGGCCAAGAGTTCAAAACCAAGCTGGCCAACATGACGAAACCACATCTCTGCTAAAAATACAAAAATTAGCTGGGCATGGTGGCACATGACTGTAATCCTAGCTAATCGGGAAGCTGAAGCACAAGAATCATTGAACCAGGAGGTGGAGGTTGTGGCAAGCTGAGGTCATGCCACTTGCACTCCAGCCTGGGCGACAGAGGGAGACTCTATCTAAATAAATAAATAAATATATA
>NW_016816552.1:119079-122766 GCF_001698545.2 Rhinopithecus bieti | reverse complement strand
TATAAGTTAGATAGTGCTGTTACTTTTATTTCAAAACATCTCTACTTCCATTTTGAAACAAGGTGGTCTCTTTTGAACCTCCCTTTTAAAATGTTTAAGTTCCTTCTTTTAAAAGTAATCATACCTTTAGTATAACTCTTACTCACTTTGTCCCTTCTCATTTTCTTAAAGGTTTTTTGTTGCTCAATTTAGGTTACTTCTCATGGTAGGAAGATTGTAATGAATCCTAGATCTAATTTGATTCCTAATATCTTAGTGCACTGATTGAAAAACATACCTAATTTTCCGAAGTCATATTAATCCCTTATACACAAGCAGATACACATTCAAAAAACCTTAATGCCTTAGAACTTTCTGGACCTCTAGTATATGTGAAATTCAAATGAAATTTTTTTAGGGAGACCACTGCTTTTCTCTTCAAAGAAACACCTTTCCAATTCTTAGTTTTCACCTAAAACTTGGAATTAATGTTCTTTCTAGATATAATTGTTTAGATTTTTTTTTAACGTCCTCGCTTTCATAGTTGTTTGAAGCCTAACTTTCATTACTAAATCAACTGTTGACCTGTTGCCTAATAAACTTTTTCTGGAGCCTGTTTCTTCAAGTTTTGTGCTGTAATGTATCAGGCTATATGTTACACAGGAAACCTCAAGTTTTTTGTTCTCAAAACCATTTAACTCTCCTTTGCAGCCATCTAATCTCTCTTTGATGACCATCTAAGCATTTTTCAGAAGGCCTTAATTTGTTATTATCCCAGACTTTATTTTGGGGCCCCATGAATCTAAAACTTTTATAATTATAGTTTAGATAACTCAGTAGAAGTACCATTACTTTTATGTTGACCTGTTCCACAAAGTATTACACCTGACACTGAACAAGAGATTTGTGTGTGAGTGATGGGTTATTCATCAGTCCCACCAGTAGTGCCAGTTTTCAGACTCTGACCTCTTTGAATAGTTTATCTTGCGTATTACATTCTCTCGCTTGAATTGCTCTTTCTCTTTTTCTTTTTCTTATCCTCCTTTCATTCTAGGACACAAATTACTGAGGGTGGAAAAGAACTCAGTACTCTCTATTATTTGTGACCCCAAAAGGAAAGTTTTCACGGTTAAAAATTGAGAAGAGAAAAGACATTGTGGTAATGGTGTTTCCCATGTTGGTCCTGTATTCTTATAGATAACACAGTTTCTGAAATGCAGGCTTTCTCTTCTAAGCTTTTCTAAGCTGTGCCTGAAGTATTCATAGTATTCTTCCTGAAGGTTTGGAGTTTTTCTGGACTGGGCCAGTGTGGTTCTTTGTGGAGTTACTGCCCAAGTACCAGGAGATACTCCTCCATCTAAGCAGCTGATAGAAGTCTACATCATCCCTTTCTGGATGCTTTTCTTTTTTATTTCCTAATAAGTATCTGTATGTTCAAATCTGCGTATTAATCATTCCTTAGACATGATGTTGAAATGGAACTTTGTGGATATTCATTTTTCCCGTGTAATACAGCGTATTACAGCTCAGATCTCCTGGATAGCTGGGTCAGTAGTTCCATTGCTAGGTCCAGTTTCATTCCTGTCATCCTGGCTCCCTCTGGATATAGGTGAGGTAGAGCCTCAAGAAGCAATAGACCATGGTAAGGATTACCTAGCAAGGGATTCATGGGTAGAGAGCCTTACCCAGGTAGCCACATGTCCTTGTAGAGCTTTTTTTGGAGGGGTGGAGGTCCTGCTACCACCTTTCCATATGCCTACTCTAGTTATAGCAAACTTGCCAGACAGGCCTTACAAGAGTTTTTTTGGGGAGGGGCAGAAGACTCTTGGAAAGGAGAGATCTGTGTTTCAGATTCTCTGTCATTGTTGACAGGAGGATAGCTGGGAGTTCTCACAACTGCCCTTGTCACCTCTCATCCTGAATGCTCATGTGGACACAGGGTAGTTTATAATGTATTATATTCTTAGCTTGCCAATGTGTAACTATTCAGAGCCTCAGTTATCAGTAAAGCCAATTATTTTTCAAGTCTTTCATTGTCAGTTTCAGGTTATAGAAACTGCCTTATACACATACCTGCTGTTACTTGTATGAATTGTTCTCTTTTTATTTTCCTACCTGGCTTTTGGGGCTTATGATGATGAATTCTATATTCTTGCCTTCTTCTTATGGGACCTTTTCATCCAAGCTATCTGTATATTTTTCCTATCCTTTATATCAGCAGATATTTTCCCATTCCCTTATATTAGCAGATATTTTCTTCCTTTTTAAATTTTTGTTTGTTTTAGTGAGTCTTATAGCATCTTTAATATTAAGTACTGGGCCAGCAAGACAGTGAATGTTACTCAATTATTATTTTCATTTGAACTTCAAAGTTGACATAATCTGGCAATGGTGAAGCTTATAAAAGCTCTGTGGCAGTGATTCTTAACCTTGGAATCTTCTGGAGGGCTTCCCAACCTGTTAATGCTTACATCCCCACCCCCAGAGATTCTGATATAATTGATCTGGAGATCTGCCTTGTCACAGGTTTATATATTTAAGATCCCCCATGTGTTTCTAATATGCAGCCAGGCTTGTGAATCATTACATTAAAGGAATTGTGTGGTAAACTTGTTTATGAAGTAAAAAATTCATTTTACACTCAGAAAATACTTGAAAAATGACTAGATGACAGGACGCTCTGCTGGAATTCGCTTCTATGAAATTACGTATACTTCTTTGCTTCACTGTTTTCTAAATTAAGATTTTTATTGGTCAAGTTTTCTCTGAGTAGATGACCGCCTCCCTTTACAGTGGGCTTATTACTTTTATCTGAAGATATTGCATAAGTCATTTTCATAATGTTACTCTTTGTCCATCAAGATTAAAATAAGTTGAGCATGATTATATAATAAATATGTAGCTTTATAAATTAAGTTCTATCATCTAAGGCAGATTGTGAAAGATAATTGCTCTCTTCACCTTTGTTTAAAATATAGCTTATATATACAGATTGAACTGGAGAACCAAATAAATTCATGTAGAACTTTGATAGCTAAAGGAATGTTCTAGACTTGTGTTTTTATGTATTTGTGTATAGTATTTCATATGTATATAACAATTGTCTTACTGTTTAAGCTGAGTGGAACCCTCAATGAGATTCCAATATGTCTTAAGAGAGAAGGATGTTCAATATGGGACTGATAAACCCAATGTGACTTGATTGATCCCAAGCTATTGATGTGTTTTTAGTAAAATAAAATTAGCTTACACAAATAAACCAGTGGTGCCTAACTCCCTGCCTTTAGTGAATTTGAGAAGTTTGATATAAATACGGAAAAGCAGAGGTTTTTTTTTGGCACAAATAGATTTATTGGATGTCAAGTTAAATTTTAAGGTTCAATCTGGACAGAGTGCCATGTGCCTGTAGTCTCAACTACGCAGGAAGCTGAGGCAGGAGGATCGCTTGAGGCCAGGAGTTAGAGGCTGAAGTGCACTAGGATCTGCCTGTGAATAGCCACTGCACTCAGGCCTGGGCAACATGGTGAGACCCTCATCTCTTAAAATTTTTTTTTTAAGATTTCAACACTTTATTAAAATTAAGAGGCCTGGCCGGGCGCGGTGGCTCAAGCCCGTAATCCCAGCACTTTGGGAGGCCGAGACGGGCGGATCACGAGGTCAGGAGATCGAGACCATCCTGGCTAACACGGTGAAACCCCGTCTCTACTA
>NW_016816552.1:113295-116193 GCF_001698545.2 Rhinopithecus bieti | reverse complement strand
AATAATAATAATAATAAAATTAAGAGGCCTAAGTGCCAACATGCATCTCAGAAGAATTTGTATAATATTCTTTGCAAGTCATGTTTATTTAATGTTAGTATAAATATACTAATCAGTATTAATGCTGTTGCCTTACCAAGTTTACAGTATATTCAATAAACATTAAAGCAAAATATAGACATTTGACATATTTTATTCAATTCACTACTTTGTGGAAACGTTTGAAGAAATTTTCTGATTTGCCAGAGGAAGCCAGATATCAGCTGGGCGCAGTGGCACACCTGTAATCCTAGCACTTTGGGAGGCCAAGGCAGGTGGATCACCTACGGTCAGGAGTTTGAGACCAGCCTGGCCAAAGTGGTGAAACCCTGTCTCTACTAAAAATACAAAAAATTAGCCCAGCGTAGTGGTGGGCACCTATAATTCCAGTTGCTTGGGAGGCTGAGGCAGGAGAATTGCTTGAACCTGGAAGGGGGAGGCTGCAGTGAGCTGAGATCGCTCCATTGCACTCCAATCAGGGCAACAAGAGTGAAACTCCATCTCAAAAAAAAAAAAAAAAAGAAGAAGGCAGATAACAAAATAAAAAATTGTTATATAGTACAATGTTATAAGTGACTTAATTAGGGAATACACAAGATTAACAAGAAAGGACCTAAGACTTCCTTGTGAGTCAGAATGGTTCCTTAGGAGAAGTTACACGTGAGCTGAGACCTAGAGTTATGTAGGAGTAAGGCAGAGAGTAAGGGCATGGCATTTGAGGGAGAACAAACATCATGCACCAAAAACATAGTGTGGATACAGGAGGAGACAGTGGTGTATTTGGGAATGGCAAGAAGTTTAGTCACCTAATATGTGAGAAGAGAGTGGAAAAGGAGACCAAAGAAACCAGAGGCCTATTAAACAGAGCTTGTTATGCTTAGCAGAAGACCTGGGATTTTATCATACTGGTGACATAGAAACACAGAACGATTTTAAGTAGGGGAGTGGTAAGATCAGATTTTATGTTAAAAGGTTATTGCTTAAAAAAAAAAAAAAACAGGATTACTCTTGGTAGAAACAGGTTTGAAGGAAAGAGAAGCAGAGAAACTTCTTGGAAGGCTACTGCATTATTTCCAGTAAGAATTGATTTAGGATTGTACTAAGATGATGGTGGGATTAGAGAGAAGATATATATGCTTATAATGTTGGATAAACTTGTTAGTCCCCAAACTGAATTAATACAGCTTTACTAAGTTTTAAAAAAATATATGTAATATGGAGGTGCAAGATTACTAAATGGATGAGCACCTGGGAGAGTTTGGTATGGGTTCATGACTTGATTTTCTGTCTCAACATATCATTATATAGCACATGAAAAGTCATATTAGAGACATTCTACATTTGGTCTTGGATATAGAATCTAGAATCAAGAATATTGAATTTAAAATTCCCATAGAGAATTCATTAAGTCAAATGGCATTCTGTCATTGAGTATCATTGAGAGATGCAGATAATCTTTTATTTTGGAGACAAGGTCTTGCTCTATTGCCTAGGCTGGAGTACAGTGTCATGATCACAGCTCACTGCAGCCTCAGTCTCCCAGGCTCAGGCAATCCTCTTGTCTCAGCCTTCTGAGTATCTGGGACCACAGGCACATGCCACCATGCTTGGCTAATTTTTTTTCCTTTTTGAGAGATGGAGTTTTGCCATGTTGCCCAGGCTGGTCTTGAATTCCTGAGCTCAAGGGATCCTCTCACCTTGGCCTCCTAAAGTGCTGGGACTACAGGTGTAAATCACCTGGCCAGCCTTTTTTTTTTCTTTTTAATAGCTTTATGGAGATATAATTCATATACCATACAATTTTCCATTTAAAGTATACAATTCAGTTTTAGTGTATTCACAGAATTGTGCAACCATCATCACAATCAATTAGAACATTTCATAATCCCCCAAAGAGACCCAATATCCATTAGCAGTCACTCTTCATTTTCCCCCAACCTACCCATAGTTCTATATTTTCTGTCTCTACAGAGTATCCTTTTCTAGATGTTTCATTTAAATGGAATCATGGAACCCATGGTCATTTGTGACTGGCTTCTTTTACTTATCTCAATGTTTTCAAAGTTCTTCCATGTTGCATCATTTATCACTTTATTCCTTTTTATTGCTGAATAATATTTCATTGTATGGATATACCACATGTATTCATTCATCAGTTGATAGCCATTTGGGTTATTCTGCTTTGGGGCTATTATGAACAATAGCTATGAACATTCAGGTACTGGTTTTTGTGTAGACATATATTTTCATTTCTTTAGGGTATATGCCCAAGAATAGGAGTAGAATTCTACCTAAGAGTTGAATTGCTGGGTCATACAGTAACTCAGAATGTTTAGCCCTTTGAGGAACTCAGATATTCTTAACTTTTCAACATTTGAAGTAGAATATGTAGATGATCATGTAAAGTAGAGACAGTTTTGTGGTTAAATTAGGTATTATGGTTTTATCATTAGACTACATTAATTTTAGTAATCGGAAAACTCTGTTTATAAAGGATACTTAAAAGTTTTAAAATCATGGTAATGCTCATTTTTAGAATAATGTTATTATTGAGTCTGTACTTTGTTTTACTTTGTAGAAATACTAAAAAAAATTTGGTTCATAGTTATATTCATGATATCACTGTGTTTAACCATTTAATATTTTCACACTAAAACACACACAGTGTGTGTGTATGTATATAACATATATATTTGACACAGTATCTCACTCCGTCACCCAGGCTGGAGTGCAGTGGCATGATCAGAGCCCACCGCAGCCTCAGCCTCCCTGGGCTCAGGTGATCCTCCCCCATCAGCCTCTTGAGTAGCTGGGACTACAGGTGCAAGCCATCATGCTCAGCTAATTTTATATATATAT
>NW_016816552.1:95174-113241 GCF_001698545.2 Rhinopithecus bieti | reverse complement strand
TATATATATATATAAATTTTTTTTTATTTTTTTTAAACAGAGATGGGGTTTCACCATGTTGCCCAGGCTGATCTTGAACTGCTGGGCCCAAGCAGTCTGCCTGCCTCAGCCTCCCAAAGTGCTGGGATTATAGGCGTTAGCTATCATGCCCAGCCATTTTCTTTCTTTCCTTTCCTTTTTTTTTTTTTTTTTGAGATAGAGTCTTGCTCTGTCACCCAGGCTGGAGTGCAGTGGCACAATCTCAGCTCACTGCAACCTCCGCCTTCTGGGTTCCAGCGATTCTCCTGACTCAGCCTCCTGAGTAGCTGAGATTGCAGGCATGCACCACCACACCCAGCTAATTTTTGTATTTTTAGTAGAGACTGGGTGAAACCCAGTCTGCCAGGCTGGTCTCGAATTCCTGACTTCAGGTGATCCGCATGCCTCGTCCTCCCAAAGTGTTGGGATTACAGGCGTGAACCACCACACCTGGCCTCCAAGCTGTTTTCATATTTTAATGCAGGTGATATTTAGACATATTTAGGATGTATACTTAGGGCCTTGTACTATGAAGGAATTTATTTCTGCTGAGCATTGTCACTGAGGGTCTTCATTCTTCCATATAAAAACTAGGAATATTATAATAAAGAGAAGGCCAAGACAATAAGCAAGAAGAACAAAGCTGGAGGCATCACTTCAAAGAGAACATCACGGGAGGCGCCCCAACTTCAAACTATGTTATAAGGCTATAGTAACCGAAACAGCATGGTGCAGGTACAAGAACAAACACAGAGATGAATAGAACAGAATAGATAACTCAGAAATAAGATCACCCACCTACAATCATCTGATCTTCAAGAAACCTGACAAAAAGGAGCAATGGGAAAAGGACTCCCTATTTAATAAAGGGTACTGGGAGAGCTGGCTAGCCATATGCAGAAAATTGAAACTGGACCCCCTCCTTACACCATATACAAAAATTAACTCAAGGTGTATTAAAGACTTAAATGTAAAACCCAAAAGTATAAAAACCCTAGAAGAAAATCTAGGTAGTACCATTCAGGACATAGGCATGGGCAGAGATTTTATGATGAAAATGGCAAAAGCAATTGCAACAAAAGCAAAAACTGATAAATGGGATCTAATTAAACCAAAGAGCTTCTGCACAGCAAAAGAAACTATCATCAGAGTGAACAGACAACCTACAGAATGGGAGAAAATTTTTGTAGTCTATCCAACTGACAAAGGTCTAATATCCAGAGTCTACAAGGAACTTAAACAAATTTATAAGAAAAAAAAACACCATTAAAAAGTGGGCAAAGGACATGAACAGACACTTCTCAAAAGAAGACATACATGTGGCCAACAAACATACGAAAAAAAGCTCAACATCATGCCAATCAAAACCACAATGAGATACCATCTCATACCAGTCAGAATGGCCATTATTAAAAAGTCAAAAACAACAGATGCTGATGAGGTTGCAGGGGAAAAGGAATGCTTTTACACTGTTGATGGGAGTGTAAATTATTTCAACCATGTGGAAGACAGTATGGCGATTCCTCAAAGATCTAAAAGCTGAAATACCATTTGACCCAGCAATCACATAACTGGGTGTATCCCCAAAGGAATATAAATCATTCTGTTATAAAGATACATACACGTGTATGTTCATTGCAGCACTGTTCACAATAGCAGAGACATGGACTCAACTTTAATGCCCATCAATGATAGACTGCATAAAGAAAATGTGGTACATACACTATGGAATACTATGCAGCCATAAAAAGGAATGAAATCATGTCCTTTGCAGGGACATGGATGGAGTTGGAAGCCATTATCCTGAGCATTCTAACACAAGAACAGAAAATCAAACATGACATGTTCTCAAGTATAAGTGGAACTGAATAAGGAGAACATGTGGACACAGGGAGGAGATATACACACACTGGTGCATGTCGGAGTGCCGGGGGTGGGGGTGAGAGAGAGCATCAGGAAGAATATCTAATGGATGTTGGGCTTAATACCTAGGTGATGGGTTGATCTGTGCAGCAAACCACCATGGCACACGCTTACCTATGTAACAAACCTGCACTGTCTATACATGTACCCCTGAACTTAGAAGAAAAAAAATATTAATAATAAAGAGAGGGTGTAGCATGCCTCCTGTTAGGTATTTTGTTATGTATTTGGCCAGGAGAATACAGAAAGAAAATCTTTTCTTCAAGCTTAAGATACATGGGTAGAAAAACAGCTCAATAAAAGTCAATATTATTTATGTTGATATTTGGGTATTGCTAGTAGAGTAAGGCATGGACAAGTGTATGCAATTCAGAAAATAAT
Source organism: Rhinopithecus bieti (assembly GCF_001698545.2). NCBI lineage: Eukaryota > Metazoa > Chordata > Mammalia > Primates > Cercopithecidae > Rhinopithecus > Rhinopithecus bieti. The sequence continues at coordinate 110,919 of NW_016816552.1, read as the reverse complement.
AAAAATTATGAGGGAAATGGATGAGGCATAATTGAAATGATAAGTTAATACATAATTTGACTAAACGGTATAGTTAAGAGAATGGTAGGGGGAATTATAATAATAACTTTTTTGTGTATATTTGGAGATTATCGATGTCAAAAGGAGAAAGCTTGGTCACTAGATTACTGAAAAATGCACTGTTATAGTCTGAACAAAATTAATTTTGTGTATAATGAAGGTTATAAAATTATGTATTAACTTCTCAGGGAACAGCAGTTTTACTATTTTAGTTATCTAAGAACTAAAATAAAAATGTCACTGTTATCTAAAACAAAATTTCAAATTATACTATTATCTAAAGCTAAGGTAAAGATGGTATTTTTGAAAGCTAGCTTGACGGGGGATCACCTAATATACTCTTGAACACCTCTTTAGGTTTACCTGTGAACTAAATCTGCTTGGAATTGAAAATTACCTTGACATTTTAAACATATGTTTGCTCACATTTAACTTACAAAATAAATAATGTTGACTTTTTATTGAGCTTTTTTTTACCCTTGTATCATAAGTTTGAAGAAAATATTTTCTTCTTTGTATTCTCCTGGCCAAACACATCAGAACAAAATACCTAGCAGGAAATGTACTAGGCCCTCTCTTTGTAAATAACTCTTTGAAGTAAGCATAATTAGTTTCATTGTACTGATTCAGCAACCAAAGCTCAACAGACATACTGGTTGTGTGCTGAATAATACAGTGTATTCATAAAACACATACAGAGCTGTAAAGAAGTCATGTAATTAGCAGCTTCCTGGGTAGAAGCTAAAGTGCTCCATAATTCAAAGATGGGAAGTTGGGACCTAAGATTAGTCAGATCTAGCTTTATGGATAAAGGGACTCTAGGGCCTATATTTAAAGGAGTATAGTGTTTGGATTGTTGGAACTGAAAACCAGAATATGTCTCAGTGGTGTAAACGGCATGAGTGAACATGAGAAAAGACAAATAAGCCTATTTGTTAGGAAGTTTTCTACTAGGCTCTTTAGCTGGCAGGGAACAGTAACAGAAGAGTATCTTCTCTCTCTCAAGGCCACCCAACTTCTCTGTACGTTTACTCTTCCATTATTTTTTTTCCAACTTGTATACTTAGGCCCCCAGCCTTAAGGACCTCTTATCTCAGCAACAACTTTCCCTGTTTCTATCAGTTAAAATGTTTATATCAGAAAGAATCTGATTAGTGTATAGAATCTTTAAGAGACCACCAACACATAGATTTCTGGCCAACTATTGTCTCCTTGGGTTATATCTGTTTCAGACAGCTTTGACCACAGGAATGGGATCATGTGGCCCACTGTTAAGAGACAAGGATTTCCTCAACATCAGGAAGTCGTATCTGCTGAATTAGGTCTGTAAAGAGGAAGCCTGAGTGAAGCACAGGGAAAGCATAATGAGTCATGGACCTTCCTACTTCCTGGATGGGGGTGGAGGGTGGAACTTTTATGAAAACTATCATCATTTAAAAATTACATCAAGGCAAAAGATCTTTTTTCTTCCTGGTAGTTCATCAGTGAAACTGCCTGTCTCCAAAATCTTTGTGTTTGCATCTCCTTTGTACTCTTCTCACTACTCTGAATTTAGTGAAGTGAGCACATACATTCTGTTTATCAGAAAAATAAAAAAAATTATAGTAATTGAGATTGAGGTTGAATTACGGAGATAACAGTATGACATGAAAAGAAATTTAGAGAAAATTGAGTAGTGAGAACTATTAAATGATGAACTTTTATAAGGCAAGGACTATGATTTATCTTTATTTTCTAACAACTAAACCAGCATAGAGATTTGTACTTAATGCTCAAAAATAGTTGTTAAATAAATAATAGACCAGCTATTTCAACACAAGAGGCAAAAAAGGAATAAATCCTTAATGTATAACAATTTTTTCTTGAATTTTTATCAGAATTCTCAAAATTCTCTTCATTATAGTAGCATTACATTTTGTTTTGTTTTGAGATGGAGTTTTACTCTTATTGCCCAGGCTGGAGTGCAATGGCACAATCTTGGCTCACCGCAACCTCTGCGTCCCAGGTTCAAGTGATTCTCCTGCCTCAGCCTTCCTGAGTAGTTGGGATTACAGCCATGCATCACTATGCCCGGCTAATTTTGTTTTTTTAGTAGAGACGGGGTTTCTCCATGTTGGTCAGGCTGGTCTCGAACTCCCAACCTCAGGTCATCTGCCCGCCTCGGCCTCCCAGAGTGCTGGGATGAAGGCGTGAGCCACCGTGGATGACCGTTTTTTTTGTTGTTGTTGTTTTGTTTTTTTAAGACAGAGTCTCACTCTGTTGTTCAGGCTGGAGTGCAGTGGTGCAATCTCGGCCCACTGCAACCTCCGCCTCCCAGGTTCAAGCGATTCTAGTAGCATTAATTTATTTAAAATTTATTTATTTATTTATTTTTAGCTGAGTCTTGCTCTATCACCAGGCTGGAGAGTGCAGTGGCACGATCTTGGCTCACTGCAACCTCCACCTCCTGGGTTCAAGGGATTCCTCTGCCTCAGTCTCCTGAGTAGCTGCAACTGACTACAGGCGGGTGCCATCACGCCCGGCTAGTTTTTGTATTTTTTTTTTTTTTTTTTTTTTTTTGATACGGAGTCTTGCTCTGTCCCCAGGCTGGAGTGCAGTTGGCCGATCTCAGACTTACTAGCAAAGCTCCGCCTCCCGGTTGACGCCATTTCTCCTGCCTCAGCCTCCCACGTAGCTGGACTACAGGCGCCGCCACCTCGCCGGCTGGTTTTTGATATTTTTTAGTAGAGATGGGGTTTCACTATGTTGGCCAGGCTGGTCTCGATCTCCTGGACCTCGTGATCTGCCGCTTTGGGCTCCCAAAGTGCTGGGATTACAGGTGTGAGCACCCGCGCCAGCTAATGTTTTAAAAAGTATTTCTTTGGCCAGGTGCGGTGGCTCACGCCTGTAATCCCAGGCCCCCCACCTTTGGGAGGCCAAGGCGGGCTGTGGATCACGAGGTCAGAGAAAGAAGAGACCATTCCTGGGCTGACACGGGGGAAACCCCGTCTGTACTAAAAATACGGAAAAAAAAAAAAATTAGCGGGCCTGGTGGCAGATGCTGTGGTCCCAGTACTCGGGAGAGCTGAGGCAAGAGAATGTCATCTCTCGTATTTTTGTGCGTAAAACCGGGGAGGCAGGAGCTATGCACGGTGAGCCGAAGTGAACCACCGCATTCCAGCGTGGCGACAGACGCGACACTCCGAGTCTCAAAGAAAAAAAAAAAGTATGTCTTTTTTCGATTTAAAACTTTTTTGATTAAAATTTATATATAGTTTTGGATGCTCATATCTGTTTCTCCTATTTTACTCCAATACTACCACATGGTCTTTATAGATACTAAAATTTATAAGTAAAAGTGAACCATAAATTTGATAATTAGAAAATAATTAAAATTATGTCCTTTATAATATAAAAACTATTCTAAATCTATAATATTGGATTCTGAACTGGCAATCTATTTTCAGAAGCACTTTCTTTTTTCATATTAAATGTTTTTATATTTTTTGGAGTATGAGAAAATGCATAACTTTTAATATAGATACCCCTAATAACAAAATTAAGAATAAATAGAATATCTTCCAACTGCATATCTTACTTATTTTCTTAATTTGTTTGCTCATCTACACATATGACCCCTGAAAAGACCACCCCATTTCCTAAATTTATATAATACCATCTTCTAATCCCTAGTACCCAGGTACTGTCACTTAGCTCAATTTCTTACTAGTAAGAATCTGTTTAACTCAGCATTGTTTAGGTTTCCACTATTGCTCCAACCTACTAGAGTATAAACCCTTGAGGTAGAGTACTTGACCTAGTTGACTTATTCATTATACCCCAAGCACCTAGCATGTTTCATGGTGTGGCAAATGCTTTCTGAAAGGTTGAACATCAGATGTTTTCATAAATGGTTAAAGTTTGTGTAATTATCACTTAGAGCATCTGGGTGAAATAACTTTGATATATCTTTAATTAGTTGAGTATACAGAATAAAAGACTAGTATTTAGGTGGCATCTCAGGTGCCCAGCCAAACTAAATACCCCATATTTCTTTGTCATAGACTGGAAGGTTAACAGTATATGCCACTGAGCCCTAGAGGAATTCTTAGAATTTTGTGCAGCTGCTCTCATCAATGAATTGTGTGCAGAAAGCCTGAATTCTGCTACTGTAGTAGTAGTAGTATGTGCATTTATATGTGAGTGTGTATGTGCATGTATATGTATGTTTATATAAACTTATTTATATGTATAAACAGTAGTTTATATATGTATATAGTAGTAATCATTCTAATATAGCAGCTAGTATGATTAGGGATTGTAAAATCCTTCTGTGCTTCCCTGTAGAAACCATACATTACTGGGAAACCAAATAGATATGTGTTTTTCAAATATCTCTGAGAGTGACCTAGAATATTTCATTTTTTAATGATTCTACTATGTGGATTTCATGACCTTGAATGGGTTATGACCCAAAGTTTTAAAAATATTGCTGTAACTGGGACTGAAGAGTTCGGTCAATAGAAATGACTTAAAGTTTTAGAGTTGGTAACCAGCACTTCCTGTATATTATTTATGTTTGCTTGGCCTACCTAGTAATAGGCCCTTCTGGAATTGTGATGTAAGTTCTAGCGTAAAAGGGCAGTGGAATACCTAGGCTTTAGTGTATAAATAGGCAGTGGAATACCTTGGCTTTAGTTTCTTTTCAACTCTTGAAGACCCTCCCTGTACAGAGAGTGTCATCAGCATCAATGGAAGGGCAAAGGGAAACCCATGCACACATAACCTATTTCTGCTTTTTTTTCTACAATGCCACCTTTTTTTCCTGTTCAATTCTTTCTAACTAAATACATTGAGCACTTATAGCAGGTTTATGGCCTCTTCTGCAATAATAACTGGACCTACAATATTGCAAATAGAACAAAATTCTTCCAATTTGTGCTAGGGATATTTCAGTGGAAACATTTGAGAAGTAATGAAAGATGTAATGAGAGTTATTTCAGGTTATCTTCTGAGTGAATAGTTTCAGCTTTTAAGTGAATATAAATAAGCTAAACTCCACCTCAATCTCCCACTGATTTTAATGAAATTCCATCATGTGAGTAATGCTAAGTATATCCTGTGAAGAAAACATGGTAACATTATATTAGTTTAAGTTTCTTCACAGAGCTAACTGCTGATTTGTGTCTAATACTTTGTATCACATCCCTCTTTCTCAAGAAAACTTCAGTAAGGTAGTATCTGCCCTAAAGCTGCCAACTCATGTTTCAACAGTTTTAATAGTCGAGTTACTCAATATGAAACAGGCTTCCTCACTAAGTGAGAGGATTTAGATAGACACTGTGTCATAAAACTTCCTATAATGATGCGATAGCTGTTGAGCACTTAAAATATGGCTAGTGTGACTTTTAAATTTTATTTAATTTTAATTGATTTAAATGTAATTTTCTGCATATGGTTAATGGCTGTCCTATTGGAACGTGCACTTGTAGATATTACTTTTGATGAACTGATTTTGGGTTCCTCAGAATTGCTTGTTGTATAGTTGAATGCTGTCCTTAAAAATTGGAATAAGCCGGGCGCGGTGGCTCACGCCTATAATCCCAGCACTTTGGGAGGCCAAGGCGGGCGGATCACGAGGTCAGGAGATTGAGACCATCCTGGCTAACACGGTGAAACCCCGTCTCTACTAAAAATACAAAAAATTAACCAGGCGTGGTGGTGGGTGCCTGTAGTCCCAGCTACTCGGGAGACTGAGGCAGGAGAATGGCGTGAACCCAGGAGACGGAGCTTGCAGTGAGCCGAGATCGCGCCACTGCACTCCAGCCTGGGTGAGAGCGAGACTCCCGTCTCCAAAAGAAAAAAAAAATTGGAATGAAATGTAATGAGTGAACCTGATTTTGTGTCTAGTTGAAGGTATAACCACACAAAAGAACTGTTTAAAGTGACTTAAATATTTTAGTTTGACTAGTTGACTGTATTTTGAGGATCAAAATAACTGTGTTTTCAGTAATTGTATTATTATGTCAGTGTTGGTGCTGAAAGTGGCAAGAACGGAGGTTGTTGGCACATTAACTGAGATTTTTGACATGTTAAAAGCAAGGACTACAAATGTAAAACAGATAACAAAATCCTATAGTTCTGAGTTTGAATTGAAAGTCTTGATATGACCTCTGTCATTGAAATGTGAAATACAATTATTTTAATCAATTATTTTCTTTGAATTTTAAAATCTATGATAATTTTGAAACAGATTTGATAAAATACCAGCTCCAATATCAGGATTTTATAACTTAATAGTTACAGTGTTGCTGTTTTCTTGTCATATTTTGTTTTAAAATATGATGTATTAATTTAAGACACATAAATAATGAAGACACATTTTCATTTATTCAACAAACATTTAATAAGCAACTGTTTTGATTAAAGTATTCCTCTAAGCCTCCGGGAAATGTAAGATACTAAAAACATGATTTCTACTCCCATAAGCTTACTAATTCTTAGGCAAATGTATGCGAATTCATAGTTGTAATACAGGATAAAATATGGTAAGTACAGTGAAAGAGACAGTGATAAAATACTTTTAAAAATATTATGGATTTAGAACTTTGACTTCTTCAAATTGTGAGCAGTCAACAGTGCTAAGGGTTTGGGGTCTCTGACTTTCAGCTTAGGTAATTTATGGGTGTCCATGTCATGGATGTCATTCATAGTGTCACTTTGACCTGGGGTTTAAAGAATAGGGAGGATTTGATATGCAATTATGGGGCAAGGGATGAAGAACATGTTAAGGAGAGGGATGCAGTTGGAATTAAGGATTTGGGAAAGTATGATGCAAGAACCAGGTGATGGTGACTAATTAAGTTTGATTGGAAATACAGAGAAAGTAAGTTTTGAGAAATAAGCAAGCCTATAAGGTCAAGCCTAAGGAGTTTGGGTTTAATTTTGTTGTTAATATGAATGGGAGAATAGATATGTGCTACCACAATGACTTTTTTTCAATGAATTGGTTCATGGGGAAAGAGGAATCAATTAGATGACAGTTCAGGTAAGAGAAATAAAAAGAAGAATTAGGCTAGTAATAATGACTATCTTCAGCAACAGTTGGCTATAATAGTTAATTATTAATAGGAGAATTTTGACTTCTATTATAGCCTATGGGAAGTTTTAAAGTAATATAATTGCTAAAAATTTAAATTTCAGTTTAGAGCTCTAAAATGCGATAACCTTTAACAGAAGACTTTTAATACTCACCAATTACAGAGTTAATTTTCTCCCAAACCCTAGTATTATTATATACCTGCTTTCTAGCAGATAGGCACATGTTAAACTAGCAATCATTAGTTTAGAAACCATTAAGCATCAGAAATGCACATTACTTACATTTGGAATGTTTAAAATTACCTTTTAAATCTATAAGCAATTTGGTTGTTGCATATTTTCTAAGCCTTGTTATTGATATCAATAGCCAACTGAAGGAGGGAGGACATAGATTAGTGAGCGTTGATAGGACTAGAATAAATTTTGTGAGCCTGCTTTAAAATTTTGTTCTAAGGTTGATATGACCCTCAGACATATTAAACAGGTAAAATTTATATAAACTTAATAGTAGCTGTAAAATAGCCTCCTGCAAACTTCTGGTTTTTTGCAGATCTTTATAACAGGTTCTGAAAAAGCTATTTTTGAGGGAAGTTTTCATGCATTCTAGACAAGACCAGTAATGTCAGAACGCGTATTATAGGTGCATTTTGTTGTCAATCTTGCCTTCGTTAATGGAGACCTCTGAGAAAAATGGAAGCTGACCAGGGATGCATGCTGGAGCTCCCGAGGTTTACAGTGTGCTAGCCAAAGCACAGTATGTGTTAAATGTTAATTTCTTTATGTGTCTATAGCGTCTATGACAAGGGTTATCAATATCACCTTTAAAACCTTCAAGTTACTAGCCTGAGCAACATAGGGAGACCTCATCTCTACAAAAAAAAAAAAAAAAAAAAAAAAATTAAAAAAAAATAACCACGTGTGGTGGCACGAACCTGTGGTCCTAGCTACTCAGGAGTCTGAGGTGGGAGGACTGCTTGAGTGCATAAGGTCGAGGCTGCAGTCAGTAAGCTGTAACGCCCTACACTCCAGGCTGGGAGACAGGTGAACCTTGTCTCAAAAAAAAAAAAAAAAAAAAAAAAAAAAAAAAAAAAAAAAAAAAAAAAAAAAAAAAAAAAACCACTAAAAACCCAAAAACTTCAAGTTTACTTTTGATATTGTCAATCTGGAAAGAATTAACATGAAAATGTTCATATGAAACCATAATACTAAGATTTGGTTTTAGGTTAGATGGTCATTTACCCATGCAGTAAACTTCTAGGAAGTTGGGTAGATCTCTATTGCTATTTTGAGACTTCTGCCATGGATAAAATTTGTGTTTAAAATAACTGGACCATTTTTTAAAGCTTGGATTGAAAGTGTAACAAAGGGAGATTTGACTGTCTTACACGTTTCATCTATGTATTTCATATCTGTTTGATGTATGGTTTCTCAATTAAGAATTATTAATTATAAGTAAATTTAGTATTTATAAAAAGAATGTATGGATTTTGCTATATATTCTTTTAGACACTAGCATTTATGAAATTTTGTCATAAATTTAGGAAAAAATTAACATTATAAGAAGTTAGTTTTGACACTGACTAAAAAAGAATAGGTGAAAACCAATATAATGTAATTCCAAATTTCAGCTTACTTTCAGGAGATAAATTGATGAAAGCTGTATACTTAGTTGAAAATTATCCATTTTGTTCATTTCTGTCTAGATTTCTTTTTCTTACTTTTTTGAGACAGGGTCTCACTCTCACGCTGGCTGGAGTGCAGTGGTGTAGCCAAACCTCACAGCAGCCTAAAACTCCTGGACTCAAGCAGTCCTCCTGCCTCAGCCTCCCAAATAGCTAGGACTACAGACAGATGCCTGTAGTCCATACTGGCTGGCTGATTTTTTTTTTTTTTTTAATTTAGTAGGGATGGATTCTTCTAATTTGCCTAGGCTGGTCTCTGACACCTGGCCTCAAGTGATCCTCCCACCAACCTCCCAAAGTGCTGAGATTATAGGCATGAGCCGTCAAACTTGGCATTTCGGTCTAGATTTCAGTTTCTTGTTGGGTTTATCCGGTTTGGGGTTTGCTCATCTTCTTGAATCTTTAGGTTTTTATGTCTTTAACCAAAAATGAAGTTTTAGCCACCACCTCTTCAAATAATTTTCAATTCTACACCATTTTTCCTCCCCTAAGATTCTGTTGACCTGAATCTCAGACATTTTGTTATTGTCTCACAGGTCCCTGGGTCAGTTTTAATTGTTTTTCAGTGCTTATTTTGTCTGTTGTTCAGACTGGATAATTTCTGTAGATCTACCTTTGAGTTCATTGGCTCTTTTTTTTTCATCATCTTCATTTTGCTATTGAGTCCATCCAGTGAGGTTTTTTATTCAGATTACTTACGTCAATTCTAAAGTTTCTATTAGTTTTCTTTATGTCTTCTATTTCATTGCTGTTCTTCCATTTCTATCAAGTTTGTTCTTGATAACTTGAATAATCAGCAACTCGTTGGTGTAACATATTGGGCATCAGGAAATACCTATCCGTAGATAGTATGCTGTCTCTTCATTATTAGGGGAAAAGCATAAATGAGAGGAAATAGGCTCTATGAGTTAATCTAGAATCTTGCTTTTTGGTTAGTGAATAGGCCAGTAACACTGATAGGTTGGTTCTCATGAAATACATGTGGCTTTTAATGAAAATTATTTCTTTTAGTGTTACTAAAATTTTGTGACTCTTCAGGTTAATGGTACCTGGAAATGAAGCTCCAGAGTTTGTGTCTAATTCGTCGCTTTTGGACCATCCTGGAGAAATGACTATTAATCAACTTCCTAAAGTATCATCCAAAATAGATTTTACATCTGTAAAATAGCTCAATTCATTGTTGATCACCTTGTGATCAGTAATTTTTCCTATGCGAAATATAAATTTTAAGGTTAGTTCTTACCCCTAAAAAAATAAAAATGGGTGTGTTTCATTTTGTGTAATATTTTTTAATATGGAAAATTGAAATAGACTGAGAAGTACAAAAAACAAATGAAAAGTATAAAAACAAAGTCATTTGTAATTTCACCATTCTGAGAAATGTTGTTAACATTTTGGTGTGTTTCTTTTTTTGTTGTTGTTCTTTTTTCAAATTTTGTGGGTACATGGGTATTTTGTGGGTACTATGGAATACATGAGATATTTTGATACAGGCATGCAATGCATTATAATCACATCAGGGTAAATGGGATATCCATCACCTCAAGTGTTTATCCTTTCTTTGTGTTAAAAACAATCCAGTTATTGGCGGGTGTGGTAGCTCACACCTGTAATCCCAGCACTTTGGGAGGCCGAGGTGGGTTGCGCACTTAAGCTCAGGAGTTCAAGACCAGCCTGGCCAACATGGTGAAATCCTGTCTCTATTAAAAATACAAAAATTAGCCGGGAGTGGTAGCAGGCACCTGTAGTCCCAGCTACTTGGGAGGCTGAAGCGGAAGAATTGCTGGAACCCAGGAGGTGGAGAGTGCAGTGAGCCGAGATTACACCGCTATATTCCAGCCTGAGCGACAGAATGAGACTCTGTCTAAAAAAAAAAAAAAAAAAACAAAACACACACACACACACACACACACACACACACACACACACACACACAGAAAATCCAATTCTTTGTGTTAAAAAGAAAAATCCAATTGGGCCGTGGCCTGTAATCCTGATCTTTTTGTGATTAATTTTCCGGGTGTCCTTTGAGCTTCTTGTATTTGGATGTCTAGATCTCTAGCAAGGCCAGGGAAGTTTTTCTTCATTATTCTTTCAAATAACTTTTCCAAACTTAGATTTTTCTTCTTTCTCAGGAACACTAATTATTATTTTTAACGTTTGCTTATTTAACATAATCCCAGACTCCTTGGAGGCTTTGTTCATTGTTTTTTAATTCTTTTTTTTTTTTTTGTCTTTGTCTGATTGGATTAATTTGAAAGCCTTGTCTTCAAGCTCTGAAGTTCTTTCTTCTGCTTATTTGATTCTCTTGTTGAAACTTGGAAAAAAATAGTGGATAGATAATAAAATAAATCACTTAAAACCTCCCCAAGTAGGTGATTGACTCAACAGGTCAGAGTCTAGATGTTTAGGATGCAGAACTAGGAATATGACCACCATGAGGAAATAAGATTTAATTTTAAGATACCACGGGCAGTGTTTTGAAATTAGAAATTAAAGACCAGGGAATAGTGAAAGCACCTCCTACCTGAAGGTGAGGACTCAGACTCTGACATCACAGTGAATAGTGTTAGAAAGATAGCCATGTTATTAAGAACTGGAATGAGACAGATATTCATTAAACCAATGGTTTGCCACCTTTTTAAAAAACTACTGGGAGCTTTTCTTTAAACAAAATCTCACATAGAATCACAATATACAAAACATATAAAAGAAGATCCTTGACACAAGCAATTGGTATGTGGGCCAGAGCTAGAGCCTCTATTTCAAGGTTACTGGGAGTACGTTCCCTACTTCCTAAGACTTAAAGGTAGCCTAAGACTCTGGAGCATTTTGAAAGGTAATTTCTAGCAATAAACCTTTAGAAATCTTTCTCTTTTTGTTGACTAAACGGTCATTAATACAATCACATGGTAAAACATTCAAGCACAAAAAATATATGGTGAAAAATAATTATCCCACCCTAGAATCCAATTTCTCCACTGCCTAGTAAAAGCAGTTACCAATTTCTTATATATTTTTCGAGAAATATTCTGTGAGCATACAAGTATATGCATATATCTTCCACTTATTTGTCTTTATCACAAATGAGATCTTGCTATTTATAGTCTCCCCCACCTTGTTCTTTATATTTAACATATTAGCTAGTGTAGGTCTACCTCTTGCTTTTTGAACACCTGCGTAGTAATCTAATAAAGATTTTAAAAATCTAATTTAACAATTATTTATTGATGGAAATGTGTTTTTAAAAGTATTTTGCAATTATAGTGGTGTAATGAATATCCTTTATGTATACCTTTACCAATATGTTTGAGTATATTTCTAGGATATATATTCCTTTGAAGACCTTTGAGTAGGAAAGTGGTAATATTAAAAAGACAAACCTAATGTGAGGGTGACCAGCACCAAGAAAAAAAAAGAGAAAGAAAAGCTCACATTTTTTGCATGGTATTCACAACCTGTTATCCTCACTTTGTTCTTTAAGACTTAGATACTTTGTTTCTGCCATGTGGTTCTTCATCTTTCCTATTAAAGGGGACTTTTTATTTTAGTTCATCAGACATGTAGTACTTAGACTTTGCTTCCTGGGCTTCTGAGTATACATAGATATTTTATATAGAGTAATACGATTTCTGTTTGATTCTCTGCTTTATTTTTTCAATCTCACGCATTGGTCTCAGTTGCTTTTCAGAACTATCTTAAATATTCTAATTAAAATTTTAATTGTGTTTCTTAGTTAAGCAAAGTTTTAGGTCTTTTGCTTGTTCTTTGGCGCCCCTTGGATTTGTAGATGAAAGGATCATCTAACCATACACTGTCTCTCTTTTTATCTTTCTAACCTTTGTTTCCTTGTTAGACATTTCTAAATCTAGTTAGTATTTAAAATCACAGACTATACCTACAGTTTAGTTGATCCATAGATATAAAATCTTTCTCAAATCTTATTATTCTTTTACAACTTTTTCATAAGTCTTAGGATAACGTCTTCCCCACAGATAGCTCGTTGCAAAGGAATATTTAATCCTTTGGATGGAAAGGGATACTCTCTGAATAGATTATTTGCTGAGCAATATGAAAACCACTGCTTTTACCCTTGGATAATTTCTCACCATCAGGTCTCTTGAGATAAAAGTACAACAAGAGTAAATCTTTAAAAGATTTAACAGAAATCTGTAATTTAACATGATACACATTTGGAGATAGAATCAAGACCGCCAATGAAAAGAATGATAAAGACAAAGTAGAATTAAATTGTTAAATATGTTAATGCAGTATTAATTTTGTGTGTGTTTTTTGTTGGTTTTGGGGGTCAGTTGTTTATTAACCACCAAGTTTGTAAAACTCTGATAGAAACTTGAGAGCTAGTTTAATTCAATCTCATAATTTTTTAGGTAAAGAAACTAGTATTTAGGGGAGTCTGAAACTTGCTCAGTATCACAGGTTAACACACAGAACACCTGGTTGCCATCCAGTTCTGTTTGAGGATGTAATGAATTGTTTGTTTATAATGGTAGTTAAAATGTGTCAAACGACAAAAAAAGCAACTCATTTTACATATTCACATTTTAAACCACTATATACCATACTTAATTCCTTGAAATTCTGTTTCAGAAAATGTAGGTAAATAAGAATTTTATGAATAGAATCTTTTTCCTATGAACATATTATTTTCAGAGAATAATTTTGTCTGCTGTCTGATAAGGTATTTTGGCCACATCCCCTATTTCTGAATGTCCTTTAACAGACAGCTTTTCATTTGTTGCCTGGTTTTTGTTTTTGTTTTGCTATTTAATATCTTGAAGTTTTAGATGTTCAAATGATCAATTGCCTGGAAGTTATCTGAACAAATAGTTATATATAAACCTTTCTCAGAATTTTTAGAAAATATTGAACTTGTATAATAAAACCCTACTCTTAGTGGTTCTAATAAACCAAAAGAAGTAGCACAGTGACTACCTCCTGATATTCTTCCTAATTATCATATTTCTCTGAGGTTACATTATAAAGGAAAAGTGAGGACTCACTGAATCTGCTGTGTTCTGAACTCCCACAGAGAACTTTTGCTACTGTTAGTACAAATAAAATCATTCTTTAAAAAATGTCCTTTCAGGAAAAATATCTGAGTCTATTTTGTTTGTAATTTCTGCATCTTTAATCTATACCTATACTTTTTTTTTATTACCCTGTTTTTCTTGACTGTGTATGGCAATACTAAAGTATCAGTGCACCTGAAACACAGGGAACTAATTGTGTTTACATATCTCAAACAACGTGTCTTGGACTCCCTGTTAGCACCTGTTCAGGTTTACACCTACCAGCTGTCAGTTCATGAACTCTATGATTACACAAAACAGGAATACTTGAGATACATAAACTTGAACAATATTATCATTAACTGATCATCGAATCCTTTTGTAGTACATAAAATCATCATACGGGGAAGAAGTTGTGGTCTGTCATTTTCATAATTTGGATTTTTATTTGCTCTCAGAATTGTTATAGATCAATGACATTTTAGTAAAATACAACAAATTTATGTTACCCAGTATGAGTGAGCATTGTGATGTGTGTTAATTGCATGTGATGCATTGTCAGTGTTTAAAAATTTGGATACAGTGTAAAATATTAGACTCCTAGAGGGATGCTGACACAAAAGATGTCGAGTATAATTTTATCACTTACTACAGTAGCTTTGAGTCATCAAAATCAGCTTGATTGATCTTACTATTCTAGTTATACAGAATTACTATTAAAGTTTTAGCTAGTTGAATTTCAAATAATACCCTTTTGATACTTTAGATCAGAGTTTTTCATGCATAGCAACACAACTTAGTTTGGATAATTCTGTAGGGGGAAGACTGTTCTTCTTGTCCATTTTAGAGTATTTAACAGCGTCCCTGGCCTCTATCTCCACTGAATGCCATTAGCGCTCTTCCAGTTGTGACAACCAAAAATGTCACCCATATGTTCCCTGGTGGGAGAGATGATGTGTCACAAAACCAAAATCGTTGCTTTAGGCTACAGGAAAGATCTATAATGAATCAAATGATCTGTAGGCCCTTCATCTTTTGCACATATTTCTCCCTTGGTTCACAACATTTTTTTTTCACTACAGTGTTTTGTGTTAATTTGTGGTTGTAGTCATCTTTAACTAGTTAATTTTCTTTTTTCTTTTCTTTCCGTTTTTTTGTTTTGTTTTGTTTTTGTTTTTGTTTGAGACAGAGTCTCACTCTGTTGCTCAGACTGGAGTGCAATGGTGCAACTTCGGCTCACTACAGTCTCCGCCTCTTGAGTTCCAGCAATTCTCCTGCCTCAGCCTCCCGAGTAGCTGGGATTACAGGCACCCACCACCACGTGGGTCTTGCTAATTTTTGTATTTTTAGTAGAGACAGGGTTTCACCTCTTTGGCCAGGCTGGTCTCGAACTCCTGAACTCAAGTGATCTGCCCACCTCGGCCTCCCAAAGCTCTGGAATTACAGGCGTGAGCCACCACTTTCAAAAGTTAACTTTTGAAATAAGGAATTCAAAAGTTAACTTTTGAAATAAGGAATTCAAAAGTTAACTTTTGAAATAAGGAATTCAAAAGTTAACTTTTGAAATAAGGAATCCCAGCACTTTGGGAGGCGAAGACAGGCAGATAGTTTGAGCTCAAGAGTTCAAGATCAGCCTGGGCAACATGGCAAAAACCTGTCTTTACCAAAAAATGCAAAAAATTAGCCAAGCATGGTGACATGCACCTGTAGTCTCAGTTATTTGGGAGGCTGAGGTGGGAGGATCACTGGAGCCCAGGAGGTTGAGGCTGCAGTGAGCCATGATCACAACACTGCACTCCAGCCTGGGTGACAGAGTGAGATCTTTTTTTTTTTTTTTTTTTTTTTAAGGGGAGTTTTCTTTTTCCCCCAGGGGGGGGGGGGGGGGGGGGG
>NW_016816552.1:63835-94761 GCF_001698545.2 Rhinopithecus bieti | reverse complement strand
AAAAAAAAAAAAAAAAAAAAAATGACCAAGTTGTACATTAGAAACTGTAATCTCTTGAATGGCCTTAAGTTAAAAGATGTACCTACTAGATAGTCTTCGTTTGGTGAGTTATAGATGGGAAGTCATGTTATTATACTCTGTTTGTTTTGATCTTGTGATATCTAGGCTGGTTTTGAACACCAAGAATGGATTAGTTCGTGATCATTTGGAACCCAAGATGAAAGTAGTATTCTTAACACAAAGGGTCAGAATAAGAGGCCGTTATAGAAGCATAGGTGTCAGACGTGGATGCTCTGGCCCTAACAGAAATCTAGGAATAGATGGTTCTTGGATACCTGAACTGTTTTTATTTTAATGAATATATTTTTCTTAAAAGATCTGAATGAATGAGTTTCCGCAGATTTTTATGTACTATGCTTGAATTATAAATAATAACTCATGTGGTTCCAGATATTATATTTTGTCAACATAATGTATTAATTTTTCATCTGTATTTGTATTATAGATGAAAAGTCAGTTTATTTGGAAAATTTTAAGATAACATACCTTACCACATTGGTATCTATACAATTGTGAGACATTTATTTTAAATTCTTAACACATAATCTATCTGGCTAAAAACTATAATGCCATGGTAAGTATATACATAATCTATAAATGGTATAAGTCTTAAATATTCACTTCAACATGAATAATCTAGAACATCCTAAGATTTCTTTTCTTGCCACGTATACACATGGGTAATTATATACATAGATGTTCCTTCATTAAAAACGATAGCTAACAAGTATTGAATGCTAGGTACCCTGCCCTTTACATGCATTATCTCATTTAATCCTCTTAACTACATCTTCTTCAAATCACTTATGAGAAAATTGAGAACTGAGAGAAATTACATAATTTTTACAGGATCACAACTAATAAACTTCAGGCATAGTGTTTGAACCCAGATAATGTTTATTAGCAAATATCTCACCGACACAATGTAGTCTGTTCTTCATTCCTTCAAGGTGTAGGTTTTTATACTCTTTAACTTCAATGCATATGTATTTTTTTTTAGTGCTTACTATATGGAAGACTTTGTGTTTTTTTGTCTGTTTTTTTACTTTTTATTTCGAAATAATTTTAGACTTAATAATAAAAAACACAGTTCACATATATTTTTCATCCAGCTTCTCCTAATGTTAATAACTTATATAACCAGAGTACAATTATCAAACTTATAACCATCAGGAAATTAACATTGATAGAATGCTATTAAGTAAACTATAGACCTTATATAATTTTCACTAGTTTTGCGATTAATATCCTTTTCTTATTCTAAAATCCAACTTAGGATCCCACATCACATTTAGTTGTGGGATCCTAGGTCTCACACTAAGGAATTCCTAGTCTCATTAGTCTCCAACCTGTGGCAATTCCACAGTCTTCTTTCTTTCTCTTTCTTTCTCTTTCTCTTTCTTTCTCTGTCTTGTCTCCCCTTCCCTTCCTTTCCCTTCCTTTCCCATGACACTTTTGATGAATACTGGTCAGTTATTTTGCATATCGTTTTTCAATTTGAGTTTGTGTGGTTTCTCATGGTTCAGCTGAGATTGTATATTTTGGGGAAGAATACCACAGAAGTGATGGACTCTTCTGGGGCATCAGAAAATATATGATGTTGATATTTTGTTATAGGTAATGTTGTTTCCCCACTGTGAAACTATTCTTTTCATCTTTTTCTTTAATGGATATTTTGGAGGAGATACTTGGAGACTATGCAAATGTCCTTTTTCTCCTCAAATTTTGACCCACTGCTTTTAGTTACCTTTGGTGCATACGTATTTTAAATCTTGTTCTTGGACTAGTTCTTATAATATGGTAAGCCCATGATTGTTTTGTGGATTTTTCACAATTATACAGTTTCACAATTACAAAGGTATTGCCTTCTAAACTTTTGACTATCAAGTTGATGGCTAGGATTTCTTGTGCTTTAGCAGGGGATGATAGTAAATAAAACTGAAAGAATAATATTTAACTGAAAAAGAAAATTTGAAGAGATAATCCTTGTAAATTCAGGCATAAGACAATCTTCATTCTAGAGTAGCAAAGGGTAGAGTGGATTTGTTAAATTTCTATAAAATGACAAAAAAAAAGATTATGTATAAGATGAACTTGGAGTAGTTGACCCAATTTTTGATTATTAGAACTAAGAAATGCCTATTAAAAATAACAACTACTTAAGACTAGTATGAGAGAATTAGTACTTTACATGCAAGAAGACTATTCAGCCACCTAAGAAATGTTAGGCTAAAAATAAATATCTAGCATCAATATAGTTGAAAGAAAATAATACATTAATAATGTCTATAATAGATCTTCTAAGGAAAATGGTTACATAAACATATGTTTTGTTGTTGTTGTTGTTGTTGTTGTTGTTTGTGAGACAGAGTCTCACTCTGTCACCCAGGCTGGAGTGCACTGGCGTGATCTTGGCTTACTGTAGCCTCGGCCTCCCAGGTTCACGCTCTTCTCCTGTCTCAGCCTCCCAAGTAGCTGGAACTACAGGCGCCCGCCACCATGCCCCGCTAATTTTTTTCTATTTTTAGTAGAGACGGGGTTTCATCGTGTTAGACAGGATGTTCTTGATCTCCTAACCTCGTGATCCGCGCGCCTCAGCCTCTCAAAGTGCCGGGATTACAGGCATGAGCCACCGTGCCTAGCCATAAGCATATGTTTTTAAGAAGTTAAGCCCATTTGTCAGTTTTGGCTTTTGTTGCCGTTGCTTTTGGTGTTTTAGACATGAAGTCCTTACCCATGCCTATGTCCTGAATGGTATTCCCTAGGTTTTCTTCTAGGGTTTAATGGTATTAGGTCTAACATTTAAGTCTCTAATCCATCTCCAATTAATTTTCATATAAGGAGTAAGGAAAGGATCCATGTTGAGCTTTCTGCTTATGGCTAGCCAATTTTAGCACCATTTATAAATACGGAATCCTTTCCCCATTTCTTGTTTGTCGGGGTCAAAGATCAGATGGCCGTAGATGCGTGGAATTAGTTCGAGGGCCTAATGTTCGTTCCCATTGGTCTTATATCTCTATTTTGGATACCAGTACCATGCTGTTTGGTTACTGTGCCCTTGTAGTATAGTTTGAAGCAAAGGTAAGCATGCCCTTCCTGCACAACCAAAAGAAAACTACCATCAGAGTGGAACAGGCCACCTACAGAAATGGGGAGACCAATTCTGCCAATCTACTCCATCTGAAAAGGGCCTAATATCAGAACTTACAAGGAACCCAAACAAAATTACAAAGAAAAAACCCAACCCCATCAAAAAAGTGGGCAAAGGATAAAGAACCAGACATTCTCTAAAGAAGACATTCATACAGCCCCACAGACACATGAAAAAATGCCTCAATCATCAACTGGCCCATGCAGAGAGATGCCAAATCCAAAACCACAATGAAAGGAATACCATCGTCAACACCAGTTTTAGAATGGCAAATCATTAAAAAGCAGGGAAAAACCAAGGTGCGCTGGAAGGATGTGGCAGAAATGGAACACTTTTCAACGTTGGTGGATTGTAAACTAGTTCAACCATTATGGAAAACAGTATTGTGCACTTCCTCAAGATCTAGAACTAGAAATAACATTTGACCCAGCCATCCCATTCCGGGGATATACAAAGGATTAATAAATCCATGCTGCTATAAAAGACACATGCATACGTATGTTTATCCCGCGTAACCTATTCACAATAGCAAAGACCTTGGAATCAACCCAGATATCTATCAGTGACAGAATGGATTAAGAAAATGTGTCACATATACACCACGGAATACTATGCAGCCACTAAAAAGGATGAGTTCATGTCCTTTGTAGGGACATGGGTGCAGCTGGAAACTTTCTCAGCAAACTTTCGCAAGAACAGAAAACCAAACACTGCATGTTCTCACTCATAGGTGGGAATTGAACAATGAGATCACTTGGACATGGGAAGGGGAACATCACACACCGGGGCCTATTATGGGGAGAGGGGAGGGATGGCACTGGGAGTTATAACTGATGTAAATGATGAGTTGATGGATGCTGACGAGTTGATGGGTGCAGCACACCAACACGGCACATGTATACATATGTAACACACCTGCACGTTGTGCACATGTACCCTAGAACTTAAAGTATATAAAAAAAAAAAGTTAAGCCCTTTCTTAAACGAGCAAAAAGAGCCAGAAATAGAAGAAAAAAATTACACCTTTACTGAAACTAAAAAAGGCCCCAGCCTTATACTACTAGCACTAGTTCTACTCTCATTGCCAGGTTTAAATTTTATTTTTAAGTAGTGCTGTAGCAAAGAACGTTGTATATATCACTTTACCTAATGATACTTTATTTCTCTGTATATGTGTGTGTGTGTGTGTGTGTATGTGTGTGTGTGTGTCTGTGTTTGCGCGCGCGTGCATTTGTGCATGTGCGTTTATTTAAATAAACATTCAGATTAATTCTTCAGGGAAAGTAATATCCATTAAGCAGTATGTATACAAGACTGCTTCTTTTGCCTTCTTGATCTTCCTTGCTTTAGTCCTGAATCAGGTTTTTCAACAATAAGAAATACCTATACTTTATAGCATAATATCCTATAAAAAAGATAATGACGATTTTATATTGAGCTCTTATATGTCAAGTACTCAGCTAAAGTGCTTATCTTATTATGTCACCAAATTATTTCTGCTGTGGAGTACAAAGGCAAACTTTTTTAAACCCTTTTCATTTTTTTTTTACATAATATATTTAAGTAGCAAGTAGAATTCTTGAAGACAATGAGGTTACCAGCTATAAAGAAAAAATAGCTTTTCCTAAACTCTCTTCTAGGTAAAGAGTCCATATTTTGTATTTGGTGAAATTGAACTTGGTAAAATAATTTTATGGGCTTTACCATCAGACAACCACATGTCTCAGAGTTCATTAGTTACTGTTGTTGACCCCAAACCGACCCTTTGTACATTAGTTGCATGCAGCCATCAGTAGCAACTATGCCTTTCCCATGATGAATGCTGATAAAAAGAAATACAAATTCTGTAAGAATATGGACAGACTCATTATAGCAGTACTGTAGTCTATGGAAGTGGTTTATAGCAATACCAGAATATGAAGACAAGTTTTTGAATTCTGTATGATTGGAAAGCTCATTGAAATGGTCTTTCTAATGATGTTATATGTCGATTTAAGATTACCTTCCCCATATGTATCTATCTTATGAGAAAAATTATCTACATACTTTATGGATTCAATCAACAATTAGGCAAACACTAGCCTTGCATTATTTTAATTAGTCAATATGTTAAAATGAAATCCAAGTATTTTTCTTAGTAAATACACAGTTATTCTGTGAATTGCCTGTAGAATTCAATACAGAAATCTTTCTGTAGTTAGATTATTTAAATGGTGAGAGTTTTCATGTGGCTGATTATAAATTCACTTATAGGCAACCAGTATCTTTTTCCTTATTATAGATTATGTTCTCTTTAAAGCGTCTGTGAATTTAATGACTTCCTTGCTTGAATGTGGGATCAGTGCATGCAGAGTATTAAAATGAATGTAAAATGCCCATTATAGTCCAAATTTTTAATATCAGCATCAGTTATTGCAATAAAACCAATGCAAGGCTACATCCACAAAGCCCCAAAAATTAATAACAATGATTAGAAGTGCTTTTGTCATTTTAAATGGGTCACAACTGAGGCCATTTTGAAATCATGGTTTAAACTTGCCTCCAGTTAAACTCTGAAATGTATTTGCCTTTGTTGAGGGGTATGGGGGGTGTTCCCTGTATGGGGACTCCCAGGCCAGAGTCTCGGACACTTAAAACCTACAAGTATATTGCTATCTGTATTTAGAAAATAAGGGTGCAACCCATTCAAATGTGGTGGCATTTTTTTAAAATTATTCATTAAGGTAACATAGGAATTCTGTTGCAAGTGAACAGATGTGAGGTGATTTGGGATGAATAAGACAAATATAACATGTTAATTGATGGTTGTGGCAACACACATTTGTGTGAAATTACTATATTCGAACCACTATTAATTTGGGGGGTATAAGAAAACTCAAGAGGATTTGGTATACTTAAACTTATTCTATAGATTGGTATTTTAAGTTATATTGTTTTTATCTACTCCATATTTTATCTTTCCAAAGACCATGTATTTAGAAATTTATATTTTTAAAAGTATACAGAAAGTTTAAATATGTTGAATTATTTTGAAAAAATTTTTTATCTGATACTGAGAATTAACATTTTCCCCTCTCATAGATATGGAGTCTGGAGAACGGTTACCATCCTCAGCAGCCTCCTCTACTACACCAACTTCATCTTCGACACCTTCTGTGGCTTCAGTAGTTTCAAAAGGTGGCCTTTCCACTGGAGTTGCTTCACTTAGCTCTACAATCAACCCATGTGGTAAATACCCTTTTTAAACTCAGTTTTAGAATGCCATTCTTTAAATAATTTGCATAGTATTTTATTGAGCTCTGAATAAAATGTTCTTATGACTTGCACTGACCTGTTGAATAAAGGCTCAGTTAAACACCTAGTCTTTTTGCTTTTTCAGGATTTTACAATGGGAAAGCCCTGGTTATTCTATGCTTGTTAGAAATTGTCTTTGAGAGTTAAACCTTGATACCATCATTTGTTTTATCATTTTAATTAATAAATTAGTGAAGTCTTTTAAAATAATAGGCCCAAGAGGGAATGAAATAGAAGGAAGTCCTTGGTAGATACTTTGTCCTAGATTTCCTTCCAGTATTTGAAATGACCTTGTAAGCTCCAGCTACTCCAGTTCACAGATGTACACTAAGGCAGATCATTTACTTGATGGAAAAGGTTTTTAAAGTTTAGAGCATAACAAGTTTCTCTTAAACATGAATAAAATTTGGCTGAGCGCGGTGGCTCACTGTGTAATCCCAGCACTTTGGGAGGCCAAGGCGAACAGATCACCTGAGGTCAGGAGTTCAAGACCAGCCTGACCAACATGGGGAAACATCTCTATTAAAAATACAAACTTAGCCAGGCATGGTGATGCATGCCTGTAATCCTGGCTACTCAGGAGGCTGAGGCAGGAGAATCACTTGAACCCAGGAGGTGGAGGTTGCAGTGAACCAAAATTGCGCCATTGCATTCCAGCCTGGATAACGAGTGAAACTCCGTCTCAAAGAAAAAAAAAAAAAAGAATAAAATTTATATTTGCGTAAAAGGAGAGCTTTATTTCAGAAGTGAAAATATCCTCAATTTTGATTAATTATGTAGAGGATATCTTTAAACACGTCCCAAAATCACTTTTGGCTCTTTTACAAAGGTGTGGTAGAATATATTCCTTTTATTAAATACTTAAATTTATTTAACTAATTTATTTATTGGNAAATGATATTTTCTTATTCAGAATTAAAATGGAAACTTTTGCACAAATGTAATGCATAAATGTTTAATATTTGCTTACAAAATACCCTAGCAAATTGTCAAATAAATGTTTTCATTTATTTTTGTTTTTCCAGTCAATGGAATGACAAGAAGGATGCCATTCTGTCATTATATCATGATCAAACCATCTTCTAATATATTCTTAGGGATTACAAAATAACTAAAATAGCACTATATGTGTGTGTGTGTGTGTGTGTGTGTGTGTGTGTATCTATATATATATATTTTTTTTTTTTTTCTTTTTTTTTGAGATGGAGTCTCACACTGTCAACCAGGCTGGAGTGCAATGGCAGTATCTTGGCTTATTGCAAGCTCCACCTCCCGGGTTCACGCCATTCTCGTGCCTCATCCTCCTGACCACGCCCAGTTACTTTTTTCGTAATTTTAGTAGAGACGGGGTTTCACCGTGTTAGCCAGGATGGTCTTGATCTCCTGACCTCGTGATCTGCCCGCCTCAGCCTCCCAATCTGCTGGGATTACAGGCATGAGCCACTGCGCCCAGCTGCACTATATATTTTTAAAAAATCAATATAACTTCTCCACCCTGTGGACAATCTTCATCAAGCAATTAGCAAGTTTGTTCACATTTCCCTTATATGCAAAAAAAGTGTCCAAGGCTCTGATGACATACCGTGCTCAAAAATAGTGATGCTTATGATTGACTTTTTACCTCAGATAACTTTGTGTAAATGATTGTACTCAGTTGTACTTATGTAATTATATTTTGCTGCTTTTTGTAACTCTTCTTTCTCTTTCCCTTGTTGTGAGTCCTTTCAGTGTGTTCTAATCTGCTGTCTTTATATTTATTTCTGAATTAGTCTTTTACATAGTATTCCTAAAGAAATGTCTTTTCTTATGTTGAAGGCTTCAAAAGCATCCTTGAGTACAGATTCTGAGTTTTCTGAACACTTTTTCTCACTTAGTTTTCTGAATTAGTGACATTGGAATTTGCTTGCAGTTCTCATGAGTCACATGTTGGGCACTATTTTTTGTTTGTTAGTGGATGGCTGGAAGCTGCAGAAGGGATGGAGTGTGCTGATTTGCTGAATAACATTAGAAATCTTGTCTAGAAAGGGATGCATGTTTTTAATCGTTATTTGCTGCTAGTAAGAAAGGGTATAGAGTATTTATATTGAGATGCTTACATTAAATGATAGTATAATTCCATTTACGCAGAAATGTGTCATTTATTAACACATATTTTTAGTACCTACAATATGAGTTTTTTTCATTTTGTAGGTAAAATAATTTTTTTTCTAAACTTTCACAGTGTTGTAGTCCATGATTAAAATGAAGCCTTTTACAGCAGCCCCAGTCAGGGGCTTACAGATAAAACTCCCATCTCCCTGGAACAAAGCACCTGGGGGAAGGGGCGGCTGTGGGCACAGCTTCAGCATACTTAAACACTCCTGCCTGCCAGCTCTGAAGAGAGCGGTGGATCTCCCAACACAGCACTCAAGCTCTGCTAAGGGACAGACTGCCTCCTCAAGTGGGTCCCTGACCCCTGTGCATCCTGACTAGGAGGCAACTCCTAGCAGGGGTGACAGACACCTCAAACAGGAGAGCTCTGGCTGGCATCTGGCAGATGCCTCTCTGGGATGAAGTTTCTAGAGGAAGGAATAGGCAGCAATCTTTGCTGTTCTACAGCTTCCACTGGTGATACCCAGGAAAACAGGTCTGGAGTGGACCTCCAGCAGACCTGCAGCAGAGGGGCCTGACTGTTAGACAGAAAACTAACAAACAGAAAGACATAGCATCAATATCAACAAAAAGGATGTCCACACAGAAACCCCATCCAAAGGTCAACAACATCAAAGACCAAAGGTAGATAAATCCACAAAGATGAGGAAAAACCAGCGCAAAAGAGCTGAAAATTCCAAAAACCAAAATACCTCTTCTCCTCTAAAGAATCACAACTCCTCGCCAGCAAGAGAACAAAACTGGATGGAGAATGAGTTTGACTAACTAACAGAAGTAGGCTTCAGAAGGTGGGTAATAACAAACTCCTCCGAGCTAAAGGAGCATGTTCTAAACCAATGCAAGAAAGCTAAGAACCTCGAAAAAAGGTTAGAGGAATTGCTAACTCGAATAATCAGTTTAGAAAAGAACATAAATGACCTGATGGAGCTGAAAAACGTAGCACGAGAACTTCGTGAAGCATATGCAAGTATCAATAGCTGAATCAATCAAGCAGAAGAAAAGATATCAGAGATTGAATCAGCATAATGAAATAAAGCATGAAGACAAGATTAGAGAAAAAAGAATGAAAGGAAAGAACAAAGCCTCCAAGAAATATGGGACTATGTGGAAAGACTGAACCTATGTTTGATTGGTGTACCAGAAATTGACAAGGAGAATGGAACCAAGTTGGAAAACACTCTTCAAGATATTATCCAGGAGAATTTCCCCAAGCTAATCAAGACAGGCCAACATTCAAATTTAGGAAATACAGAGAACACCACAAAGATATTCCTCAAGAAAAGCAACCCCAAGACACATAATCGTCAGATTCACCAAGGTTGAAATGAAAGAAAAAATGTTAAGGGCAGCCAGAAAGGTCGGGTTACTCACAAAGGGAAGCCCATCAGACTAAGAGTGGATCTCTCTGCAGAAACCCTAGAAGCCAGAAGAGAGTGAGGGCCAATATTCAACATTCTTAAAGAAAAGAATTTTCAACCCAGCATTTCATATCCCACCAAACTGAGTTTCATAGGCGAAGAAGAAATAAATCTTTTACAGACAAGCAAATGCGGAGAGATTTTGTTACCACCAGGCCTGCCTTACAAGAGCTCTTGAAGGAAGCACTAAGCATGGAAAGGAATAACCGGTACCAGCCACTGCAAAACATGCCAAATTGTAAAGACCATCAACACTATGGAGAAACTGCACCAACTAACGGGCAAAATAACCAGCTAGCATCATAATGACAGGATCAAGTTCACACATAACAATATTAACCTTAAATGTCAATGGGCTGAATGCCCCAATTAAAGGACACAGGCCGGCAGATTGGATAAAGAGTCAAGACCCATTGGTGTGCTGTATTCAGGAGATCCATCTCACAGGCAAAGACACACATAGGCTCAAAATAAAGGGATGGAAGAATATTTACCAAGCAAATGGAAAGCAAAAATTAAAATAAAATAAAATAAAAAGCAGGGGTTGCAATCCTAGTCTCTGATAAAACAGACTTTANTTTCAACCCAGCATTTCATATCCCACCAAACTGAGTTTCATAGGCGAAGAAGAAATAAATCTTTTACAGACAAGCAAATGC
The DNA here is from genome assembly GCF_001698545.2 of Rhinopithecus bieti. NCBI lineage: Eukaryota > Metazoa > Chordata > Mammalia > Primates > Cercopithecidae > Rhinopithecus > Rhinopithecus bieti. Next base: position 84,028 of record NW_016816552.1, on the reverse strand, counting down.
GGAGAGATTTTGTTACCACCAGGCCTGCCTTACAAGAGCTCTTGAAGGAAGCACTAAGCATGGAAAGGAATAACCGGTACCAGCCACTGCAAAAACATGCCAAATTGTAAAGACCATCAACACTATGGAGAAACTGCACCAACTAACGGGCAAAATAACCAGCTAGCATCATAATGACAGGATCAAGTTCACACATAACAATATTAACCTTAAATGTCAATGGGCTGAATGCCCCAATTAAAGGACACAGGCCGGCAGATTGGATAAAGAGTCAAGACCCATTGGTGTGCTGTATTCAGGAGATCCATCTCACAGGCAAAGACACACATAGGCTCAAAATAAAGGGATGGAAGAATATTTACCAAGCAAATGGAAAGCAAAAATTAAAATAAAATAAAATAAAAAGCAGGGGTTGCAATCCTAGTCTCTGATAAAACAGACTTTAAACCAACAAAGATCAAAGGAGACAAAAAAGGACATTACATAATGGTAAAGGAATCAATGCAACAAGAAGAGCTAACTATCCTAAATATATATGCACCCAATACAGGAGCACCCAGATTCTATAGAGTTAAGACTGCCACACAATAATAGTGGATGACTTTAACACCCACTGCCAATATTAGATCAACAAAACAGAAAATTAACAAGGATATTCAGGACTTGAACTCAGCTCTGGACCAAGCAGAACTAATACACATCTACAGAACTCTGCATCCCAAATCAACAGAATATAGAGCCTTCTAAGCACCATGTCTCACTTATTCTACAGTTGACCACATAATTGGAAGTAAAACACTCCTCAGCAATTGCAAAAGAACAGAAATCATACAGTCTCTCAGACCACAGTGCAATCAAATTAGAACTCAGGATTAAGAAACTCACTCAAAACCACACAACTGCATGGAAACTGACCAACCTGCTCCTGAATGACTACTGGGTAAATAACGAAATGAAGGCAGAAATAAAGATGTTCCTTGAAACCAGTGAGAACAAAGATACAATGTACCAGGATCTCTGGGACACAGCTAAAGCAGTTTTTAGAGGGAAATTTATAGTGCTAAATGCCCACAGAAGAAAGTGGGAAAGATCTAAAATCAACACCTTGTCAGAAGACAAGAAATAACTAAAATCAGAATAGAACTGAAGGAGAGAGACAAAAAACGCTTCAAAAAAATCAATGAATCCAGGAGCTGATTTTTTGAAAAGATCAACAAAATAGATAGACTCCTAGCCAGACTAATAAAAAATAGAAGAATAGAATAGATGCAATAAAAAAATGATAAAGTGGATATCACCACCGATCCCACAGAAATACAAACTACCATCAGAGAATACATCTCTATGCAAATAAACTAGAAATCTAGAAGAAATGGATAAATTCCTGGACACATGCACCCTCCCAAGACTAAACCAGGAAGAAGTCAAATCCCTGAATAGACCAATAACAAGTTCTGAAACTGAGGCAATAATTAATAGTCTACCAACCAAAGGAAGTCCAGGACCAGACAAATTCACAGCCAAATTCTACCAGAGGTACAGAGAGGAACCGGTACCATTCCTTCTGAAACTATTCTAAACAATAGAAAAAGAGGGAATCCTCCCTAATTCATTGTATGAGACCAGCATCATCCTCATACCAAAGGCTGGCAGAGACACAACAACAAAAAAGAGAATTTTAGTCCAATATCCCTGACGAACATCAATGCAAAAATCCTCAATAAAATACTGGCACACCGAATCCAGCAGCACATCAAAAGCTTATCCACCACAATCAAGTTGGCTTCATCCCTGGGATGCAAAGCTGGTTCAACATACAGAAATCAAGAAATGTAATCCATCACATAAACAGAAACAATGACAAAATCCACATGATTATCTCAATAGATACAGAAAAGGCCTGTGATAAAATTCATCACCCCTTCATACTAAAACCTCTCAATAAACTGGGTATTGATGGAACGTATTTCCAAATAATAAGAGCTATTTATTACAGACCCACAGCCAATATCATACTGAATGGGCTAAAGCTGGAAGCATTCCCTTTGAAAACCAGCACAAGACAAGGATGCCCTCTCTCACCACTCCTATTCAACATAGTGTTGGAAGTTCTGGCCAGGGCAATCAGGCAAGAGAAAGAAATATAGGGTATGCAAATAGGAAAAAAGGAAGTCAAATTGTCTCTGTTTTCAGATGACATGATTGTATATATCATCTCAGCCCAAAATCTCCTTAAGCTGATAAGTAACTTCAGCAAAGTCTCAGGATACAAAATCAATGTGCAAAAATCACAAGCATTTTTATATACCAATAGTAGACAGAGAGCCAAATCATTTGTAAACTCCCATTCACAACTGCTACAAAGAGAATAAAATACCTAGGAATACAACTTATCAAGGGATGTGAAGGACCTGTTCAAGGAGAACTATAAACCACTGCTCAAGGAAATAAGAGAGGACACAAACAAATGGAAAAACATTCCATGCTCATGGCTAGGAAGAATCAGTCATGAAAATGGCTATAATGTCCAAAGTAATTTATAGATTTAATGCTATCCCTGTCAAGATACCAATGACTTTCTTCACAGAATTAGAAAAAAAAAAAAAACTACTTTAAATTTCATATGGAGCCGAAAAAGAGCTCGTATAGCCAATACAATCCCAAGCAAAAAGAACAAATCTGGAGACATCACACTATCTGACTTCAAACTATACTACAAGGCTACAGTAACCAAAACAGTATTGTACTGGTACCACAACAGATATATAGTCCAATGGAACAGAACAGAGGCCTCGGAAATAATGCCACACATCTACAACCATGTGTTCTTTGACAAACCTGACAAAAACAAGGAACAGGGGAAGGATTCCCTATTTAATAAATGGTGTTGGGAAAACTGGCTAGCCATATGCAGAAAACTGAAACTGAATCCCTTCCTTGCACCTTATACAAAAATTAACTCAAGTTGCATGAAAGACTTAAATGTCAGACCTAAAACCATGAAAACCCTAGGAGAAAACCTAGGCAATACCAGTCAGGACATAGGCATGGGCAAAGACTTCATGACTAAAACACCAAAAGCAATGTCAACAAAAGTCAAAATTGACAAATGGGATCTAATGAAACTAAAGAACTTCTGCACAGCAAAAGAAACTATCATCAGCGTGAACAGGCAACCTACAGAATGGGAGAAAGCTTTTGCAATCTAGCCTTCTCACAAAGGGCTAGTATCCAGAATCTACAAGGAACTTAAACAAATGTACAAGAAAAAAAGAAAAAGAAAAAAAAGAAAAAACATCAAAATGTGAGTGAAGGACATGAACAGACACTTCTCAAAAGAAGACATTGATGCAGCCAACAAACATATGAAAAAAACCTCATCATCTCTGGTCATTAGACAAATGCAAATCAAAACCACAATGAGATATCATCTCATGCCAGTTAGAATGGCGATCATTAAAAAGTGAGGAAACAACAGATGCTGGAGAGGATGTGGAGAAATAGGAACGCTTTTATTTATGCTGTTGGGAGTGTAAATTAGTTCGACCATTGTGGAATACAGTGTGGCAATTCCTTAAGGATCTGGAACCAGAAATACCATTTGACCCAGCAATCCCATTAGTGGGTGTATACCCAAAGGATTATAAATCATTCTACTATTGTGTCCGGAATTGGTGGGTTCTTGGTCTCACTGACTTCGAGAACGAAACCGCGCACCCTCGCAGTGAGTGTTACAGCTCTTAAAGATTGTGTGTCCGGAGTTTGTTTCTTCAGATGTTCAGATGTGTCTGGAGCTTCTTCCTTTTGCTGGGTTTGTGGTCTCGCTGTCAGGAGTGAAGCTGCAAACCTTCATGGTGAGTGTTACAGCTCTTAAAGGCAGCACGTCTGGAGTTGTTGGTTCTTCCGGGTGGGTTCGTGGTCTCGTTGGCTTCAGGAGTGAAGCTGCAGACCTTCATGGTGAGTGTTACAGCTCATAAAGGCAGCGTGGACCCAAAGAGTGAGCAGCAGCAAAATTTATTGCCAAGAGTGAAAGAACAAAGCTTCCACAGCATGGAAGGGGACCTGAGCAGGTTGTCACTGCTGGCTCGGGCTGCCTGCTTTTATTCCCTTATCTGACCCCACCCACATCCTACTGATTGGTCCATTTTATAGAGAGCTGATTGGTCTATTTTACAGAGAGCTGATTGTTCCATTTTGACAGAGTGCTGAGCTAGACACAGAGTGCTAGAGGGAAAAGTCCTCCAAGTCCCCACTAGGTTAGCTAGATACAGGTACCAATTGGTGTATTTACAAATCCTGAGCTAGACACAGAGTGCTGATTGGTGCGTTTATAATCCCTGAGCTAGACACAGAGTGCTGATTGGTGTATTTACGATCCTCTAGCTAGACATAAAAGTTCTCCAAGTACCCGTCGGCTCAGGAGCCCAGCTGGCTTCACCCACTGGATCCTGCACCAGGGCTGCAGGCAGTGCTGCCCACAAGTTGCCAGCCGTGGCTGCGCTCCTCAGTCCTTGGGCTGTCAATGGGACCGGGTGCCATCGAGCAGGGTGGTGCCTATCGGGAAGGCTCAGGCCACGCAGGAGCCCACCACAGCATGGGGGAGCTCTGACATGGCGGGCTGCAGGTCCTGAGCCCTGCCCGGCGGGGAGGCAGCAAAGGCTCCAGGAGAATTCGAGCGCAGCGCCGGTGGACCGCTCTGCTGGGGGACCTGGTGCACCCTCTGCAGCTGCTGGCCTGGGTGCTAAGCCCCTCACTGCTCTGGGCTGCGGTGCTGGCCAGCCGCTCTGTGTGCCCGATCTGCCAAGCCTGTGCCTGCACCCGCCAGAACTCACACTGGCCCGCAAGCACAGCACGCAGCCCGTTCCCACCCTTGCCTCTCCCTCCACACCTCCCTGCAAGCAGAGGGAGGAGGTTCCAGCCTCAGCCAGCTCAGAAAGGGGCTCCCACGGTGCCGTGGCGGGCTGAAGGGCTCCTCAAGTGCTGCAAGAGTGGATGCCGAGGCTGAGGAGGTGCTGAGAGTGAGGACTGCTAGTACATTGTCACCTCTCACTATAAAGACACATGCATATGTATATTTATTGTGGCACTATTCACAATAGCAAAGACTTGGAACCAATCCAAAGGTGCATCAGTGATAGACTGGATAAAGAAAATGTGGAACATATACACTATGGAATACTATGCAGCCATAAAAAAAAATGATTTCATGTCCTTTGCAAGAACATGGATGAAACTGGAAACCATCATTCTCAGCAAACTAACACAGGAACAGAAAACCAAACACCGCATGTTCTCATTCATAAGTGGGAGTTGAACAATGAGAACACATGGACACAGGGAGAGGAACATTACACACTGGGGGCTGTCGAGGGGTGGGGAGGCAAGGAAAGGGAGAGCATTAGGACAAATACCTAATGCATGCAGGGCTTAAAACCTAGATGATGTGTTGATAGGTGCAACAAACCACCATGGCACATGTATACCTATGTGGCAAACCTGCATGCTCAGCACATGTATACCAGAACTTAAAATTAAAAAAAAAAAAAGTATATAGTTAATTAGATATCAGACCAGTGTGACAGACTGAATTGGCTTTTTGTTTTTAGAACTCTCATCACTTTGGACTGTTGGTTAATGTTTCAGTCAATTCAACTAAAGATAATAGAAATCACTGAAATTATTTTAAGCAGAAAGAAATTTAATATAAGGAATTAGGTACTTAGAAAGTTATTAAAGAGCTGGGCCCTGGCCCCTATGAATGATTTCAATCCAGTGGTCATAAACCACTGACAGAACTCCAGGGCTGTTTTGCACTGCCTGTTGGATCTGAACTTGCCAAAAGGATACTTCATGTGCTACCATTTACTCAACTTAACAGTTTTTAATTCTTCCAAATACATCCCAATGGCAGAATCTAAATTACTTTCAGAACCCTGGCTGCAAGAGAGACTGGTAAATGTAGTTTTTAGCTGCCAACTCCTGCATCATTGGAAGGCATTCTAAAAATAAGTTGAAACAAATCTTGAATGAACCAATTATCTACCCATTTAAACTCATCTGATTATAGCTCCTCTGCCATATCTCCCCAGCTCTGTATTGTAATAAACTTTTCTGATACATGTATATGAACTTTATTCCCATTTCAACTGCCCATTTCTTTAAAATTTATTTCAGTAGTGCATCTACTAGCTTATGTGTATTTATTACAAATCTCCTTTGAAATCCTGTTCTATGTAAGAATATAAATTAAGCCAAATAGAATAAATGCTCAACTCAAAGTGATATGGCTCTTAACTTTCACAGACAATAGCAAATATCTATTGGTTATTTATTAAAGATTATAAAGGATTTTTTCAGTACTTCATTTCTTCTGTACTGTGTCATTAATTCTTCTTTGTCTACTGGATAATGTTCATCAGTATAAAAGCATGCTCTTAGTATCACCCATCCTAAAAAAAGCAGTATGTACAAAAAAACCTTCTTTTTAGGGGGAGCCAGGGGGAGACAGAGTCTCGCTCTGTTTGGCTAGAGTGCCGTGGTGTGATCACAGCTCACTGCAGTCTCAACCTCCGAGGCTCAGGCAATCCCCCAACCTCCGCCTCCTTAGTAGCTGGAACTACAGGCAAGCCCAGCTAATTTAATTTTCTTTTCTTTCTTTTTTTTTTTTTTTTTTTTTTTTTTTGTAGAGACTCACTCTGTTGCCCAGACTGGTCTCAAATCCTAGGCTAAAGTGATCGTCTTATTTCAACCTCACAAATTGCTGGGATTACACATGTGAGCCACTGCGCCTGGCCCCCAAACCATTTTTACATCCCAATGCTGTTCTGGCTATTGCCCTATTTTCTGCCAGAACGTTCACAGCCCAACTTGAGAAAGGAGATAGTTACATATGCTTTCTTCTTGTCTTTCACACATGTCCCAACTCACACCAATGTCACCTTTCTATCCTCATCTCACTCAACCTCAGCAGAATTTGACATAGCTGACCACTGTCTTCTTCTTGAAAATCTTTCCTTTTAGCTTCCATTATACTATTCATAGTTTTTCTCCAAATTTTTTTATACAACTCCTTCTTAAGTTTTGTTTCCCCCAGATTCCTGTACTCATAAATGTTGCATTTTCTAAGCCTTGATTCTGATGCCTGTTATCTCTTGTCTTTTTGTTTAAATACACCTGTAGGAAGACTCTGCCCAGACTTTCTCTCTGAGCTCCTGAACATATACATTTTACATAGATGTTTCATAGGCATCTCAAACTTAACAGATTTAACATATCCAAAAACCAAACTTTTGGTTTTCTCCCAAAACCTATTTCCTTCACATTCTCTATCATAAAATGATACCACAATTCATCCAGTAGCTTAAGCCATAAATATAGTGATCTCTGGATTTATCTATTTCTCTTTTCCCCTCACATCTAAAGTCTGTTGATTCTACCTTCAAAATAAAGCTTGAGTCTCTACACTTCTTTCTGTCTCCACTACCACTACCCTAGTCTACTCTAAAATTTCTCATCTACATCATTGCAGTTCTTTCTAACTGGCTTCCGCACTTCTATGCTTGCCCTGCTTTTATCTGTTCCTCTCAGAACAGAGTGAAGCTGCATATGCATACCCTCCTTTTAGTTTCTTTATTTTGGTGTGATTTATGTACAATATAATTCACCATTTTCAATGTATACTTTAATGAATTTTGACAAGTGTATATACTCATGTAACCTCCAGGCTGTAGGACAATTTTATTACTCCAGGAAGTTGCCTTGTATCTTTTGGAAGTTAAATTCCTCCCTCCATCCCTGCCCTGGCAATTACTGAGACAGTTCCCTTCTATTCGTTCTTTGCTGAGAGTTTTTTATTATGAATTGGTATTAAATGTTGTCACATGCATTTTCTGCACTTATTGAAATGATCATACGGCTTTTCCCTTTTAACTTGCTATTTTGGCAAATTACGTTGATTAATTTTTTATAGTTAAGCCAATCTTGCATTTCAAGAATTAATCCCACTTGGTAATGATGGGTTATCCCTTCAAAATACTGTTGGTCATGCTTGAAGCAAGTCTAGAAATAAAGCACTGTTGAATTTGATTTGCTAAAATTTTCTTAAGGAATTTTGCACCTGTGTTCATGAGGGTTATTGGTCTATAGTTTTCTTGCAGTTAACTTGTTGGAAATGAGTGGGTAGGATTCCTGCCTCTCTTGTGTTTTTCAAAGAATATAGAATTGATATTATTTTTTCTCTAAATGTTTGGTAGAATTCACTGGTGAAACATCTGGGCCTGGAGAGCTTTGGTTGTTTGTTTAAGTTGTTGTTGTTGTTGTAAGATACTAAATCATGAGTTCGCCTTTTAAAATGTAGGTATAGGCTGGGTGTGGTGGCTAACGCCTGTAATCCCAGCACTCTGGGAGGCTGAGGCAGGCAGATCACTTGAGGTCAGGAGTTCAAGACCAGCCTGGTCAACATGATGAAACCCTGTCTCTACTAAAAAATGTATTAAAAAATTAGCCAGGCATGGTGGCGGGCTCCTGTAATCCCAGCTACTCAAGAAGCTGAGGCAGGGAAATCGCCTGAACCTGGGAGGTGGAGGTTGCATTGAGCCAAGATTGTGTCACTACACTCCAGCCTGGGCGACAGAGCGAGACTCGGTCTCAAAAATAAATAAATAAATAAATAAATAAACAAATAAATAAAATAAGTAAAAAATGTAGGTATAGAACAATTCAGGATATCTTTTTCTCCTTGAATGAGCTTTGGTTGGTGTCTTTCAAGGAATTTGTTCATTTCATCTACATCATTAAATGTATGGACCCAAAATTGTTCCAGATATTACCTCATTCTTTTTATGTCTGTATAATTGGTAGAGATGTTTTTTCTTTCATCGTTGATATGCATAACTTATGTCTTTTTTAGTGACTAGAGGTTTTTCAATTTTACCGATTTTTTTTAAGAACAAGCTTTTGGCTTCGTTGAGTTTTCTCAATTTTCTGTTTTTTTTCTCTCATTATTTCCTTGTGATTTCCTATGAGTATTATTTTCTCTTCTTTTTCCCTCCTCTTTTTTTTTTAAGACAGAGTCTCGAACTATCTCCTGGGCTGAGTGCAATGGCGCAATCTCAGCTCACTGCAACCTCTGCCTCCCAGGTTCAAGTGATTGTCCTGCCTCAGCCTCCCGAGTAGATGCAATTACAGGCACCCACCGCCACCACGCCCAGCTAATTTTTTAAATTTTTAGTAGAGATGGGGGTTTCACTATGTTGGCCATGCTGGTCTTGAACTCCTGACCTTGTGAACCACCCGCCTTGGCCTCCCAAAGTGTTGGGATTACAGGCGTGAGCCACAGCACCAGGCCTTTTCCTGTTTTCTAGAGGGAAGCTTAAATTGTTTCTTTAGCACCTTTGTCCTTTTCTTATATATGTATTTAATGCTATGAATTTCCCTTGTAATTACTGCTGTAGCTGCAGCACATAAGTTTTATGTGTCATTTTCTTAACATTCCAGTAAAAGTATTTTCTAGTTTCCTGTGTTAATTCTTCTTTGGCTGATGGAGAGTTTAGAAGTCATTAACATTTAGTCTTTAAAATCAATATCCATTTTAGTTTTACTGTGGTTAGAAAATGTACTGATAATATTTGTGCTATGATTCTTTTGACTTCCTACTTCTGCTTTTTCGTACTAGACTCCTCTGGGTCTCCTCTGTACCTGTGAAAATTCTTGATTGGCAAATTATTTAGGCAGAGATGGGTCTCCTTTTCTCTGTGTTTCTTTTTTGGGTTTTGTTTTTGCTGTTGGTGGTGGTGGATTTCTTTTTTTTCTTCTAAGATTACCCCCTAATCTCCAGTTGCTCTGCCAGCTTGGGGCTCAGTGCTGTGACACTTCATACTTCCTACTGCCTGAGATAATCATGATGAGGGAGTGCACTTAATAAATAAATACATCAAACCCAACAGATCTTCTGTATATAGCTCTGCTTTTCAAGAGTAGATTTGTCTTCGTTCTCTGCCAGCTAGTTTTTGCTGACCCTGGAGTCCTTTTTCATTCATCCACAGTATACTTGCAGCTAGGCATTTGGATATTAATTAAATTGAATTTGAGTCTCATACTTTCTGTGGTTTACTCACTACCAAGAATTCTGACCTCTTGCACCTTTAGTTGATAAGCCTGCTGTTTTTTATATTTGACCATCATCTGTACTTACAACTATGTGGTTTAGGCAGCATTATCAGACCAGAAAGCTACAAAGTCATACTTTTTACTTCTTGTTAACCATTTTTCCAGACTAAACTCTCCTCTGCCTTCCTTCTGCTTTTGGATGCTTTCCAGTATCTTCAGGGGTTTTTTTTTAGCCCAATTTTAGTAATTATCCTCTGTGGAGGATTCATATGACCACCTCACTCCTCCACCATTACCAGCAGTTGTCTCCGACCCCAAAATAAGTCACTTACTTTAAAAACATTTTTTACCTAAGACACTATAGATGTGTGGCATGTGATCCAACCTAGCCAATCCAAATATCATCTTTCCTAGACAAGAATGATTGGTTAAGGAATGGACACAACATAAGTCAATTAATCAAAGCAAAGAGATTCCATTCTGGGATTTTTCTTGGTGCTGGGGGAGGAAAAATACCTCCCCTTGCACTGGCACCTGCAGCTTCCTGCTCCAGAAACCTGGGAGGAAAGGCCCATCTGAGGAGGTAGAACCAGAAGAGGAGAAATTAGGTCTTGGTAAAACGTTCAATCTAGCTTCTTCATCTATAAAATGAGCCTTTCCCAAAAGCTTTTGAGTTATGTGAGTCATTAGATTAACTTTTTCACCTAGCCATATCGAGCTGGATGTTTTGTACTTACAACTTAATTTTTACATAAGGCTCTACACTCTCCGTGACCTAATCTTGCCTGCCTTCTCAAATTTATTTGGTACTGTTCTCATTCTGAACCCTTATCTTTCAGCCTCCCTGACCTTTTACTTCTTCAGATACAAAACATTATTTCCCAACTCAGAATTTCAAATATGCTCTCCCTCTGTCTGGAAGATCTTCATAAAGCTGATTCTTCCTCATGCTTTGTCTCAGGTTAGATGTCCTGAGATATTATAATAATTAATTTGATGTGTCCACTTGACTAGCTCATGGGTGCTCAGGTTAAACATTATTTCTGGGTGTGTCTGTAAGGGTGTTTAGCAGCTGAATCAGTGGAGTGAGTAGAGCACATTGTCCTCCCCAGTGCAGTGTGGGCATCATCTAACCCATTGAGGACCTGCAGAGACGAAAAAAAAATGGAGGAAGAGGGGAGTAGTTCTATTTGCCTGACTGATTGATCTAGGACATCAGTCTTCTCCCATGGCTGGGACTTACACCATCAGCCCTTTGGTTCTCAGAATTATACCACCAGCTTTCCTGGGTCAGCCTCCATAATCTCAATTCCTTATCATCATATGTAATAAATTAGTGTATCCTGTTGGTTCTGTTTTCTAAAGAATCTTGACTAATACAGATCTTAATTAGACCTCTAATTATAGTGTCTAGGTAATTGCTGCACCTATAATTTCTTCCATAGCACTCTTCACAATTTATAATTAGACATTTAGTGTTGTTTTACTTATTTGTCAATTCTTTTACATTTAAAGAGCAAGGACTTTATCCGTTTTACCAATATGTATCCAGTCAGTGCCTGGCACAAAATGTATAATAATAAGAAACAATTATTGAAGAAAGGAAGGGATAGGAGAGATGAATTTACAGGACTAAGACTTAAAACTTAAACGATAATTAACTCTGATTAATAAGTTTTCTGAGCTGTGCTGTGCATTGCTCTGGTAATATCAAGTAACTATGCAGATTTTAGTTAAGGGTGGGCATCATAAGCTACAGGATAAGGAATTTAAAAGATCAGTTTAGATTACTGAAGAGGCAATGTATGAAAAACAAACCTGAGGCCGGGCGCAGTGGCTCAGCCTGTAATCCCAGCACTTTGGGAGGCTGACGTGGGCAGATCATGAGGTCAGGAGATCGAGACCGTCCTGACTAACATCATGAAACTCCATCTCTACTAAAAATACAAAAAATTAGCCGGGCGTGGTGACAAGTGCCTGTAGTCCCAGCTACTCGGGAGGCTGAGGCAGGAGAATGGCGTGAACCCAGGACGCAGAGCTTGCAGTGAGCCGAGATTGCACCATTACACTCCAGCCTGGGTGACAAAGTGAGACTCCATCTCAAAAAAAAAAAAAAAAAAATCTGAAAGTCAAAAGTTATGGCTTAACTAGAACTTAAGAGACAGCCAAGACTTAAGTTTATACTTAGTAGGAATCATCAGGGAATGAGACAGGCCTGTCCTTGGTGGTTTGTGGATAAAGCCAAAGTTTCTTTGAATATTTATGTTATACTCTGAACTATTACAACATGATTTTCTTTTTTAGTTGATGTGTTAATGATGTGTTAATGTTTTGTATCTGAAGAAGGACTATAAATCCTAAATAAAGGCTCTTGGATTTTCTTTTTTCTTTTTTTTTCTTTTTTTTTTTTTTTTAGTGAGACAGGGTCTCACTCTGTTGTCTAGGCTGGAGTGCAGTGGTGTGATCTCAGCTCACTGCAACCTCCGCCTCCTGGGTTCAAGTGATTCTCTCACCTCAGCCTCCCAAGTAGCTGGGTGCGTGCCACCATGCCTGAATAGTTTTTGTATTTTTGGTAGAGACAGGGTTTCACCATGTTGGCCAGGTTGGTCTTGAACTCCTGACATCAAATGATCCGCCCACCTTGGCCTCCCAAAATACTGGGATTACAGGCGTAAGCCATCGCGCCTGTTCAGGCTGTTGAATTTTCAACTGTCTAGCCTTTTTTTGCAGTGGGGTTTATTTAATGAAAGGTTTGATCACAAGTATTTTGGGACTATTATTTCACTTCACTTTTTAGTAGAACTTTGTAGTTTTAATTTGGGATTTTAGTAGTAGGTTACTTGAGAAAGGTAATGTGTTCAAGTGAATTAAGTTCTCTTAAAAAAAAAAAGCAAATGTTATAGGTTAAATTGTATCCTCTCCCTCAAAAGACATAGGTTAGAGTCCTAATCCCTTAGTACTTCAGAATGTGACCTTACTTGGTTATAGATACCTTACAGAGTTAATGAAGTTAAAATGAAATCATTAGGTTGGGCCCTAATCCAATACATATCCAGTATTTTTATCAAAGGAGAGATGTAGACACAGAGACATGCACAGCAAGAAGCACATGTAAAGACACAGGAAGAATACCCAAGGTTATAAGAAACTAGGAGAGAATCATGGAACCCGTCTTTCCTGGTGCCTTCAGAAGGAACATGGCCTTGTTGACACCTTGATTTCAGACTTCTAACCTCCAGCACCATGAAACAATACATTTCTGTTGTTCTAAGTCACACAGTTGTGGTACTTTGTTATGGCAGCTCTAGCAAATTAATACACCCAGTCTATAGTTTCAAAGCTGATTGTAATAATTTATGTTCATTATGGGAAAACTAAGACTTTCTTATTTATTGAAACATAAGATGAACAAGATTTAGAATAAGGTAATTAAAGTAAAACAAGAATTATATTATTTTTAGTTTTTTCTGTTTCCTTACTAGAAGTACAGCTATATTTGAATACAGAAATGTATATAAAATATTCCATATTTTTAGCATTTTAATCTATGAACTCTAATTTTTTTCATTAGATCCAACAAAAATTATCACGAAAGAGGAACTGTCCTTATCTTTTAAGAATAGTCATTTGCCTGAGTATTGATGCATCATTTCTTGAACAAAGCTTGTTCGGCATGTTTGATGTTATTAAATGGCAGCTTTTGTTCCCAAAGTTACCACGGCTCCCGGTGACTTGTTTTCTAATAAAAATGCTGTTTTAAGAGAAAATGGTAATTTTACGGTGGCAAATCCTAGCAGATACCAGCTTAACCAAGTGATCAAAGTTAATGTCACCAGCACTACATAGCAACATTATGGGCCCTAGATATATTGCTCTGAGAAGGGCACATTGACCATCTTTTCTAATAATGCATCACCTCTTCTAATCATGAGAACACATCAGACAAACTCAACCAGAGGGACATCTTACAAAATACCTCTGACCAGTACACTTCAGTGTATTATAGTCATACCAAACAAGACTGAGGAAATATCACAGACTACAAAATTAGGGAAACATAATACCTAAGTGTAATATGAGATGCTGGATTGGATCTTGGGACAGAGAAGTAACATTGGTGGAAAAACTGATTAAATCTGAATAAATTCTTTATTTTAATTAGTTAATCAAGGTTAATTTCTTAGTTTGGAAAGTTGTTCTTTAGTCATGTAAGATGTTAACATGAGGAGAAGTAAGGTTGGTCAGAGAGTATATAGGAACTCTGTGTACTATTTTTGCAACTCTTGTGAGTCAAAATAATCTCAAAATAACTGCTTAAAAATAAAAATAGGCTGGGTGCAGTGGCTCACACCTATAATCCCAGCACTTTGGGAGGCCAAGGCGGGCAGATCACGAGGTCAGGAGTTCGAGACCGGACTGGCCAACATGGTGAAACCCCGTCTCTACTAAAAATACAAAAATTAGCTAGGCATGGTGGTGGGCGCCTGTAATCCCAGCTCCTTGGGAGGCTGAGGCAGGAGAATTGTTTGAAAATGGGAGGTGGAGGTTGCAGTGAGCCGAGATCGCACCATTGCACTCCAGCCTAGGCAACAGGGTGAGACTCTGTCTCAAAAATAAAAATAAAACCCAATCCGAATAGACGTTTCTCAAAAGACATACAAATGGCCAGCAGATACATGAAAAAAATGCTCAACATCACTAATCGTTAGGGAGATGCAAATTAAAATCACAATGAGATATCATCTCACACCTGTCAGATTGGCTTTTATCAAATAGACAAAAGTATTGGCAAGGATGTGGAGAAAAGGGAACCCTTGTACACTGTTAATGGGGATGTAAATTAGTACAGCCTTTATAGAAAATGTATGGAGGTTCCTCAAAAAACTAAAAATAGAATTACTGTATGATCCAGCCATCCTGTTTGTGGGATTTACCCAAAGGACTTGAAAACAGTTTGTCAAAGAGATGTCTGCACATCCACGTTCATTGCAGAACCATTAACAATAGACACGTTAAGGAATCAACCCAAGTGTTCATCAACAGATGAGTGTATTTTTAAAAAATCTGGTATGTACACAATGGAATACTATTTGGCCTTGAAAAAGAAAGAAATTTTCTTATTTGCAACACCGTGGATGGAATCAGAGAACATTATGCTAAGTGAAATAAGATAAATCAGGCACAGAAACACAAAATATTACATGTCTCACATGTGGAATCTAAAACCATTGAACTCATCGAAGCAGAGAGTAGAATGGTGGTCACAAAGGCTGAGGGATGGTGGGGCGCAGTGGCTCACACCTGTGATCCTAGCACCTTGGGAGGCCAAAGCGGGCAGATCACAAGGTCAGGAGATCCAGACCATCCTGGCCAACATGGTGAAATCCTGTCTCCACTAAAAATACAAAAATTAGCTGGGCATGGTGGTGTGTGCCTTTAGTCCCAGCTACTCAGGAGGCTGAGGCAGGAGAATCGCTTGAACCTGGGAGGCAGAGGTTGCAGTGAGCTGAGATCACGCCATAGCACTTTGGCCTGGCAACAGAGCAAGACTCCGTCTCAAAAAAGAAAGAAAAACAAAGACTGAGGGATGGGAGGAATGGGAAGATGATGATTAAAGGGTACAAAATCTCAGACAGGAGAAATTTTATTTTCTTTCTTTTGAGTTCTATTGCATAGTGTGGTGAATATTCAAAATAGCTAAGAGAGTAAATTTCAAGTGTTCACACCACAAAAAGTTAAGTATTGGAGGTGATGGCCGTGTTAATTACCTTGATTAAATTATTCTACATTGTATTCAGAGGTTATAATATCACTTTTGTACCCTATAAATTTATGTCATTATAAATTTTCAATTTATAATTAAGAAAAAACACTTAGGGCCAGATTAGCATCAGAAGTGATTTTTTAAATATTTACGAAATACAATACATATACCACATGTTATGTAACTCCACACACCACCAGTGTTGTTTGGGGGACAAATATGTTCATATTTCTGTACTGAAATGTATGACATTTCATGTAGTGTAAGATAAATAAAAGCTATTTATATATTTAAAAAAAAAAAGACCTTGCTTCCATTCCATGCATCTTTTTAAGTGTTAAAATATAAATGTTGAGAACAGCGCAAGATGGCCAATTTCGCTGATTGTGTGTTGGATGAGGAGAAGGTACGCATAGCTGCTAAATTCATCACTCATGCACCCCCAGGGGAATTTAATGAAGTATTCAGTGATGTTCGGCTACTACGTAATAATGACAACCTCCTCAGGGAAAGGGCAGAACATGCATTTGCTCATTACAACGTGAATCAGTTTGCACCTGTGAAGACAGAAAGATATGAAGATCAGGTCTTAATTACAGAGCACGGTGACCTGGGCAATAGCAGAGTTTTAGATCTGCTTTCCTTTAAATTTGATCACTTACTCACTTACAGAAAGAAGCAAGTGACCCCCAGCCAGAACAAGTAGATGGAGGTCTGAAGTCTTGGAGATAATCCTGTGACAGTGCTTTAAGAGCTTATGAGAAAGACCATTATTCCAATGGCTTCTGTACTGTTTATGCTAAAACTACCTATGGGCAACAGACTATTATTGCGTGTATTGAAAGCCACCAGAGTCAGCCTAAAAACTTATGGAATGGTCGTTGGAGATCAGAGTGGAAGTTTACCATCACACTACCTACAGGCCAGGTTTTGGAGTGCTTAAGATTCAGGTTCACTATTATGAAGATGGCAATGTGCGGTTGGTTAGTCATAAAGATGTACATGATTCACTAACTGTTTCGAATGACACACAAACTGCCAAGGAGTTTATTAAAATCATAGAGAATGCAGAAAATGAGCGTCAGACAGCAATTAGTGATAACTATCAAACAATGTCAGATACCACATTCAAGGTCTTGCGCCAGCAGCTTCCAGTTACCCGCACCAAAATCGACTGGAACAAGATACTCAGCTACAACATTGGCAAAGAAATGCAGAATGCCTAAAGGCTGAATGTAGGGTTCTTCAGTATGTGGAAAGACAAGGATTCAACATGTGGTCATATGATAAATAAGTGATTTATAAATAAGAGTGCTATTTTGCTAGCGCTTTCAAAGTTAACCAGTTTTCTAGCCTCATGGAATACTGTTGAACCTATAAGCATTGTCTTGATTCTTTTGTGTTCTCTGCCTTGCAATTTTCTGTTATTGCTATATCCAAGTGTAAGTCTTTTTTTTTTTTTTATGTTAATTCTGGCACATTTTATGTTGGAGAGAGAGATCTATCCTAGAGACATTTTACTGTTGAAAAAAGTTTCCTAGCCATGAAGCCCTGCTGCTGATTTAGACAAGGTATTATGGTCATTATTTTCTACCCCATCCTTCCAAGCACTTCTGATACTTCAGTGGTTTTCACTGATCCACCAGCACCTAAAGAGGCTATACTACAATCTACAGCTAAACGGAAGACACATTCATCCTTCTCCCTCCGACTGCTTTGATCATCATTTATTGCATCTCAGAACTGTAATTTTGAAAGTTTGGATTGGGACTTTTCAGGTCCTTTTGGAGGGCAAAGGAAGTGTCAGCTTCTCTGGGGAACTTGTTTTTAAATCCAAAGACTTGAACCACGTTCCCTGCACATGAACATGTTTGCTTTTATCCCTTCTCTCATTGTCTCCTTCCCATCTTAGTGCCATTGTAGTTATAGACATCCGTATTTTTAGAAGAGTTTTACCCATTTATTTTTTTAAACAGTCAAGAACTACTGAAATACTGTGGATATAGAGTATAAAACTTGAAAAATGCAGATGTTGAGGGAATAATAGGTATCTTGTGCTTTAGTACTTTATGGCAGGATTGCACTATAAGCAAATTAATTAAACAGCTATGTAAATCATAAACAAAAACTAAAAATGAACCAAAATGAAAAGGATAAATTCCAGGCAGTATCTTTCTACTGTAACCTGTTATTTAAGGAAATGCTGGTGATTTCTTCTAAATAGGATGTAAAACTTACTTCAAATTACTCTTCCTCAGTCCTGCCTTTCAAGAACTCAAGTGTAACTGTGATAAAATAACCTGTTCCAGGTATATTGGCAGGTATGTGTGTAATCTCAGAATACACAGATGACATAGATATAATGTAACAACTGGTAATGGTGGATTCATTTACATTGTTTATCGTTCTATGACCCGGCCTTAAGGGAAGGTCAGTTTTTAAAAGAAACAAGTAGTGTCTTCCTGCCTATCTCCAGATACAGGTTAAAAAAACAAAAAAAGCTTTCATGCTTTAGTTTTGTTTTTGCTCAGTAATATAGTCAAGCAACAGTTTGTTTCCAAGTGACCCATTGAGCTGCGAATGCATTTTTGTTTATTTCAAATAAAATATATTTGTATTATTTGTCATTCATACTATCCATCCATACCACACTATCTTTTGTATCAGGTAGTCTAATAGAAATATACCTGTTTTGTTCTAAAAAAAAATAAAGGTTAACTAGCTCAAAACATTTTGAGAATTCAAGAGTGAAATGAGAATTACTTGGAGAGAAATGTTTTGTCACCAGTAACTGTAGACTTCTTTCTGTTCTTTAATCAAAATTCAGGTTTACAAAATTTGGACATTTTGAGTTCAGAAATATTTAAATATTAATATACTGAAGAATTTTAATGTGTGAGCCAGTAATTTGAATATTGCTTTGATTTACAGTAATTTTGATGATGTTCATTTTGGTATTACACTCAGTTATTACTGATATTAACTAAAGTCCTCATAACAACTTTATTTGCATATACTACCATTTTTAATGAATAGCCATACTTTGCAAGATGTACATTAGAGCCTGATTTTGTAACGTTGTAAATTTATGCTTACCATTTTAAGGAACTAGAGACAAAATTTGAAGACAAGATATAACCATTTTGTGTAGCATTGAAAGATTAAAAGACATTTTTAGCACACAAAAAAACAAAGTTATGTCATAGTAAGCAATTTTCTTGACTTTTAAAAAGATTGAGTGTTTTAACATACTTAGTTCTTACAATTATTTTGTGTTATTTACTTTCTGGACTTTTCCTTACTGATGGGAGATTTTGTTCACTGGTAGTTTAGATTCAAAGCATTAGTTCAGTACAATTTCAGGTAGAAAACCTTAATGAATTATTCATTAATACTAATAAAGACATTTGTAGTTACCATGCCTCGTTACTGCCACACACCAGCATTTGTGTACTGATTTTAATCACTTTTATATGTAGTGATTTGATTTGGCTAGTAGAATTTGAAAAGCTTTGCTGAAAAGTATTCAGCTCATTATAATCTGAGAACATAGGCATTGCAGATGTATATTAATTTTTATTATGTAAAATGTGTACAGTTACCTCTCTTAAAATAGAAACTAAAATAATATTTACATTCATAATATTGAAACTATGTTTGAATGTTAATATCTGCCAAAAAATTGTGATCTTCTAAAAATATTGTTTTATGATATCATTCATCAGTTTGCAAATGTTTTCTCAGAGCACAACTCAAATGTCTTCTCTCAGCAGAACTCAAAAGTTTTCATCAAGACAGGTTTTATTTGTGAGCAATAAATCTGTTGATATTAAGTACATTAATATGAGAAACATTTGCTTTTCTAAAAGTGGAACATCGTAATATCCAGATAATTTTGTTTTGTCCTCATAAGGTTAATAGAGCCTATTTGACTTGAGTTGTATTTTGTTTTGCGAAATAAAGTATCTTTCTCCTTTTTTATTAATACCGAATATGCTTTGTTTTAAATGTAATTATAGGATTGACTGAGCCATCATCAGTGTATGATCAGAATTTTCCTTGTGAACAGTAGTTTGAAATGTTAAGATGGTTGAAGACTAAGGTTATTTTCCTGGCAATGGACCAAGGGTGTAAACAAAACAGCAATCCCTGCTGTGTAAAAAGATTAAAGCCACAAAAGAGACATCATTCTAAATACCCAGTGAGCTTTTACTAACCTTGTGAGTGACTTTTGCAATTGGAGCAAAGTGGCATGTTATATTTTAATCATTTAAAGAATAATTCCTGGTTATTCTAGCCTTTTTTTTTTTTTTTTTTTTTTT
>NW_016816552.1:31819-63721 GCF_001698545.2 Rhinopithecus bieti | reverse complement strand
TTACGCCATTCTCCTGCCTCAGCCTCCCGAGCAGCTGGGACTACAGGCGCCCACCACCTCGCCCGGCTAGTTTTTTGTATTTTTTAGTAGAGACGGGGTTTCACTGTATTAGCCAGGATGGTCTCGATCTGACCTCGTGATTTGCCTGTCTCAGCCTCCCAAAGTGCTGGGATTACAGGCTTAAGCCACCGCGCCCGGCTATTCTAGCCTTTTAAAAGAAGAGTGAAAAAAAGAATTGAAAACTATTGTTTTGGAGATGCCTATAACAGGTATTACGAAGTGTTGTCTCTGCCAACTGGTAACAGTTTGCTTTGTGCAATGTTTTTTTTGTTTTGTTTTGTTTTTTTTTTTTTTTTTTTTTTTTGAGGCGGAGTCTCGCTCTGTCGCCCAGACTGGAGTGCAGTGGCGCAATCTCGGCTCACTGCAAGCTCCGCCTCCGGGGTTCACGCCATTCTCCTGCCTCAGCCTCCTGAGTAGCTGGGACTACAGGCGCCCGCCACCTCGCCCGGCTAGTTTTTTTTTTTGTATTTTTTTTAGTAGAGACGGGGTTTCACCATGTTAGCCAGGATGGTCTCGATCTCCTGACCTCGTGATCCGCCCGTCATGTGCAATGTTTTGTAAAGAGTAAAAATGGTTAAGAAATGGCTGTTTCCTTCATAACTTTTATACCCTAGTAATGGTATGATAAAGGACAAATTGCCAATAATCTATCATGAACAATGAAAGGAGGCCCCAAACATATCTGTCTGGAGATTCAGGAATACTTCTTGAGCAATAGGTTTTTGAAATAGTAAAGAATATAATTATAAAGGGTAGAAATCAAAGAGCATGTTATGTAGGCTTTGGAGGTTCTCAAGTAGAAGAAATAATGTGACCAAAAATACAGCAGTGAGAAACAGTTTATTAAGTACTTATTGTGTTTCAGATTATTGGAAATCCTGAGCTAAATAAGATTCAGTTTTTGCCTCAAAGATCTAAAATCCTGGCTTATAATTCATTTGCATAGAGGTGATAGTTTAAACATTATAAGCATGTGAAATATTGAAGGAGAAAGCATAAGAGAAGGAAAGAGATAGCTGGACAAAATCTTTAGGAATGCTTTACATTTAGGGGGAAAAAGCGAAAGAAAATCCAATAAAGGAGATAGTATTATTGAAAGATGTATAGTTAAGAAGAGGATCAAGAGCATTCCATGACCTAGATCTTAAGGATGATAATGGGTTTTGAAAAGAAAGGACCAGGCGCAGTGGCTCACGCCTGTAATCCCAGCACTTTGGGAGACCGAGACGAGCAGATCATGAGGTCAGGATTTTGAGACTAGCCTGGCCAGCGTGGTGAAACCCTGTCTCTACCGCAAATACAAAAAAAATTAGCTGGACATAGTGGCACACAGCTGAAATCCCAGCTCCTCGGGAGACTGAGGCAGGAGAATCACTTGAACCCGGGAGGCAGAGGTTGCAGTGAGCTGAGATTGTGCCACTGCACTCCAGCCTGGGTGACAGTGAGACTACATGTCAAAAAAAATAATAATATGAAAGACGCAATCAGGAATGCCAGACTTATATAAGAGGTTGAGAATGAAAGATTAGAGGGATCTAGTGATTAGGAAAACTTCCATTTTACAGACCAAGTGGCAGGGAGGCTTGGGGCTTGGCACAAATGTTGAGACATTCTGAGAAGTGAGGAGGAAGTAGACATAGCAGGTATAAGACTTTTCCTTTAAGGTTAACACAGGAGAGATATTGATGGTATTGAGTGGGAAAGAGACAGATAAGGTCAAGGAGTGGCCCTGGGAGAGGCTAAAGGTCATGTTGAGAAATAAGGGAATGGAAATGTGAAAATTGTGGTTCAAGGATGAAACTTAAATAAGAGTTTAAGATCCTGGAGGTGGTAGGATTTTGTGTGATCAAATCCAACATGTGACCTAAATGGAATCAAGGAGGACTAAAGGGCCAGTGGTAACATTAACAAATTAGGACGAGGGGTTGAGGAAATAAGGCAAAGGAATCTAGGAACCATAACTGCAAGTTTGCATAAAGACTCAAGACAACTTTTTGTTATGATTGAAAGCCTTTGGAATGAGTGCCATGGATAGGCTGCTTCTGCTTTAAATGAGTAGTGAATTAATTCATTTAAAAAAATTTATTTTATGTCTGTTATGTACTAGACACTGTTTTAGGTGTTTGGGTTGTGTTACTGAGTCCTGTATATGACCATACCAATTTGTAATATTGAAATATTAACAAACTTGTTTTATACATTATGGTGTAAAAATGGTCTTGCACTGTTTAAATTATGCTCAAAACATGAGTTCCTTGAGGACAGAGATTGTCTTACTCATCCTTGTAGGCCAGTTACTTAAGCATAGCACCTGATGTTTAATAGGTATGTTCATGAAGTGTTTGAATTACAGAAACTGTTAAATAACAGAATAATTCTGTAAGATTTTACACGGAATTACTATCTGTGTTTTGTAAAAGGTGAAAGAAAACAGTATTAAAATTATATATATAGCATTACAGAACTTTTAATGAGAAAGATTACTTTTTTAAAATATCACTGAGTTCTCAATTCTTGCTATAAAGGCAAAATATAGTAAAATTGTGAAATTTATTCTTAAATTATTTCCCTTCTGTAGTATAACTTCTCCCACAGGAAACACAGGAAGTCTTTTACTTGGGTATTTTGTTAATGCATGGTATTACTACAATCATGTTAAGTGATCTTCACTAAATATAGAGGTGAGTCTTTTTCTCACCAGCAAAGAATGGACCTGTAAGATTCAGTCGTCATTAAGGGTGCTTTCCATGCTTTTAACTATTTTAACCAAGAATTTTAGAAGAAAGAATTAGGAAGTAGAGTTGAAGTAGCCTTGATCTGAATGCCCATCTCTGCATTCTTGCCAGGCATGGATGTCATTCTTGTGTACAGATCTATATTTTTTTTTCATTGGAATCTGTGATATATGCAGCTCATTTTGCTGAAACTTTCTACTCAGTTGCTTCCAGATGCCATTCCTTTTAGATTTAAAAAAGAACTTTTTGTTGGCAAATTATGTATCATTGGTTCTTAATTGTTGCTGCAAGAGTGGTAACTTCATTTACTTATTGCTTATGTTTTCTGCTTGTGATACTACAAAGTTTAGCTTGTTTGCTTCTTCCCAATAATGAAATTAATGCTGTAACTATGCGTCTAAGAATGCTGCTTACTACCAATTATGTATTACTTATTATTTATTACTACCAATTATTACTACTACCAATTATTACCAATTATTTATTACAACTAATTGTAATTACAATTAGTGATTACGGAAGTGTTTCTATCAGTTTCTAATCCTTGACAATTTCAATTATTCTGGATTTTTATAATATTTAATATAGCTTTTGTAGTTTTGAAGTTACTTCCCTCAAATTTCTTTGTATTAAATCATGACTAAATACATATAAATGACATAATTTAGGAATTGTTATTTGTAAAACGTAAATTACAGATGACCCCAGATTCTCCAAAACTGCAATGTTCAGTTCAACTTGCTTACCACACTAATTGATGGAGAAAGAAAAAAACTGATCATAGTATGTTTATAAATAAAACATTTAAGTACATTTGAGTCAGGAAGTTGAACTGATTGGTGAGAACCAGAGATTTTATGTGTAATAACAAATGAAAGTAAAAACTGGCTTTTACAGTTACAAGCTCATTTTTTTTGAGAAACTAGCTGGGTTTCTGAGAATTTACAAAAAAAAAAACTTAACACAGTATTTCTGGTAGCTTATCACTGGTCTTAAAGATAGTGACATTTGGGTAGCCTTTTTTGGCAGTAGCATACTCTGTTTTATTTTGACTCATCTTCAGTTCTGATGCAGTCCACTCTGATACACAGAAGAACCAATTCAACAAAAACAATGATTAGCTGATTTAGAAAAGACACCCAAGTTTATGCCCTTTCCTTGTCCTCTTACCTCACAGTTTCCTTGTGGGCCTTCCTTGTAAAGACATTTTGAGGATTTTCCCTGTGAAATCTAGTTACTGCTTTGTTGTAGTGGGAGCACTATCCTGATTCAGAACTTTTTTCTTAAATAGCCTGATACAAAACATACTTAATGCAATTTATTTAAATCTTATTTTTAAAAGTCATTCAGATCCTCCTGTTTCAGTAAAGAATATAGCATTATTTTAATAAACAATATAGGTTTTATATCAGACTTTGGAGGGTACACTCTGACCATTTTTTAGGACTACCCCTTGGATTTCAGGAAGCAAGAAAGCCAAGGGAAGAGATTTGGTTGATAACTAAATAATAACAATAAGTATACTATTTTTAACTTACATTTATAAATTTCACGCATACTATATTAAAACTAATTAAATTGCAGTGCACAGTCAGGACTGATATAATATAAACAAGAGATAATAAGGAAGCTTTATTCCAATTTTAACACAGAGCACAATACTGTTCACACAGTAAATTCTTAAGATAACCTAGAGTATTCTGTTATCACAAGACAGGGTACCTTAATTATTTCCTGGAAGTAAAGGGAGGATTTCCAAGTATTAGAAAATTTTCTGCCAAATTCCTACAAAGTATGAAAATAAGTCATGTTTGTTATCATATAACATTCCAACCTGGAGTTGTAACACTTACTATTAGATTTTCTTTAGATTAAAATAGAATTAAAAGTCAGACTCAATTTGAATTGAACATTGTCTTACTCTGAGAAAGTTAAAATGATTTTATATTGATAACCACTTGTGAATTCATTTAGAAATATCTTTGTAAATTTATTAAGTACTTACGTTGTCTTGTGCAGTTTTATTAGACTAGAATATATTCCCTTTTTGGTATCAAGATACTCTTCTCACCTAAGAAGTACAGTCATACACTGCATAATGACATTTTAGTCAATGCCTGACCACATATATGACAATAGCCCCCTAAGATTATAATGCCATATTTTTACTGTACCTTTCTTAGGTTGAGATATGTCTAGATATACAAATATTTACCATTGTGTTACAGCTGCCTAAAGTATTCAGTTCAGTAACATCCTGAACAGGTTTGTAGCCTAGGAGCAATAGGCTGTATCCTATAGCCTAGGTGTGTAGTAGACGGTACCACCTAGGTTGTGTAACTATACTGTACAATGTTTGCACAATGACAGAATCACCTAACAATGCATTTCTTAGAATGTATCCCCGTCATTAAACAACTCATGACTGTATTAGAGAACAGAGCTTCAACTCTGGCTCATTGAAACTGGGATCGCCTTGCTTAGAGTGTATAATAATTTGAGTATTGACCTGGTGACAGATCCTGTACTTATTTCAGTGGCTTTCAACCTTAGATTAATAGGATGTTTTTTATTTCCCTTTTATAAGTAAAATATATTGATAATATATTAATGTATATATATTAAGAGAAAATTGGCCTCACTTCCTCAGGTCAGACAATTTTAATTAGTGAAAATTATTTTATTTATTTATTTTTTTTTTGAGACGGAGTCTCGCTCTGTCCACCAGGCTGGAGTGCAGTGGCGCTATCTCGGCTCACTGCAAGCTCCGCCTCCCGGGTTCCCGCCATTCTCCTGCCTCAGCCTCCCGAGTAGCTGGGACTACAGGCACCCGCCACGGCGCCCGGCTTTTTTTTGTATTTTAGTAGAGACGGGGTTTCACCGTGGTCTCGATCTCCTGACCTTGTGATCCGCCCGCCTCGGCCTCCCAAAGTGCTGGGATTACAGGTGTGAGCCACCGCGCCCGGCCTAGTGAAAATTATTTACTTAAAACATCAGTTCTCAAATCTCAAATTCAAAGTAAGTAAAGTTATACCATTCATTTTAATGATTTTTAGCATGCCTTCATGTTTCTAGAAACATTTCATAGGGTTTGAAGAGTAGAAAATGCAGCAGAAAAAAGGTAAAATAAAAATGTAATAGGTAAATTATTATAAATTTTAACTACAAACACTGAAATCAGATAAATCTCATCTGTTTTTTATAGTACAACTTTAAGTGTGTTTTTTTCCCTCCCAGGACATTTATTCAGAACAGCTGGGGATCAACCGTTTAACCTGTCCACAGTGTCGAGTGCCTTCCCAATGGTCAGCCACCCAGTCTTTGGTCTACATTCAGCCAGCTCAGGGCATTCAGAATTTGGTGGTTTGGGGACACTTGGTACACCCACAGCCTTAGCCGCACATCCCCAACTAGCATCTTTTCCAGGTAAACATCTGTTACAAGCAGTGTTCAAGGAAAGGAGGAAAGCTTGAGAATGTTCAAGCAGTAATTTGTCTGTTGAACAAAAGGAATAGTCTAATGCCTGCTGTATTTAAAACTTTGGTACAAGAATTGGCTCAA
Source organism: Rhinopithecus bieti (assembly GCF_001698545.2). Taxonomy (NCBI): domain Eukaryota; kingdom Metazoa; phylum Chordata; class Mammalia; order Primates; family Cercopithecidae; genus Rhinopithecus; species Rhinopithecus bieti. The sequence continues at coordinate 57,365 of NW_016816552.1, read as the reverse complement.
TCCTGTTTATCATGTGCAAAAAATTAAACACCCTAAGTGTGTTAGGTGGCAGAGCAGTTAATTAGATATCCAGGTATTTAACTAGAGAAATAGGTGTCTGTCACAGGACAGAGTAATTCGGGCAAGTTTTTCTCATGTTTTTTGTTGAAGTACAATATACAGAAAATTATACATATTATAAATGTAGAGTTAAATGAATTTTTCTCAGCCTTATTTGATTTTTTAAAAAATTACTTAGTGTGAAACTGAAGTTGTTTTGTATTTTTACACCCCTATTTCAAGTTCTCACTTTTCTTCACCATGAGGAAAATAAGCTAGACTCTTACCTTTCTTTATTTTTCTGTTTTTTGTTTGTTTGTTTTGTTTTTTTCTGAAATGGAATCTTGCTCGATTGCCCAGGCTAGAGTGCAGTGGTGCAATCTCAGCTCACTGCAACCTCCTCCTCCTAGGTTCAAGCAATTCTCCTGTCTCAGCCTCCCGAGTAGCTGGGATTACAGCCACGCACCACCATGTCTGGCTAATTTTTGTATTTTTAGTAGAGACGGGGTTTCGCCATGTTGGCCAGGCTAGTCTTGAACTCCGGATCTCAAGTGATCTGCCCGCCTCGGCCTCTCAGAGTGCTGGAATTACAGGTGTGAGCCACGGTGCCCAGCCTGTTTTTCTGTATTTGATCAAAACAACTAGAGAGTTGTACCACTTACATGGCAAGATGACCAGTATTATCCAAAATTCTATAGATTATGAGGATTTAGTAGTTCAGTAAGACATCAGTTAATTAAAACTTTGGACAGACATGCTTTAATTTGTTATATTATCTTGAAAGCCTAAATTTGAATGTGTTTTCTGTAGATATAATTTGACTTTAATAAATTTTAGTAAGGTCTGCATGTATTAGTGTATGTGAAATAACTTAAAACATTATAGCATAATTCTAGAGACAAATAGGCCTGAATTTAAATCTGGCTTTGTTATTTCATAGCTGTGTGACCTTGAACAAATTATCTGACCTCTTAGCATCAGTTTTCTCATCTGAAAAATGAGGATCATAATAATAGTACCTGACTTACAGGGTTCTTGTGAGGATTAAAGGAGTTCAGTCATACTTAGTGCCGAGTACAGTATCTGGTGCACATAATTAGTCCGTAATTGGTAACTATCATTATTTTATTTTGCCTACTTTAATGGTTAATAATTTATCAAATGTTTTCTTAAAAGGAAAGAAGTGTTTTTAAAACTATATGTAGAAAGGATAGATGGTTAAATGTATATTTCAAGTACTATTTCTTGAGTCATATTACTTCTTTAATTCAGTTGTCTGGGAAGCAGGGATGCTGAGGAGGAGTATTGTGAGTAGATAGTTAAAGAAGTCATAAACCAAGTTTTAACATTTCCTTCAAAAATATTAATAGGAATTTATTCAGTTTCTAGCATGGTTGCTTAGCAAGATAAGCATTCCACAGATATTTACTGAAATATAAGTATCCGAATTTACTGAATAAATATCAAAATAAATAACAATATAGATAGTGATATCTTAAATATTTGTATTGTTTTATCATGGCTTATTACACTGTTGCTTTTGAACTTTTCTAAACCACAATGTAAATACTATATTATTAAAATCAAATATCTTTTGTACTAGAATGATGGTTAACACATTTAAAAAATTACTCATCTGGATTTCAATAATGTTGATACTTCTGTATAGAAAAAAATTTGATAGCTTCCTCAGCCAAAATAAATTATTCACTTATTCATTGAATGCACAAAATTCTTTGGGCGTCTACTATGCTCTGCACACAAGGCCAAAAACAGAAGAATAAACATAGTATATTATATTATATGTTGCTTACAGTTTTTAGGAGATAAACAGACAATTGCAAGACAGAGTCTTTAGTGATAAAAGTATGCCTAGATGAGCATACTTTTTGCCAGATGGGCATAGATTATGCCTAGTTTTCAAAGATTCATTTTGTTTAATTTGCAGTTTCATACAGTAACTTAAATATAAATTTTCTATAATTGGCTTTATTCAGAAGGGTGACCAAATTGCCAGACTTTTAAATCACCCAGTAAATAAATGAGAACAAAACAGGAAGATATCACTAGGAATTTTAATGAGGAATAATTTATTTTACATTTTCTGTACTTTCTAAAATATTATGCATTTCAGATTAAATCAATAAATATAAAATTATTTAATGGATATTAGCATAATAAAATTATTTCCATTTTATATTGACATAGTATTTCATGGTAATTTTAAAATATTTGTAATTTTTTTGGTAATTAATTTTAATACTAAATTACCATGAATTTTGCAAAGTATTTTGGCTCTATCAAGTATGAACGATTTTAAATTCTGCTAAATCTTCTAGGTTCAAATTGACATCTATTATGTCCTCTGAAATATTATTAATAGACTCTTTGAGATAAATATGTCAAATATTGGCTGGCCATGGTGCCTCATACCTGTAATCCCAGCACTTTGGGAGGCCGAGGCAGGCGGATCACTTGATGCCTCACCAACATAGCCAAACCTCATCTCTACCAAAACTACAAAAATTAGCCAGGTATGATGGTGCATGCCTGTAATCTCAGCTACCCTGGAGGCTGAGGCAAGATAATCACTTGAATCCAGGAGATGGAGGTTGCAGTGAGCCCATGTCAGGCCACTGTACTCCAGCCTGGGCAACAGAGCATGAATCTGTCTCAAAAAAAAAAAGTTAAATGTTGCTACTATGCTGTTCTTTCTTTTGAATATACTTAGAAATTTACCATATGCTGATTTATGTAATCCTTATTTTGTATTTTTCATTTTATCAACAAGCTGATTTGTGACTAAATTTTGTTTATTTTCCTAAATTTGGAAGACAAGCTTGTCACTTAACAAAAATTATTTCCTATGAAATAACATCAGACATTTGTAAAGTTTATATTCAGAAGCTCTACCATTTGCATCTTTTTATTTAACTAATCTTATTTTCTTATTTTGTATTTTCTTCTGTGGTGTCAGGTTATTTATAACACACATTTTCCCATTGTTTTCTCTAATCTCTACTGTGTACTTATTTACTTTTTTTTTTCTTTGAGAGAGTTTCACTGTGTCACCCAGGCTGTGGAGTGCAGTGGTGCGATCTCAGCTCACTGCAACCTCCACTTCCCAGGCTCAAGTGATTCTTGTGCCTCAGCCTCCGCAGTGGCAAGGATTATAGAAGTGCACCACGACACCCAGCTATGTGCTTATTTACCATTGACATTCTCGAGTACTTTTTAAAATGTTTTTTTCTGAGTTTGATTATGTCTAAAATATTTTAATCTTACTAGACTTTGATTACCTTACCAATTTTTTGGTTGTTTACAAAGTCTTGGAATTCCACTTTCATTACAGACTCTGTGTTAAATTATATAAATATCTTTGGGAAACCTCAGTCCCTCCCTGCTTTTTAAAATTTCTTATAGCGACACGGTCTCTCTCTGTTGCCCAAGGCTGTTCTCAAATTCCTGGCCTCAAGTGAACCTCTCACCTCAGCCTCCCAAAGCTCTGGGATTACGAGTGTGAACCACTGTGCCTGGTCCTCAGTACAGTAACTTTTTATCAGCTAGGCAGAACCTAGCTTTCAAACCTATAAATAACAAGATTCTGACTGTGCTGATACAAGCCCAAAACACATACTTTTTCTTCCTATCTAAATGTACATCTTTCATCTAAACAGTGGATAAATGATCAATGCTTTTGTATAGTTATTCTTGATTCAGTTCCCACTGTTCAGGCATGGCTGAATATACATTGGTATCATTTTACTAGTAACACCTTCCTGCAGTGCAGAAGAATAGCTTTTGCAGTTTTCTACTTATACTGTTTTTCAGACTTTTGAAACTGGCAGCTACCATGAAAATTTCACTTTTCTTTTAAACTACAGATTTTGCCATTAGATAGTGAAGGTGCATACCACTTTACATTCTATTTTTAATGAAGGATATTCCTAGAAAAGTTTTAACGATTATATAATACAATAGCCTGACAATTTTGAGTTTTTCCAGTACTGTATTGTTGTGGGGTTTTTTCCTCTAATGTTCTTATGGTTGTCACAGTCAATGAAAAATACCCCATATCTTTTGGAAGACTGGTCTGAAAGATAATAACTGATTTGATAATCTAGCAGACTAGCCAGTTGGGGGAGATTGTTTTTGAGATTTTAGATGGGGCAATACAAGATTACTTCATCCTGCCTTGAAAAATGTGTAAAATTTGGCTTATTTCCTTTTCTAAAACTTTAAAGAGACACTCTTTAAGTATTTACCATTTATTGAATGATTTTCTACCACTGGTCATTTTATATCAATAAAACAATCATTGTTATCTGTAATTTATGAGTGGAAGTAAAAACAAAATTCAGGCTTTCATCATTAACTTTAAGGGGAGAGGCTTTATAAATCTTTTATATTTTAATGTGAAATTACTTGTTTTTGAAATCTCCTTTGAGAACTTATTTTTTAGAACATAAAAAGGCCTACTGATTTTGCTTTATTATGTTATCTTTAGAGTATAGAGTTCTTCCATAATGTACTTAAGGTATAGTGGATTACGTAGATAGTCTCATATATTATTATTTAGGACTATCTGATTTATCAAGAAGCCAACAAAGATTTTTAATATTTGATACACTGTAGACTTGAGAAGTCTTAACCATAGTGTTGTAGATGTGAACTTAAATCTAAGGTTAAACAGTATGAGAATGGGAATAAGTCATCAAGAGCTGTCACTGAATTATGAGGAGATAGAAGAAAGTTGTGCTGAAAGAACTTGAAGAATAAGGCTGAAAAGTCAAATTGGACCAAAAGCATAAACTTACAATTCACAAAGCCTAGCAAGCCATAAACAAAATAAAGCCAAAAAATACTCTAAACACACATAACACACTTTTTGAAAACCAAAGATAAAGAAATCTGAAAGCAGTCTGAGAAAAACAACCACTTTATCGTGGAAGAAAACTAATTAAATGACAGAATTTTCATCAGAAACCACAGAAGCCACAAAGGGGCACAATATATAAAAATGCTGAAAGAAAATCATCATCAATCTTAGGCATCCCATACCAAGCAAAAATATCTTCAGAATGACAAACTCAAGACATTTTCAGATTTTAAAAGCCTGAGAGTTTTTATCATCAGAGGATCACCTAAAATATGTAATATTTGCCTAACAGAAAGGAAACATCCGAAATAAAGAACCTGGTCGCTAAATGACAGTAGAGAAAACATAATATTTAGCAATTATATTATAATGGGAGGATAAAGGATTTAAAAGTTTGAGTAAGATTTTCTACTTCACCCAGAAACTGGTAAAATGACAGTATCAGCTAGATTGGAGATAATAACTATACATAATGAAATACTAGGAGGGGGGTTTTACCAAAAGAGTGTTTTTAAGTTATACCAAAAGATACATCAAACACTACTAATTAAAAAAATTATAAAAGGCTCAAGTAACCACAGAAAGGCCAGGAAAAGAAACATAAATGAACAAACAAAAATAACCCAAAATGAATATATATAACATATCAATAAATTTTAAACATAAATTCAGTTACAAGGATTAAAAGAAACTGAATTCATAATTTAAAATTTTCCCCCAAAATCTCTAGCCCAGGTGTTTTTACTGGGGAGATTCTACCAAACTTAGCTACAAGAATTCAAAACCAATTTTTCACAACCTCTCTAGAATAGAAAATAAAGGAACCACTTCCAGTTCATGTTATGAGTTATTTTATCTGATACCAAAAACCATGCACAAGGACAAGACACAATTAAAGGGAAAAACCAAAGAGCAATATTCTTATGAATATATATGCGAAAATCTTTGTACAAATATTAGCAAAAATCAAACAACATATAAAAAAGAATTACATAGGGGCCGGTGGCTCAAGGACCTGTAATCCCAGCCTTGGAGCCGAGACGGGCGGATCACTGAGTCAGGAGATCGAGACATCCTGATGAACACGTGAAACCCGTCTCTAACTAAATACAAAAACTAGGGCTGGGCGAGGCGGCCGCGCCTGTAGCCCAAGCTACTCGGGCCTGAGCAGAGAATGCCGTAGACCCGGGAGGCGGAGTAGCTTGAAATACTCTTTGCATATTCCTAGTTTCACTTCATTTTTTTTTTTTTTTTTTTTTTTTTCTTGAGACGAGTCTTGCTCTGCCACCCAGGCTGGCAGTGCATGGCGGATTCTCAGCCACTGCAAGCTCGCGGCTCCCGTTTACGCCATTCTCCGCCTCAGCCTCCCGAGTAGCTGGACTACAGGTGCCCGCCTCGTCGCCCGGGCTAGTTTTGTTATTTTAAGTAGAGAGGGTCACGATTAGCCAGGATGTCTCGATCTCCTGACCTCGTGAATCCTGCCCGTCTTGGCCTCCCAACAGCTGGATTACAGGCTTGAGCACCCGCGCCCGGCCTCACTTTCATTTTTTAAACTGTGAACTACCTTTATCCTTTCCAAGCTTGAACTCCACAAAGCTGCCAAGTGAAGATCCTTAGATACTGGCCTAATGAGAAGAGTGTTAAGTGTACAAGTTCTACTGTTTAAAATTAGGAAAACAATCAGAAGTATGAGCAATTCAGCAGTTTTGTTCCAAGATGAAACTTGAATTATTTTTGAAATAAAACATAGAAAGCCATTGTGATATTAACTGGAAAGTTAATTTATATATTTTTCTTTGGTTGGTTTGTTTGGTTTTGAGGTGCAGAATGGTGGCGAACAACCGATGCTCATACACGTACAGGAGCAACCTTCTTTCCACCATTACTGGGAATTCCACCACTATTTGCTCCCCCAGCCCAGAATCATGATTCTTCTTCATTCCATTCAAGAACTTCAGGAAAAAGTAATCGAAATGGTCCCGAAAAAGGTATCCACATTAACATAAGTGAAGGGCTATAAATCTTCCATTGTCATATATTTTCATAATGTTCAGGTTTAATACCTTTTTTTCGTTTTTTGTTTTTGTTTGTTTGTTTTAATAGAGACAAGGTCTCACTCTTTTGCCCAGGCTGGAGTGCAGTTGTGTGATCATAGCTTATTGTAGCCTCGTCCTCCTGGGCTCAAGCAGTCCTCCTGCCCCAGCCTCCCAAGAACTAAGGACATGTACCACTGTGCCCAGCTACATTTTTTAATTTTATTTTTAATTTTTGTAGCGACAGGGTCTCTGTATGTTTCCAGATGTCTCAAACTTCTGGCCTCAAGCAATACTCACACCTCAGCCTCCCAAAGTGCTGGGATTATAGGCGTAGGCCACCACACCCGGCCTTAATAACAGTTTTATAGTGTTATGCTAGACCTTTTCACATTTTCTTGCTTAATTCTTACAATAATTCTTTGAGATTAGAAGTATTTTATTTTTACAGCCAAAGTCAAATAAGTTGTTCAAGAAAATACTGCTTACATATGGATGTGGCCTAGTCAGGATTTTAGCCAAATTCCACTGCTTTTTCCTCTGTATTTCATTACCTCCCTATATGTAACCCAATATAGTGTGTTACTTTTTCTGTAATTAAGTGTTAACTTCATTAAAACTAATAACCTAGTACTGTTTTTTAAATGATCACTAATATTTCTGTAATTAATAACTTCTTAGAATATAATTTGAAAATTATAACAACATTTTAGATGGTTTATTATCTTTCTTTTCACTTAAGTGTTTTACAGTGTTTGTTCTAAAAGAAGAACATTTGCATTTCATTATCTTTCTAAACATTTTGTTTAACTGAGGTGAAATTCACTTAACATAATATTAACCATCTTAAGGTGAACAATTTAGTGATATTTAATGCTTTTGCAATGTTGTACAACACCACCTCTATCTTGTTCTGAAACATTTTTATCACTGCAAAAGGAAACTTTATACCCATTAAGCAGTTGCTCCCCATTCCCCTCTCCCTCAGCCCCTGGAAACCATCAGTTTTCACTTTGTCCCTATAGGTTTACCTATTCCGAATATTTCATATAGATGGAATCATACAATATGACCTTTTCTGTCTTCTTTCACTTACCGTGTTTTCAAGTTCATCCAATTGTACATATATCTGCACTTCATTTTTAAATGATGCAATAATATTCCATTGTATAAGCATGTTTATTTTTATTTTCAAGGAGTAAATGGGTCAATAAATGGAAATAATACATCACCTGTAATTGGTATCAACACATCTCTACTATCCACTACTGCTTCAAGTTCCATGGGACAAACTAAAAGTACAAGCTCAGGTGGAGGAAATCGAAAATGTAATCAGGAACAAAGCAAAAACCAGCCTTTGGATGCTAGAGTTGACAAAATCAAGGATAAGGTAAGTTATTCTTGGAAGGACATATATAACAGATGTATATATATAAGATTAGCATTCTGAAGGTCAAATCAACAAAATCTATGGTTTAATTTCTTATGAATTACCAACTTTTATTTTTATAGATATGTGTATTTATGGTGTCAGTACAAGTATAAATAATACAAATAGTAATAATAGATAAAATGTATTGAGAATTTACTGCATATCAACTCTTCTCTAATTGCTTTTCATATAATATATATTAACTCCTCCTTATATCTGAAATGAAGTAGCTACTGTTATTACAAATGGAGAAGCAAAGCACCAAAATAATTAGCCACTAAGTGACAGCCAGGATTTGAGAGCAAGTGGGTTAACTCCAGTGCATTAGAAAAGAGTGAATAAGAAAACCTTTTATTATGGAAACTTTCAAATACACAAAGTAGACAGAATAATCATTTGTACCTATTATTCAGCTTCAACAGTTATCACATCATGGCCAGTTTTATTTCATATATATCCCCAACTTTGCAAGTTATCAATTTATTGCCTCTCAGCTCTAAATAACTCTTTTCCGGTTTGCCACTTGTTGCAATCTTAGTCCTTGTTAGTAGACAGTCCTGGAAGAACACTGGAAGAAGATGGTACGTCTTTTTCTTCTTCTTTCTTCTTTTTTCTTCTTTTCTTCTTTCTTCTTCTCCTTTGACAGGGTCTGACTCTGTTGCACTGGCTGGAGTGCAGTGGCAGAATCTCGGTTCACTGCAACTTCCACCTCCCAGGCTTAAGTTATCTTCCCACCTCAGCTTCCCTAGTAGCTGGGACTACAGGTGCATGCTACCACACCCAGATAATTTTTATATTTTTTGCAGAGATGGGGTCTCACTATGTTGCCAAGGCTGGTCTTGAACACCTGAGCTCAAGGGATCCACCGCCTCAGCCTTCCAAAGTGCTGGAATCGCAGGCATGAGCAACCACATGTGGCTGGGACTTCTTTTTCTGGTTCTAGTGTTTTCTTCTTTTAATTATGCTGTGGCTGCCAATGGGTGGCTTCCTTGCTGGCTGACAGCTTCTCTACTGGTGGTGGCCAGGAGATCCAGTGGTGGTCGGGAGACCCAGTAGTGACTAGTACACCATCTGGTGAGTTTCATTGGCATCTCAGGAGGCAGTTTACTATCAAGTTTCGGAAAGTAGGTGGCTTTCAAGCTAATTTTTACTGCCACTGTAGCTGACAAGTTCCCAGCCATGTTTTTCTGGTATCTTAGCAAGCAGTGTTTTATGTGTGTCAGCCTTGACTGTGATACCTCATTGAGTTTCTCTGCCATCCAATGGGCAATAGCCACATCTTCTCCTACAAAGTGTGAAACTCAGCCTTGGGTGAATGAAGGGGTTGGAGGAAAAAGTCCCTTTTCCAAGTTTATCTTTATTTAATTATTCTACCTTAGCCCTATGAAAAGTACATATTCCTACATCTCCTTTGCCTGTATTATTTAGAGGTCACTTTATCCCTCCTAGTAGTTAATCTTCTGTTATTAATCCATAATTCTTTATGTCAAATTTTTCCTGTTCTGATTGTTAATGTGGTTTCTTCCTCCTGAGTAGATCTTGTTGGCTCTTTAACTGGTTCCAGTAGTAGGGTGGGTATGCAGTTTGCAGGTGGTAAATTTATTTCTACATTCTGATCACTCTACACTTTTGGATTCCCTCTTCCATATTATGCCAGAAGCTGTGACATCTCAACTTTATAAAATGTATGTCATCACTGAGTCCAGGTTTCATTTATCTAACCAAGTAAGCTGAGAAGCCTCTAACTATATGACCTAGCATATTATGTATTAGATCACTCTTATCAGTGGATTTGGTCTGCTCCAATTTCTGATTTCTTCTTGAATGAGAAGTCCGAGTTAAAGCCTTGTCATCAGCTGCAAACATTTGGGAAACAACGATAAGAGTTGTGTCTTCTCTTCTCTGTTTTATAAAAACTGCTTTCAGGGCCTGGTTTTCCAGTGGAAGACAGTCAAAAGTTTGTGATCCTACACACATGATGTTCTTCACCATCTCAGCTGTAATATTGTGACAGGAAGCTTCTGATACATCATAACAAGAATAGCAAGATATGGGTAGCCATTGACTGCAGATGACGTTGATCTGAACTTTAAATCTGAGCTACATGCCTCTTATACTCCAATTTGTAATCCATAAGAACTACTTTATCAAACTTTTCTTTATCATTTTTCAAGGCAGCACCAAGCTCCATATATTTTCGAGAACAAATGAAACAAAACTGAACAAATACATTTATTTTCTTTTGCTGAGCATATTTCATAGATATATTTCCTCTAAATCTTTAAATTTCCTTCTCAATAGAAAACATTTTCCAGAGTATAGCATGCTTATATGAAGACTTGGGGGAAGGCCATCTGGTAATGCTAAGAAGCTTGACAATACCCATCACAAAAATGCAAAAGTACTGTACACAGACCCCAAAACAACCATTTTATTTCCCTTTCAACCCACACCACTGAGCACTCAAGCAAACATGATAAAATATTCTTAATTGTTTCCTCCCAGGGACACAGGTATCAGTGTCATACTCTCCACCTGTTGCTCTTTACCTGCTCTTGGCTCTTCTCCCATAGGATTTGTTTCAATGGCAGTCTCATTAGTGTAAGCACTAAGGGCCTGTCTCTGAGCTGCTGGCAGTTTCTCTGATGCCAGACACTGACTGAAACCATCCATTTCTGATTCCCATACTATTTTGAACCAAATCCCAGACATCATATCATTGGATGCATTTTTATATGTGCTTCTAAAAGTTAAATGCCCATACTTTTAACCCTTATGCTATCCTACCTCTTAAGGAGTAGTGCTAAAATCAACTAAAATCTCTGGTGCCTCTACAATGTGTAAGGCATTGTACAAGACCTTGGAGGCATGAATATGACACAGTTCCTGTACTTAGTTCTAATGAGGAACCTGCATTGACATTCCTAAACAGAATTAGTGCTGTCATACTAAAAGCTGTTACTAGGAGAACATACTGAAAACTCACAGAGGCACCTTTCTGCCCAGTTTTAGAGATAGATTCTGAGGTACCATATTAGTGTCTAAGGCAACTAAGTGGAAATAACATTATAGAGAGATAGTCTATTCAAGTGAGGCATGCTAGAACTTAAGATTTCAAAAGAACAGCACTTTCAGATGATATGTGGTTCAGCATGAGTTTGTGGGAGTGGGTTGTTCAAGTAAAATGGAGATAAAGGGCATTGGAACTAAAGAAGAAAATCCTATACTTTTGCACCCAATATTTTTTCAGTTTTAAAACTTTTTTAAAAGTTGCTTCATTCATTCTTTTCATGTGTAGTTTGAAAAAAATGTTCTTCAGCTAATTTTGATACCTTCCATGGGAGGTGGGGTACTTATCTCAGCCATTCTCATTGAAAGTCACTGATTAAGTCCAATCCCCTCATATAGTCTGCATATGCATTTAGAATAAATATTGATATTTTAAATAATTAAATTAAGACTAAAATATACAGCCTGTTAAGAAAAAATAAAACAATTTAAGGTTGAATGAGTTTTATTCCAACTGTCGTACAAGTTATTCTTACCACAGCAACCAAAAAAACCTTTACAAGCATATCTGGTTTTTTATGGTTTGAAAATATTACGTGTAAGGGAATAGTAAGTGATATTGCCACTGTGGAAAACAGTATGACAATTCCTCAAAAAACTAAAAATTAAATTACCATGTGATTCCGTAATTCTACTTCTGGGTATGTACCCCCCAAAATTGAAAGCAGGGTCTCAAAGAGGTCTCTGTACACCCATACTCATAGCAGCATTGTCCAGAATAGCTGAAATGTAGACACAACGGAAGTGTCTATCAACAGATAACTGGATAAGCAAAATATGGGAGGAGATGCATGTGTATACATACACACATACATACATACATACATGTTAATATTATCCAGCTTTAAAAAGGAAGGAAATTCTGATATTTGCTACAACATGGATGAACCTTGAGGACATTATTATACAAAGTGAAGTAAGCCAGACACCAAAAGACAAAGACTGTACTGTATGATTCCACTTATTTGAGGTACTTAGACTTATCAGAATTATAGACCAAAGTAGAACGATTGTTACCAGTGGCTAGCATGGAAGGAGGTGTGCGAAGTTAGTGTTTAATAGATACAGAATTTGTTTTACAAGATGAAAAGAGTTAATAGGTATAGAATTTCAGTTTTACAGGATGGATTCCCATCTTGAAAGGCTCTTCTCTTATGTCCTTGGGTGATTGGCTCTTGCTCTCCCTCGGGAGATGACTACGTATAAAGCAAAGCCCCACTCCACTCCCCAGCACACATTGTCTGTCCAGTTATTCTGTTTTACTCATGGTATTTATCGCTCAAAACATTTATTTAAATTGTTTGTTGATTCTCTTCTTCCAGTTCTCTAAGCAGAACTGGTGTCTGTTTCTCACACCCTTGTATCCCCAGAGACTTGAGCAACTATGCCTGGTACATCATAGCCTTGAATATGTATTTGTTTTGTTGTTAAAAGAAATAAGTATACAGTGAAATGAAAGTTCAAGGAGAGGATTCTGAAAAGTTTTCCCAGATTGGATGGGGGAAAATTAATAAACTGTGATACAAACCCATCTTTTCCCTATTTCTCTAATACTCACACTTCTCATTGCTCCTTATTTTAGTGAGTGCTAAATGTGTTACCTTATCAAACTAGAACTCTTTACACATGGCGAAAGTACGCTCGGCAGACACTCCCTGCATCAGAATCACATTAAGTGCCCAGTTTAGAAGTGGGACTCAGGATTGTTATGCACCCTAAAGCTTCAGAACCAGCACCTCTGGATGACTATTCCTGGGGAGTATAGTCCCCATTTCTCATGCCACCTTTAAATAAAAAGCTACACACTTATTCCTTGGGCATTTAAATAGGAGTTAATTTTTCTCTGCTAAATCACTGTCACTCTCTTATTTCTTTTCTTTCTTGTCCCTTACTAAAACAAAAATGTTTATTTCCATTTAGGTACCTTATGCTTTTCAGTCTTGCTATACATGCTTAGAAAACTACAACAGATTTTGGTTGCAAAGAAGTAGCTGTTTCTTTGACAAACAAATGGTAGTCTTAATATTAATATATTATTATTTCCCTTTAATCTCTACCTTGTGATCTTTCTCATCTTGTGGTTCCCATACAATTCCAATTCAGTTTCTCATTCCTGCCTATCCTACTTTGAGGGAAGAAAACTCAAGAAATGATGGGAACTATTAGTCTGCTTATTGAAGTATGTATCTTTGAAGGAGGCCTTCTGTTAGCTGGTTTGGAGCAGTTAAAACAGAGTCATTGCAAGGCTGGCTGTGGTGGCTCACGCCTGTAATCCCAGCACTGTGGGAAGCCGAGGTGGGTGAATCATAAGGTTAGGAGTTCAAGACCAGCCTGGCCAAGATGGGAAAACCCTGTCTCTACTAAAAATACAAAAATTAGCTGGGCATGGTGGCGGGTGCCTGTACTCCCAGCTACTCGGGAGACTGAGGCAGAGAATTGCTTGAACCCGGGAGGCAGAGGTTGCAGTGAGCTGAGGTCTCGCCCCTGCATTCCAGCCTGGGCGACAAAGCGAGACTGTGTCTCAAAAAAATAAAAAAACAGAGTCATTGCAAACAGAATATAATGGCGGGAGTGACTATCCTCACTATATGAATGTTACCTGAATCAGTGTTCAGAAGACACAATAAAAAGACTATAGATTTGCAATCTGTAACCGTGGCTTCAATTTGGCTTTCTATTGTAGAGATATATTACTGTATTTCATTCCCCAATCCTGAGTAGTCATGAAAGGATGTATTTCTGTTAAGATCATAACTTTTGTAACTTATTGTTATTCTTTCTATATTTTGTTCTTTATCAGCAAATGCCATTAAATGTTCCTAGATTGTACTTAATATTCTTGCTCCATCATTTAAATGTTTCTCCTTTTCAGTCTTTCTATTGGTGAAATTTTAACTTTCCCTTTGTTAAATAATTATAAATATTTTCAGTGTTCTACATGACAGAGCTTGTACTTTTTATTGAGGAGTTCTAAGTTAATTGATTGGTTTGTTAATTTGTTATAATTCATCTCATGATTTTTCCTGTTTTTATCCACTACTATTGTGTGTTCTTGAACACAAAACTTCACATTTATGTGACCTAATGCCACTTTCTACCAGCTTTAGATTTTATTTTTCTTGCAGAGTCTTAACTGTTCCAGAAATAAATATCTCTCTTTATTTTTATCTACCTTGTCTTCTACCTTTTTTAATCTTTTCTGAAATGAAACATAAACAGTTAAATTCCTTGACCCTAACTAAAGCAGCCGCATAAGACTATTGCTACCCTACTTTATCTTCTTTACAGCACTTATTATTATATGGAATGATTTGTTTTTATGTTAAGTATCTGTCTATACTCCCCTATCACCAGCACTAGTAAGTTTCTTGAAGGCAAGAACTCAGTCTTGGACACACCCAGAAAGGTGTGTGTGGCATGTTATAGGTAAATGTTTGGCTACTGACTCACTGCAAAAAGAAAGAAGATTAAATGTGTAACTTTTGATGTATGTGTCCTAGTTGGAATCATTTTGTGAACTGATCTTTTTAGTCTGTCGCACATTTTGAAGATTAGCAGCCATATGAATACATCTACACATATGCTATATTGATATTTTCAATATTCTACATGACAGAGCTTGTACTTTTTATTGAGAAGTTCTGTCATGTAAGTTAAGTTGATCAGTTTGTTAAATAATTATCCTTACAATATGTGACTTTTTCCTACAATGACATTTTGAGATTGAAAATAGCATTTGAAAATTAAAAAGAGCATACCTTTTATTGAAACTTGAATGTTTTCGAAAAATAAAGTCTTGCCAACTACCTTGTCGTTATCCAGAAACCAAGGAAGAAAGCAATGGAAAGTTCCAGCAACAGTGATAGTGATTCAGGCACATCATCAGACACCTCAAGTGAAGGCATTAGTAGTAGTGATTCAGATGATCTAGAAGATGAAGAGGAAGAAGATCAAAGTATTGAAGAAAGTGAAGATGATGATTCTGATTCAGAGAGTGAAGCACAACATAAAAGTAACAACCAGGTATAATTTTTTTCATGGACAGTATCCAAACATTATTCATATTTAGAAATTAACTGGTTTATCTTGACTCTCAAAGTCTGTAGTTTTAAAGTTAATTATTACTTTGAGCTCATACTTTTGCCCAAGAAAGAAGATGAAGAAATATTTTAAAGGGACATATGGTATTTCTTCTATGAATTTTAGATTTTTAGATATTATCATAAGGCATTAGGAACACTTTCAAAGTATCCGTTTTTATCTCCAGGTTTTACTGCTTGATAGTCTTTATCTTAATAGATGTTAGGAAATTACCTTTGCATTTTTATTTCTAGGTGCTATTACATGGTATTTCAGACCCAAAAGCAGATGGACAGAAAGCAACTGAAAAAGCCCAGGAAAAAAGAATACACCAGCCATTACCTCTTGTGTCTGAATCCCAGACTCACTCATCATTCCAATCCCAGCAGAAGCAGCCTCAGGTTTTGTCACAGCAGCTTCCATTTATTTTCCAAAGCTCTCAGGCAAAGGAGGAATCTGTGAACAAACACACCAGTGTGATACAGTCTACGGGATTGGTGTCCAATGTGAAACCTTTATCTTTGGTAAATCAAGCCAAAAAGGAAACTTACATGAAACTCATAGTTCCTTCTCCTGATGTTCTTAAAGCAGGGAATAAAAATACCTCTGAAGAATCTAGTTCATTGACCAGTGAATTGAGATCCAAACGGGTGAGTTACAAATTATTTGTACAAGAATTTTACTACTAGAAACAGATAGAGCTTCTATATTGTCTTATAATACACAAGTTTAAGTTAAATTCTACCCTCATTTTTATACCTTCTTAGTCTCCAGGAATAGAATATGTACATCAGAAAACTAAATGTCTCTGATTTTATATTCATATATGTATCTGTTTAATGTATTTTTGGCAATGCAATCATGTCATTCTAGCTCCCCTGCAACCCATCCCTAAGGTAAGCCCCCACACCCAAGATCTAAGGATTTAGAAATAAGGGGATAAGTATGTT
This sequence comes from Rhinopithecus bieti, assembly GCF_001698545.2. Lineage (NCBI taxonomy): Eukaryota > Metazoa > Chordata > Mammalia > Primates > Cercopithecidae > Rhinopithecus > Rhinopithecus bieti. Next base: position 40,883 of record NW_016816552.1, on the reverse strand, counting down.
TGAATAAGACAAGCTTCACAATTACTTGGGTTTAAAATTAATGTCCTTTTTTTCCTAATATCAATTTTTTTTTTTTTTTTTTTTTTTGAGACAGGGTCTCGATCTGTTGCCCAGGCTGGAGGGCGGGGGCTCAATCTCAGCTCACTGCAACCTCCACCTCCCGGATCCAAGTGATCCTGCTGCCTCAGCCTTCCTAATAGCTGGGACTACTGGCGTGCGTCACGACACCAGGCTAATTTTTGTATATTTAGTAAAGATGGGGTTTCACCATGTTGGCCAGGCTGATCTCGAATTCCTGACCTCAAGTGATCTGCCTGCCTCGGCCTCCCAAAATGCTGGGATTACAGGCGTGAGCCACCACATCCAGCCAAATATATTCTTTTTCAAAAAAATGGACTCAAGTAATTTACCTCTATAGTTCTAGAATGTATACATTTTAAGTGTAAAAACCCTTCATAAAGAATCACTTTTCTGGCCAGACATGGTGGTTCACACCTGTAATCCCAGCACTTTGGGAGCCAAGGCAGAAGGACTGTTTGAGCCCAGGACTGTTTGAGACCAACCTCCGCCGCATAGTGAGACCCTGTCTCTACCAAAAAAAAAAAAAAAAAAAAAAAAAAATTCCTTTGCCATTCTCAATGAATTATATGAAATATAACTTCTACTTACACAAACACTGGAAATGCTCTTCAGAGAATTTTCTCATCTTTGTTTTTCTTGCTGTTGATTTTACTACATAGACTACATTCATATGTCCAGCAAAATTCTAATAATTAAATTAATATTGCTTTGTATTCTAGAATCAGCCTAGAGTAGCAAACCATTATGTTTGAACACAATATTACAAACATTATCATTAGGCAACTTAATTAGATAACACTTGTAGAGCATTTACTGTTTGCCAGCCATTGTTTTAATTGCTGAACATACATTAACTTATAGGTTATAACATCTGTGAGTGCTACTAATATTATCCTCATTTACAGATGATAAAATTGGACATTCACATTAGACTCAACTCTAAAAGATTACCTTCTCTTTGTCAGTACCTGTTATTGAGTTAGAGGTACCTACCTGCATCCCTCATTAGTTCGTTATTTTCTTAAAGGTTACTTAATCATTGAATCCTTCAGTACCCTTACACTGAAGACAATGTAACTTAAATCCATATAGATTGATTGCATACATAGACCAGGAGTGGAATTTTGTAGATCTTATGTCAGCTTTCTTTTATCAACATTTTTTTTTTTTAAGGCAAGAGTCTCACTCTGCCGCCCAGGCTGGAGTGCGGTTGCGCGATCTCGGCCTCGGCTCACTGCAAGCTCCACCTCCCGGGTTCACGCCATTCTTCTGCCTAAGCCTCCCAAGTAGCTGGGACTACAGGTGCCCACCACCACACCCGGCTATTGTTTTTGTATTTTTAGTAGAGACGGGGTTTCACCATGTTAGCCAGAATGGTCTCGATCTCCTGACCTCATGATCCGCCCTCCTTGGCCTCCCAAAGTGCTGGGATTACAGGCATGAGCCACTGCGCTGGCCCTCTTTTATCGACTTTTATCTGGAGGACTTTTTGTGATCTACAGGGTCTCGGGGAGCAAGAGCTTGGAGGTAGGACAGATTTTGGAACTCGTCTCCTCTTCCCGTCCAAATGGGTTTTTTTTTTTTTTTTTTTAGGCAGAGTCTCGCTCTGTTGCCCAGGCTGGGGTGCAGTGGTGCTATCTCGGCTCACTACAAGCTCCGCCTCCCCGGCTTAAGCATTCTCCTGCCTCAGCCTCCCAAGTAGCTGCTACTACAGGCGCCTGCCACCACCCCCAGATAATTTTTATATTTTCAGTAGAGATGCGGTTTCACCATGTTGGCCAGGCTAGTCACAAACTCCTGACCTCAAGTGATCTGCCTGCCTCGGCCTCCCAAAGTGCTGGGATTACAGGCGTGAGCCACCGCGCCTGGCACCAAATGGATATCTTAAAGCAGCAAGAGGTTTGCTACTATACAGGTCTCAAATTTCTCTCCATCTCCTTTTTACACATCACCCCTGATTTTAAAAATGATAATATGTGTACTATAAAAGAGCAATTTGAATAAAATATAGAAATCTTTGGCTGTTATTAAAAACTTATTGGTGTCAATATATGGGAAGTGATTCTTTAGAATTACAGTGAGGAACACTGTAATTGTTGCAGAAAATTAAAATACAAAACTAAAGGGACTTTGGTTTTCATGGCCCTTTGGACCTGTATGTTTAGAAGGAAAACTTACTACCTATAAAAAAAGATTACAAAATTATTACATAATTATGTTCTAACAGATGAAACCACTCATTTTTCTGCTGAAAATTTACATCTTGTATATATTAATTTACTGGTAAGATATTTTGGCTATAAAATGTACAGCTCGAAAAAGTACATCTAATCTAGTAACATTTTTCTGTAAGTTACTGAATAATTACTAATTAAGGACACTTCCTCTTTTGTAAGATATTGCTTAGGTAACAAATATTTGTGACAGTTTTTATTTGCAAGAATCTATCTAATTTCTAACTAATACTAGCATAGTTGTTTTTTTTTTTGTTTTTTTTTTTTTTGAGACGGAGTCTCGCTCTGTTGCCCCAGGCTTGGAGTGCAAGTGGCCCGGATCTCAGCTCACTGCAAGCTCCGCCTCCTGGGTTTCACGCCATCTCCTGCCTTCAGGACTCCCGACCGCTGGACTACCAGGTGCTGCACCCCTCCGCCCGGCTACCGCCTCCTCCTTTGCCCTTTCTCTTTTTTTCACGTAGAGACGACGGGTTTCACCATCGTACCCAGCGATGGCTCTCGATTCCTCGACCTCGTGATCCACCCGTCTCTCCGGTCCTCACCAACAGCTGCCTCGGGCATTCCAGCCTTGACGCCACCCGCCCCGCCCCGACCCCCCAGGTCTCTGTTTTTCATAAATGAACCAAAGTCTACTTGCCTACTGCTTGTTACGTTCTGCTGCTTTAACCTCAATTCTAATAAGAGTATTTCAGGCTGAGTGCGGTGGCTCATGCCTGTAATCCCAGTACTTTGGGAGGCCAAGAGCAGGTGGATCACGTGAGGTCAGGAGTTCAAGGCCAGCCTGGCCAACATGGTGAAACCCCTTCTCTACTAAAAATCCAAAAAAAAAGGGCTGGGTGCGGTGGTTCACGTCTGTAATCCCAGCACTTTGGGAGGCCAAGGCAGGTGGATCACAGGGTCAAGATAGCGAGACCATCCTGGCCAACATAGTGAAACCCCATCTTTACTGAAAATATAAATATTAGCTGGGTGTGGTGGCATGCGCCTGTAGTCCCAGCTACTTGGGAGGCTGAGGCAGGAGAATCACTTGAGCCGGGGAGGCAGAGGTTGCAGTGAGTCAAGATCGCGCCACTGCACTCCAGCCTGGAGACAGAGTGAGAGACTCTGTCTCAAAAAAAAAAAAAAAAACCAAAAAAACAAAAACATTAGCCAGGTATGATGGCACGCATCCGTAGTCTCAGCTACTTGGGAACCTGAGGCAGCCTTGAACCCAAGAGGTGGGAGTTGCAACGAGCCAAGATCGTGCCACTGCACTCCAGCCTGGGTGACAGAGTGAGACTCTGTCTAAAAATAATAATAAGAAGAATAAATACAATATTTAGTAAGTATTTTATATAACGTTCCATCAGCATTTACACTTGCGAAATCTCCATCACAAATCTTTGCTGATTTGAGTGTTAGGAGCCCAGGTCTGATGCTGACAACACTGCTGATTTTAATTTCAAGGCAATCATTTTCAATGTAGAATTTTACCTTAGATTAAGAAATTCAACTCCTTCTGTTAACTGAAAAGATCTTAATAATTCTGCTCCTGTTTATTTTTATGTAATATTTTAATCATAGTAGCTTAATAAAATCATGATTGTATTGTTTTCAAGGAGATTCTAATAGTTAAATAAGTTTTTGTTTCTTTATAGACATAAATTTTATGGCTTAATGGTTTATAATCTTTTCCAAGAAAATTGTATTTTTCTAAATTGTTTACTCTGGAACGTTACTATGCAAAGGCACACTAAAGTAGATCCCACAGAATGTTGAATGTCCATTTCCACCAGCTTAGTGTCTTAAATCTTTGCTTCAAAGAAGTTCTTGCTCAGGAAGTTACTCATTCAGCAACCTAAAATTGTTTTTTGAGCATATACCAAGCACAGGGTTCTGAGCAATGTCTTAGGAAGACCATAAAGGTGAATAAATGAGTATTTCTACCCTGAGGAATTTATCAAAGATGTTAAGTTATCTCCTTAGAGGTTTCAGGCATATAGACATATGCTATGTATACTAAAGGTGGTGTGGCATAAGAGTACATATAGTCGCCAACTTAAACTTGTTTGACTTGGCTGGGTGCAGTGGCTCACACCTGTAATCCCAGCACTTTGGGAGGCCGAGGCAGGCGGATCACAAGTCAGGAGTTCGAGACCGTCCTGGCCAACGTGGTGCAACCCTATCTCTACTAAAAATACAAAAATTAGCTGGGCATGGTGGTGCATGCCTGTAGTTCCAGCTACTTGGGAGACTGAGGCAGAACAATCGCTTGAACCCGGGAGGTGGAGGTTGCAGTGAGCCGAGATCGCGCCACTTCACTCCAGCCTGGCAACAGAGCAAGACTACATCTCAAAAAAAAAAAAAAAAAAAAAAAGAATTGTTTGACTTATGATCTTTCAACTTTACAATGGTGTAAATGCTATACACATTCAGTAGAAATCGGTACAATAGTCCCTTGATGCTGGGCAGCAGCAGTGAGCCGCAGCTCCTGCTTGGCCACATGATAATGAGGGCAGACAACCGATACTCTACAGTGTACTGTGTTGGTAGATTATTTTGCTCAACTTTAGGCTAATGTAAGTGTTTTCAGTATATTTAAGGTAGCCTAGACTAAGCTATGATGTTTGGTAGGTTAGGTGTATTGTATCTATTTTTGACTTAATGATATTTTCAACTTTCGATGAGTTTATGGGGAAGTCACCCCATGGCAAGCTGAGGAGCATCTGTATAAAGAGGTAAAGGAGCTCAAAGGAAAGAGGCAAAGAATGCTGGGAAATTTGGACAGCTTCTTGATTTGGATCTTGAAGAATAAACAGTATTTTGTCAGCTTGAAATTTCTAAGAGGAGGCTATTTCATGCAAAGAAAATGGTTTTAGGTTTGGATTATTGTGAAAATGGAAGCAACAGTAAAGCAAGGAGGATAGTCAAAAGGCATATAATTTTTAAGGGGGAAAAGCTAATTAAATTTTATTTAGTTACAGCCAAAATGTAGCAACCAACTAGTCATAGCTGTTGCTACTTTTATAGCACTTGTATATCATGATTTAAATTTGTGTGTGATATGATAGCTGTAATTTGTTTTCAGATATTGAAAGCAAATAAAAGCAATCTTTGTTTTGTGGTACATTTTGTTGTGTTTTTTAACTTATGTTTCAACAGGAACAATATAAACAGGCATTCCCATCACAGTTAAAGAAACAAGAGTCATCTAAGAGCCTGAAGAAGGTTATTGCAGCTTTGTCAAATCCAAAAGCAACCTCTAGTTCACCAGCACATCCAAAACAAACATTAGAAAACAACCACCCAAATCCATTCTTGACAAATGCACTTTTAGGTAATCACCAACCAAATGGAGTTATTCAAAGTGTCATTCAAGAAGCTCCTCTAGCACTTACTACCAAAACTAAAATGCAGAGCAAGATTAATGAAAACATTGCTGCTGCAAGTAGCACCCCTTTTTCCTCACCTGTAAATTTGAGTACAAGTGGGAGAAGAACCCCTGGCAATCAGACACCTGTAATGCCCTCTGCCTCTCCCATCCTGCATAGTCAAGGGAAGGAAAAAGCAGTTAGCAATAATGTAAACCCGGTAAAAACACAGCATCACTCCCATCCTGCAAAACCTTTAGTGGAACAATTCAGAGGAACAGATTCAGACATTCCCAGTAGTAGAGATTCTGAAGATTCAAATGAGGATGAAGAGGAAGATGATGAGGAAGAAGATGATGAAGATGATGAAGATGATGAATCTGATGACAGCCAATCAGGTTATTTTCATTTTAAAATTTAAAGTATTTCTCTAAATGCTATATGAACCAGACATTTTAAAGCATTTCTTAATTCAGACTTAAAATCAGTGTGATTTACTATGTTTCACACAGCTTTGTGCATTTCTATAATGAGCTCATAAAATACGGGAGTAATTGATACTGGAAATCCTAAGTCAGATTCTCAGCTTGTTATTCATTTGACATTAAACAAATAATCACTTTAGGATGAATACAAATGATGCATAAATTAAGACATAATTTCATCAACTTGCTTAATTTTTATTTCATTCAGGACCACTCTTCTTTCGTTTCTTCTGCTACTTGTTAAAATGTATCACCAACTGTTTTGCACAAAGATAAAATTATAGTCATAGTCATTCAGAAAGTACCAAAAACCTAAATCTCTATGAATGTTCCATCAATAACAGAAAATTTGTTAAATAACATGTAGATGACTCTCTGATTTAATTTTGAGTCACTTTTTTTTTTTTTGCTGGATCAGGGGTTAACTTCTTTGCATTTTATTTTCCTTCCCTCTCCTCATTCCACAGAAGATTGAAAACATAAAATACAAGAGAGCTTAAATTGTGAATACAAAAATGAAATACATATTATAAATGTTTGTGGATTTGTTACTGGTCAACTACAGATTCAACTAATTTTTTTAGCAGCTAATCTGAATAGGAAAATATACTCAGCTGTACAATTTATAGTGTCTATAAGTTAAAAACAAACTTCATGCTCAGGGTAAGAACCACTCTTCCTGGGGTTTCCATAGAACGACTTTGTATGATAGATCATAAATATAAATATTCATAACTTTAAAAACTAACTTTTATAGTGAATTTCAGTATAGGCAAATGGTATCACACAAACCAGAATTCCACAGAAGCTATTGTTCTGTGAACTATGAGGAAACAGTCTAAGTATTACTCCTATGTTTATCAAGTTTAATCTAGTAATAGATTTTACATATCTAAAGGAACGGATGCATCATACATAGAACTACGTAGCTAGAACAAACTTAAATTATTGAATTATCCTACTATTATTATTTCTGTAGGCCTAGTTTTTTGAGAGGCCTGAAAAGCCTGATGAAGTCTTGTATGTAAAATAGAAAACTGCAGCCAAAAGCCAAGAATCTCGTGTTGAAACTGGTTTTCTTTTACTCCAGAGCCCAAATGGAAGTATGATGGTAGTTCCAGATTTCTCTTCCTCATATTTGACTTACTGTACTTCATAAGCCATTGGAATCTGTTAGTTTGAATAGTCAATTTAATCCCTGTTTACTTTAGTTTTTCCATTAAATAAAAAATTATTTTGACACCAAGCAGAACTCATCATGTGAATAATGTCACATGAGAACTGTTTTATGATTAAAGTGTTGAGTAAAACTTACACTTTAAAAAAATTTTTTGAAGATTTATAGCCTGCATACACTGTTCTCAAATAGCTTATAACATTTACTCTGTAGGAAAATTGCTCATTTGAGTTCTCATTCACAGTTGCTGGTTCCTGAGCTAGCCCATTTAGATACAAACTGCAAATTATTGGTGATTATCTAGTTATAATATACAAATGCTTCTTTTACTTCCCAGAATCAGATAGTAATTCAGAATCAGATACAGAAGGATCAGAAGAAGAAGATGATGATGATAAAGACCAAGATGAATCAGATAGTGATACTGAAGGAGAGAAAACTTCAATGAAACTGAATAAAACAACTTCCTCTGTCAAAAGCCCTTCCATGAGTCTCACAGCTCACTCAACACCTCGTAACCTCCACATAGCAAAAGCCCCAGGCTCTGCTCCTGCTGCCTTATGTTCTGAATCCCAGTCACCTGCTTTTCTTGGTACATCTTCTTCCACACTTACTTCAAGCCCACACTCTGGTACCTACCCTTTATTTTTATTATTCTAAAGTAGAAGTCAAACCATAGCAAGAATTTTTATTGATAGAGTGTTCTGGAGATGATCTCACTGGAATCAAGATTAAAGTTAGATTTTCAGTTGGCTAAGGAAGATCAGCATGTATTTTCAACGGATATGACTCATTACCTGGTCTTTTTTTTCCCCTGATTTTCCAGTTTAAGGATCTGATTAATGACAGTTCTTTTGGTTTTGAACCTTTTCTGCTTTTGTGTTCAGTTTGTGCTTCTAGAATGTAGAATGTAATTGACAGTTGGACTTTTTTGTACAGTTGACCCTTGAACAACGCAGGATTTAAGAGCAATGGCTCCACACACAGTCGAAAATCTACATGGAACTTTTGGCTTCTCAAAATTTTAACTGTTAGCCTACTATTGATCAGAAGCCTTACTGATAACGTGAATAGTCAATTAATATATGTTGTATGTGTTATGTGCTGTATTCTTACAATAAAGAGAAAAGACAAATGTTAGTAAGAAAATCATAAGCAAGAGAAAATATATTGACTCTTCATTACGTGGAAGTGGATCATTATAAAGATCTTCATTCTCATCTTCATGTTGAATAGGCTGAGGAAGAGGTGGATTGGTCTTGCTGTCTCATGGGTGACAGAGGTGGAGGAAAATCCGAATATAAGTGGACTCACACAGTTCAAACCCATGTTGTTCAAGGGCCAACTGTACTTTATAAAAAAGCTCACTTGGTTACTTAAGATGCTATCTGCCCAACATATAGCCAGTGTCGTTTCTATTAGAGAGTCGCAATCTTATTCCATTAACATGCCATGTCCTTTTTTTTCCTATTTGACTTTTTATAAATTCCTAGAGGTCTTCATTAAACATTTCTACATTTAATATTCCAAAACTACTCTCAGTTCTCATTCCATGTCTAAGAAAATATAGATATATACAGTAAAATATTTTATTTTACTTATTTCATTCTCCTCTTGTCAATTTCTAGCTTTGCTTTCATTTACCACATACCAGTATGATAGCCTACTAATTTTAGATGAGTTTATTTATGTTTGTGAAACTTGATCTTGGTCTTTGAAAATTTTTACATAAAATCA
>NW_016816552.1:25276-31342 GCF_001698545.2 Rhinopithecus bieti | reverse complement strand
CAAAGTCAACAATTTAAAAAAGTTTTCTGAAGCCTCTATTTCTGTCCTGCTTCTCTAGCCATTTCTTTAATAACAAAATGAGAGGAAAGGTATATATTTTTACCTTGAATTGTATTTTCTTTAGAGAGAAAAACTAGTTATTCTGTCATTCAGACCTAAAAGAAGAAAAAAAACCCCTGCCTTATACAGTGTTTTATTGAAAACCATCTAAAATAATGTATCAATTACAGAAATACACGAAATAATCCAAGTCATTAACATATACTTTTTAAAAGAAAAGTTTCTAAATGATCAAGATTATTATCTCTATTATTGAATTTTTTATATTAACCAATTGAATTTTTTTAAAGGCACTTCCAAAAGAAGAAGAGTAACAGATGAACGTGAACTGCGTATTCCATTGGAATATGGGTATGCAAAATAAGGTTTCCCTTTTCTTTTTCCCCCATATATTTATGCATGTTTGATATATACTTGATTTTTCATTCTCTACAATTAATAAAAGAAGTTCATAGCTGCATAGTATTTATTAGAGCGGAAGAGCTAGAACAAAGGGCAAGGAATTTGGTATATCAGAAAACTGAAATTAATCCTGTTTCCTGGAGGTATGGCAGAGCTGGGGTGGGATGATACAGCCAAGTAGAAACATGACTGATAAAGAACAAAGAGCAAATCAGATGGCAAAGGGCAAGAGTACAGCGAGATTGTGAGAAGTTTTTGTGAAGATAGAATTAAAGGACAGTAAAAGCTACTTTGGTCAAAATTGAGGGACTCAACCAGAGTTTGACTAAAATGGTTTAATTAGAAATGACAGCTTTTAGACTGAATGTATGTGCACCCCAACCAGCAGAGAGCCAGGTTTACTTTACTCCTCCCTTAAAGCTTTTCAGATGTAAAAATCACTACACACTGACACGTTACTGAAATGTCAGAGTACCCAAAGTCATCAATTATGATTTCTAAACATTTTGATGGAGTTTAATATATAAATTGAATAATTAATTTTTTAGTTGAATTAGCTAGAAATCTAAATAATTTTGACAGTTAATATATTTGGGTTGTTTGAGGAGTTTTGTTTTCATTTTCATGTTTTCTAGAGAACATGTGTACTTTAACTTATTTTTAATTTTTAAAAGCTGTCTTAAAATTAAGTATGTTATAACCTTCATTTCTGTTATGTGTAGCTGGCAGAGAGAGACAAGAATAAGAAACTTTGGAGGGCGCCTTCAAGGAGAAGTAGCATATTATGCTCCATGTGGAAAGAAACTTAGGCAGTACCCTGAAGTAATAAAGGTACATACTTTTCACCAAATAATGTACATTTGGTGCCTATTAAGCATGATCATGTACAAAAAAAAAGTGTACTCCTTTCTCAGATAAAGTTCCTTGAATCTAAATATTCTCTTGTATGGGACTATTGTACTTAACCTAAATTGATCTCCTATAAATTTATAGCCCCTTGATAGAATATGCAAAACATTAGTGTCCTGAAGCTAGCTATACATCAAAGCTGGGTTGTAATTATTAAAACCTGAAGTGGAAAAATATGTGATTTTTTCAGTATCTCAGCAGAAATGGAATAATGGATATCTCAAGGGACAATTTCAGCTTCAGTGCAAAAATAAGAGTGGGTGACTTCTATGAAGCCAGAGATGGACCGCAGGTATCCACTTTTAAAAGTATAGTCTTTGAACCAAAAGTAGTACCATAACCTAAATGAAGTAAATTTCACTACACTCTGGAGCATTGCCTTTCTTTAATTAGTACATATAACTTTGTGGTAAGCACTCATTAAGGCCTCAATTAACTATGTTTCAGTAACAAGGAGCTTTGACATAATAGGTATCTTTTCATAAATAAGTAAATTTTTTCTGTTTTATTAATTCAACCAATAACTTTACAGTTTATATAGGTAAAAAAGAATCTGCATGTTCATATGAAATATAGGAAAACATTAGTTTCCTGAAAAGTACAGCTAGTTTTAAAAACTAATTTGAATATGAAGACCCTATTATTATAAGTCAGTCCGAAAGAGGATATATATGTCCTAGTGTTTTGGAAGAATCTTGTCCATTTGATTATGCCACACTATATGTTGCATTTTCACAAGTTTGATAAGTTTTTTTGTCATTTCTTAAAACTAGGTGAATAAAATTTCTGGTTTTGCAGAAATTCAGTTTTACATTAATTGGTGCACATTTCTGAACATATCACCACAGCTCCCTTTGAGCTTATGGTGTTAAGTATACATCCTCACTAGTCAGCAAAAAGAACCCACCAAGGAGATCTCATTTCTTTAATGCTCATTTCTGTATGTTTTCTTTAATGCTTTCCTTTTGTTCCTTAGTTATATTCAGCTGCATGTGCTTATTATTCCCTTTAGCTGCATTGAAAGGGGTCCCAGTTAAGGAGTGATGAGACCTAGATTCTTGTTAATCCATGAAATACTCTTGTAATTCTGAACAATAACAAAATAATGCCCCTTTTCCCACAACTTTGTTATCTGCCAAATAGAAACAATTATAATATATATAAATATATTACACTTCTGTCTCATAGGATTATGGCAAGATTAAAATGAGATCATATGCATAACAATGTTTCAAAAAGACTAAAATGCTCAGCCACCTAAAGTTGATATTTTCCTTCTTCATTGAACCTGTCTCTCTTCTGTCCCATTATAATGCATAGGAAAAATTTTTTTTGGCAATTAATATTTTCTTTGTGAATAGGGAACTTTTCTATCCTATCTTACCCTTAAATTTTATGATTTAGAAATGGAAAAGGTCTCCCTCATTCTGTAAGAGGTTTGAGTTTGGAAGCTTAAAGGAATTTTTTAAGGTCACACACAAGGCTGAGACATAACTAGAACTCAAGGGTTCTGAAAAAGTAATCTTTTGCATACATCATGTAACCTGTTTTCTATTGTAGTCCATGACTTTTAAAGAAAGAAGTTATGTCCAGATCTACCTGTCTCTTTATTGGTAGTTCTAAAATGTCAAAATGTGTTTATCTGAGATTTATAGAAATGTATGGAAATATATTCTAGGGTTTTCTATTTTTTTAAACAAAAAAAATTTTGACTTAGACTAAATCTGTCACCAGATTCTTAGAATTTTAATGAACCACAGTGTTACACATTCTATATACACTACATCAGTTTTAAAGTCATTATTAGAAACTTTAAAATTATCATTTTAAACATTTTGTTTCATGTTGTCAGATTCTTACTTGTATTATTTATGCCAAAGATATCTTTGTGATTTTAAGTTCACTAGATTTTTGTTCTGAGAGGAAAGCTAATTGGTATTCAACATATAAAGGATTTTTAGTTTTATATCAGTGATAATTAGACCTAATCTATAAAGCCTCATTACACAGAATAGAATGTTCCTTGACATGCATTCACTTTTTATTAAATATAATCAGTGTTTTCCAAATGCACACTGTCTTGTTGAGATCAATTCCAATCAAGGAAATAGGATGAATTACTAAAGCCAAATATATTAAGCTGCCAACATTTCAGCAGAATGCTAGGGGAAAATATTCGTAATTTTGAGAGCATTTCTTTTAGCTAAAAACCAAAATTAGTACACAGGAATTCAGGATACTTTTAGAAAACAACAATTAAAGGTAAGTCATCAAAAAAAGTGTTCTAGTTAATTAATTAGAGATGCATATAGTTATAAAACCATGTACATTTTTATATACTGGATTATGTGATTAATAAGTTTAAGCATATGGTTAACTGGAAATGTATGTCATTATATAAGAATGTTCTCTGAAAACCAAGATTATATATTTTTGTTATAGTAATTATGATGTGAAATAATTTTGATCACACTAAATTTTGTAGAAGATGTAAAATATAGGGTGGCACAAAGCTACTGTTACCATGCAATGATGATCCTATGTATTTACAATATATCTGCTTTTATGCAAATTGTATAAATGATTTGATGATGAAACATGTTTAAAAAAGTGTGCATATTAAAAGACTAGAAGGAAATGTGTCAAAACTAATAATGGATGTAATGGTGATAGCAATGGATTTTTTTTGCTTTCTGCGTTTTTTGCATGTTGTGTCTCTTCAAAAATTTGCTTGTTTTATGTATATAATGTGAAAAACAGTCCAAGCATTGTGGCTTACACCTGTAACCCCAGCACTTTGGGAGGCCGAGGTGGGCGGATCCCTTGAGCTCCGGAGTTCAAGACCAGCCTAGCCAACGTGGCAAAACCCCTTCTCTACTAAAAATACAAAATTTAGCTGGGCATGGTGGTGGGCACCTGTAGTCCCAGCTGCTCGGGAGGCTGAGGCAGGGAGAATTGCTTGAACCTGGGAGGTGGAGGTTGCAGTGAGCTGAGATCACACCACTGCACTCCAGCCTGGGCGACAGAGTGAGACTCCATCTAAAAAAACAACAACAACAACAACAACAACAGAAAAGCAATTTCTGTCTTTTAAAAGTAAATATCCCTATTCTTTGTAGTTCAGTAAAACTGAGAATTCATAGTTTTCCAAATGCATGGAGATTGTACAAAATGACCTTAAATGTTGCCGCAACAGTTTTCCAAGCTTCATGTATCTATTGGGATGTTTGATAGCAAATGAAATGCTGTATTTGTGGATTCATTAGTACACTCAGCCCTCCATATCTGTGTTTTCTGCATTTGTGGATTCAAGCAATTGTGGATTGAAAATTCTCAGGAAAAAAGATGTATCTGTACTAAACATGTACAGACATTTTTCCTTGTCATTATTCCCTAAACAATGTAATGTAACAGCTATTTATATAACATGTACATTGTGTTTACTATTATAAGTAATCTGGAGATGATTTAAAGTATATAGGAGTGTAGGTATAGGTTATATGCCAATACTGTGTTATTTTTATTCAGGGACTTGAATGTCTGCAGATACTGGTATTCATAGAAGGAGGTCCTGATACCAAGGGACAACTCCATTCTTTTGTGTGTGTGTGTGTGTGTGTGTGTGTGTGTGTGTGTGTGTGTAATTTAAATTCTAGGGTACCTGTGCACAACGTGCAGGTTTGTTACATATGTATGCATGTGCCATGTTGGTGTGCTGCACCCATTAACTCGTCATTTACATTAGGTATATCTCCTAATGCTATCCCTCCGCTCTCCCCCCTCCCCCCTCCCCACAATAGGACCTGGTGTGTGATGATCCCCTTCTTGTGTCCAAGTAATCTCATTGTTCAGTTCCCACCTGTGAGTGAGAACATGCGGTGTTTGGTTTTCTGTTCTTGCGATAGTTTGCTGAGAATGATGGCTTCCAGCTGCATCCATGTCCCTACAAAGGACACGAACTCATCCTTTTTTATGGCTGCATAGTAATCCATGGTGTATATGTGCCACATTTTCTTAATCCAGTCTGTCACTGATGGACATTTGGGTTGATTCCAAGTCTTTGCTATTGTACATAGTGGCACAATGAACATACGTGTGCATGTGTCGTTTCTTTTTTTTTTTTTGAGACAGAGTGTCGTTCTGTGGCCCAGGCTGGAGTGCAGTGGCCGGATCTCAGCTCACTGCAACCTCCGCCTGCCAGGTTCATGCCATTCTCCTGCCTCAGCCTCTTGAGTAGCTGGGACTATAGGCGCCCGCCACCTCGCCTGGCTAGTTTTTTGTGTTTTTTAGTAGAGACAGGGTTTCACCGTGTTAGCCAGGATAGTCTCAATCTCCTGACCTCGTGATCCGCCCGTTTCGGCCTCCCAAAGTGCTGGGATTACAGGCTTGAGCCACTGCGCCCAGCCCCGTGCATGTGTCTTTATAGCAGCATGACTTACAATCCCTTGGGTATATACCCAGTAGTGGGATGGCTGGGTCAAATGGTATTTCTAGTTCTAGATCCTTGAGGAATCGCCATACTGTTTTCCATGATGGTTGAACTAGTTTACACTCCCACCAACAGTGTAGAAGTGTTCCTATTTCTCCACATCCTCTCCGGCACCTGTTGTTTCCTGACTTTTTAATGACTGCCATTCTAACTGGTGTGAGATGGTATCTCATTGTGGTTTTGATTTGCATTTCTCTGATGGCGAA
>NW_016816552.1:0-24413 GCF_001698545.2 Rhinopithecus bieti | reverse complement strand
ACAAAATCTCTAAGCATTTGCTTATCTGTAAAGGATTTTATTTCTCCTTCACTTATGAAACAGTTTGGCTGGATATGAAATTCTGGGTTGAAAATTCTTTTCTTTAAATGTTGATTATTGGCCCCCACTCTCTTCTGGCTTGTAGGGTTTCTGCCGAGAGATCTGCTGTTAGTCTGATGGGCTTCCCTTTGTGTGTAACCAAACCTTTCTCTCTGGCTGCCCTTAACATTTTTTCTTTCATTTCAACTTTGGTGAATCTGACAATTATGTGTCTTGGAGTTGCTCTTCTCGAGGAGTATGTTTTGTGGAGTTCCCGTATTTCCTGAATTTGAATGTTGGCCTGCCTTACTAGGTTGGGGAAGTTCTCCTGGATGATGTCCTGCAGAGTGTTTTCCAACTTGTTTCCATTTTCCCTGTCACTTTCAGGCACACCAATCAGATGTAGATTTGGTCTTTTCACATAATCCCATATTTCTTGGAGGCTTTGTTCATTTCTGTTTACTCTTTTTTCTCTACACTTCTCTTCTTGCTTCATTTCATTCATGTGATCTTTAATCACTGATACTCTTTCTTCCAGCTGATTGAGTCGGTTACTGAAGCTTGTGCATTTGTCATGTAGTTCTCGTGTCACGGTTTTCATCTCTATCAGTTCTTTTAAGGTCTTCTCTGCATTGATTATTCTAGTTATCCATTCATCCATTCTTTTTTCAAGGTTTTTAGTTTCTTTGCGCTGGTTACGTAGTTCCTCCTTTAGCTCTGAGACTTTTGATCGCCTGAAGGCTTCTTCTCTCAACTTGTCAAAGTCGTTCTCCGTCCAGCTTTGTTCCGTTGCTGGCATTGAGCTGCGTTCCTTTGGAGGAGGAGATGCGTTCTGATTTTTTGAATTTCCAGCTTTTCTGCACTGCTTTTTCCCCATCTTTGTGGTTTTTATCTTCCTTTAGTCTTTGATGATGGTGACGTACTGATGGGGTTTTGGTGTGGGTGTCCTTTCTGTTTGTTAGTTTTCCTTCTAACAGTCGGGACTGTTGGAGTTTGCTTGAGGTCCACTCCGGACCCTGTTTGCCTGGGTATCAGCTGTGGAGGCTGCAGAAGATAGAATATTTCTCAACAGCGAGTGTTGCTGTCTGATTCTTGCTCTGGAAGCTTCGTCTCAGGTGTACCCTGCCGTGTGAGGTGTGAGGTGTCAGTCTGCACCTAGTAGGGGATGTCTCCCAATTAGGCTACTCAGGGGTCAGGGACCCACTTGAGCGGGCAGTCTGTCTGTTCTCAGATCTCAGCCTCCATGCTGGGAGATCCACTGCTCTCTTCAAAGCTGTCAGACAGGGGCATTTACCTCTGCCGAGGTTTCTGCTGCTTTTTGTTTAGCTATGCCCTGTCCCCAGAGGAGGAGTCTACAGAGGCAGACCAGCCTTCTTGAGCTGTGGTGGGCTCCACCCAATTTGAGCTTCCTGGTGGCTTTGTTTACCTACTTAAGCCTCAGCAGTGGTGGGCGCCCCTCCGCCGGTCTCGCTGCTGCCTTGCAGTTAGATCTCAGACTGCTGTGCTAGCAATGAGGGAGGCTCCGTGGGCATGAGACCCTCTGGGCCAGATGTGGGATATAGTCTCCTGGTTTGCCGTTTGCTAAGACCCTTGGTAAAGCGCAGTGTTAGGGTGGGAGTTACCCGATTTTCCAGGTGTTGTGTGTCTCAATTTCCTTTGGCTAGGAAAAGGAATTCCCTTCCCCCTTGCGCTTCCCAGTTGAGGCGATGCCTTGCCATGCTTCACCTCTCGCTGGTCAGGCTGTACCCGCGGACCAGCGCCAACTGTCCGACGTGACACTCCCCAGTGAGATGAACCCGGTACCTCAGTTGAAAATGCAGAAATCACCCATCTTCTGTGTCGCTCACAATGGGAGCTGGAAGCTGGAGCTGTTCCTATTTGGCCATCTTGGGCGCGCCGACAGCTCTATTCTTAATCACTCTCCTATTAAAACATTTTCCTGGGAAGTATATTTTTTTCATCATTTTTTAATCTTAAAAGATATCCCAAAACCCCCAACATTAGTTCTATATGTTCTAATTTTGGTTAACACATTACAAAAATTGCATCAGCGGAATTCCAATTCTCCATATATTATATATAAAATTTAGGAGATAGCATTCTGCTAGAAGATAATATCTGCAGTACAGAATTCTGGGTTTTTCTCTAGTTTATTGAGACAATGATTTGTTCCTTCCAGGAGTATAATTTACATCAAAGGCCATTCATCTCAACATTAAATACTAAAGAAGTAAAAAAGTTAATTTAAAACAAAAACAAGTCTCCTCACCCCCAAAGTCTATACAGCAACCTGTGATAAATCTGAAAGAGAAGCAACAGCGCATCAACATTTTATTTCAGAATAGATAAAATCATTAATTTTTTCTTACGATTAAGAATTTCTTTGTTGTTGATATTATTTTTAAAGAAAAAATCCCTAATTAAAAAAAACTTTTTTCTTTAAAAAATAATATTGTGGCATATTTACATGCAATAAAACAAAATCATTTTTAAGCATGTAGTTTGATACTTTTTTTAAGGACACAGTGCTTTATTTATTTTTCTTTCAACTTTTATTTTCTGGCTCACGGGTACGTGTACAGGTTTGCTAGGTGGGCAGGCTGTGCATCACTGAGGTTCAGTGTGCATGATCCTGGAGCACAGTACCTGATTGGTAGTTTTCAACCCCACCCCAAGCCCCCGCCACCACTCTCCCCACTCAAGTAGTCTCCAGTGTCTGTTGTTCACATCTTTGCATTTGTGGATATTCAATGTTTAGCTGTCACTTGTGAGAACATGTGATATTTAGTTTTCTCTTCCTTCATTATGTCTCTTAGGTGATGGCCTCCAGCTGCATCCATGTTGTTACAAAGGATAACATATCATTCTTTCTATGGCTGCGTAATATTCCTGGGCATATGTATACCATTTTCTTTGTTCAGTCCACTGTTGATGGGCATATAGGTTGAGTCCATGTCTTTGCTGTTGTGAATAGTGCTGCAGTGAACATGTGAGGGCGTGTGTCTTTTTGGTAGAACAATTTATTTTCCTTTGGGTATATACCCAGTAGTGGGATTGCTGGGTCTAATAATAGTTCTGTTTTAAGTCTTTGAGGAATCTCCACATTGCTTTCCACAGTGGCTGAACTAATTTACATTCCTACTATCAGTGTATGAAGTGTTCCCTTTTCTCTGCAATCTTGCCCACATCTATTGTTTTTTGACTTTTTATTAATAGCCTTTTATTTTTGAGATGGAGTCTTGCTCTGTCACCCAGCTGGAGTGCAGTAGTGCCATCTCAGCTCACTGCAAGCCGCGCCTCCCAGGTTCACGCCTTTCTCCTGCCTCAGCCTCCCGAGTAGCTGGGACTACAGGCACCCGCCACTGCACCCGGCTAATTTTTTTGTATTTTTAGTAGAGACGGGGTTTCACTGTGTTAGCCAGGATGGTCTCAATCTCCTGACCTCGTGATCCGCCTGCCTTGGCCTCCCGAAGTGCTGAGATTAAATTACAGGTGTGAGCCACTGCACCCGGCCAACAATAGCCATTCTGACTCGTGTCAGAATGAGATAGTATTTCATTGTGGTTTTAATTTGCATTTCTTTTGTGATTAAGGGTGTTGAGCATTTCTATGTATATTTGTTGGCTCCATGTATCTTTTTTTCAGGAGTGTTCGTGTCCATTTTTTAATGGAGTTATTTTTTGTTTTTGTTGAATTAAGTTTCTTATAGAGTCTAGATATTACACCTTTGTCAGATATATAGTTTGTGAATATTTGCTCCTGTTCTGTAGGTTGTCTGTGATAGTTTTTTCTGCTGTACAGAAGCTCTAGTTTAATTAGGTCTCACTTGTCAGTTTTTATTTTTGTTGCAGTTGCTTTTAGGGACTTAGTAATAAATTCTTTGCCAAGGTTGATGTTCAGAATGGTATTTCTTAGGTTTGTTCCTAGAAATTTAAGTCTTTAATCCATGTAGAGTTAATTTTTGTATATGGTGAAAGGAAGGGGTCCAATTTCAATATTCTGTGTACATCTAGCCAGTTATCCCAGCACTATTTATTGAATAGGGGAGTTCTTTCTCCGTTGCTTGTTATTGTTGACTTTATCAAAAATCAGGTGGTCATGAGTGTGCAGTCTTATTTCTGGATTCTCTCTCCTGTTCCATCCGTCTGTGTGTCTGTTTTTGTACCAGTACCATGCTGTTTTGGTTACTGTAGCCTTGTGGTATAGTTTGAAGTCAGGTAAGTGTGATGCTTCCAGCTTTGTTCTTTTAGCTTAGATTGTTTTGGCAATTTAGGCTCTTTAGGTTTCATATGAATTTTAGAATAGTTTTTTTCTGATTCTGTGAAAAATTGCATTGGTGGTTCGATAGGATAAGCATTGACTCTGTAAATTACTTTGGGCAGTATGGCTATTTTGACAATGTTGATTCTTCCTATCCATGACCATGGAACGTTTTTCCATTTGTTTGTGTCTTCTCTGATTGCTTTCAGCAGTGTTTCGTCATTTTTGTTGTAGAGATCTTTCACTTCCTTGGTGATACCTATATTCCTATACCTATATAGGAATGCCTATATTCCTAGGTATTTTGTTCTTTTTGTGGCTATTATTGTAAATGAGATTGCATTCTTGATTTGGCTCTCAGCTTGGATGCTATTGGCATGTGGAAATGTTATCGATTTTTGTATATTGATTTTGTATCCTCAAACCTTACTGAACTCGTTTATCAGTCCTAGGAGCCTTTTGTGAAAGTCTCTAGGGTTTTCTAGGTATAGAATCATATTGTCTATTAAGACAGATAGTTTGATTTCCTCTCTTCCTATTTGGACGCCTTTTATTTTTTCTTGTTGAGTACCATGGATATTTTGCTTAATCATTTTTTGATTCAAGATATTTCTGGGCTTAAGATATGATTTTATATGTATTTATTAGCATTAACAGCAAGCATTTGTTGAAAATATTAACCAGCTTTTGTATAGTACAATAAGATGAGAGGTGTGTGAGCTTATATTTATTAAAATTTAGGTAAATTAATCATTTACTGAAGGACGACAATGTAATTATTACCTTTAAAAAAAGAGATGCCCTTAATTCAAGAAAATAGGATTACAAATGAAATGGGGATAAAAGGCCCAGCACGGTGGCTCATACCTGTAATCCCAACACTTTGGGAGGCTGAGACAGGAGGATTGCTTAAGTCTGGGAGTTCAAGACTAGCCCGAGCAATGTATCAAGACTCTATCTCCACAAAAAATAAAAATATTACCTGGGCATGATGGTGCATGCCTGTAGTCCCAGCTACATGGGAGGCTGAAGTAAAAGGACTGTTCTAGCCCATGAGTTTGAAACTGCAGAGAACTATGACCATGCCATTATACTAGGAGGACAACTGCCTGGGTGACAGATTGAGACCTTGTCTCTAATTTAAAAAAAAGGAGGAGTGGGGGGAGAAAGAAATAGGGAATAAGATACACTTAATGTATCCATTATCAGTTTTATTTATTTTGGTCCACAGATGTAGTGAGGAATTTGTAGAATCGGCTACTTTTCAGCATACTGATAGTTTTCAAGCACTTCTTACCAGCTTCTGTAAAAATCTTGATTTTAGAAGAGTGATAGACTTCATGGAACAAAACAATTGTAATACTCTATATAAGCCCATGCTGTACTGGCTGGCTGCCTTTTAATGAATTTCTGTTGGCAGTTTTAGAAACCCCTTTGAAAATGGTGTAAGGTAAATAAATTTCTTACAGACTTCTGTTTCATCACATTATAAAAAACTTGTTGAATAAAATGTTGTTGTTTTATTTTACTTTGTGTTTGATTGTCAGAATAAAAGAAAGTAAGGTTGAGCTAGACATGTTTTGGTAATAAAATAGCATTATTTTATTGACCTAAAATAATACTAAGATAAGAGGTATTTATATATTTCTTAGGAATAGAGGAAGGCATCAAAATAAATTGTTAATGACATACTATTTTGAAATACATGATGATCTATCTTGAAATGCATTTTTTGTGAATTGTAGAAAGCTATACATCTAAGCATGAAGACCTTAACTTTATTTTTTTCGACCAGGACGTTTAGAAGCATTAGAGTATGGAATGTCTACTGTTATCAGGCCAAAAAAAGCATAAAATTGAAAGATGCAAGGAAGAAGCAAATTTAAAATGACTCTGAAAATGTTGCTTTTTTTCTTTGAGATGTTGCATTTAGAAAAAAGTACAGTGTTTCTTCTTTTTAATGCACAAGTCCATAAAAAGTAAAATGTCTGCAGTTCTTAATGAAAAGAGCCTTTTTTTCTGAGTCATTTAATCAGTAAATATTTGTGACAAATACTTAATGTGCCAGGCACTTTTTTCCCTAAGTAGATGTCCCCTAAAGGCATTTTCCCATAGACAAATTGTGAACATACATTTGAGTACAGAAATGAAATTGAAAGCCTGAATTTGAAGAAAAACTAATGTTCATAGAGAAACTGAAGAATACAAAAAATGATTGTTGGTTTAGAGAAGCTTATTCTCTGGGGAAGATAAAACAGTAGGCAGAATACTGCCCAGCTAAAAATTAGGGTTTTGTTAAGAGGAGGCTTCACAGTAAGGTAGGCAACACACAGTTTCTGGCACAATTATAATGCTGGTAATTATTTCAAATTAAGTGAAGAACAAAAGATTGGAAGTCAACAACCAGAGTTCTAATTCAGCTCTGCTGTTAACTGTCACACCTAATGCAACATAGCCGTGGGCACGAATGGACACTGAGAACATGAAAGATCGGTACCAGAAGTCTAAAAGTCTGGAAATTTATGTCAGTGATCTACCAGGTAGGATTTTTGTGGCTAGGCAAGGCCTATACTAGGAGGACGACTGTATGAATCCAAGGATATAGGAGGAGGAGTTATTGAAAGTTGTTGACTATTAGAGGATGACATACTTTAAGTAGAAAACATAGTCAGCATTGTGGAAACAGTTGTATCAAACCACATCTTTCTCGCGTGTTTTTAATAGATGACACCTTTCCTCACGGTTCTTACTCTTTCACATCTAAAGTGCTATGTAGTGTATGGTATAATAAGCTATATGACTAGGGTGGCTTAAGAATATCTGTCATAAAGTTTGTAATCTATCACCCTTTCACTACCTACCTCTGGCACTATTAAGTAGCTAGAAATAGACATAATACTGAATTGTGAAAAGGCATAAAGAAATCAAACAAAATTTTCATTTTTTTCATGATGTTAATTTTTTTATGTGCATTGTCAAATTTCGTCACAAATATCTGATACCCTTTCTTTGCTCATGCCCTAAGAATTTTTTTTAGTTCTAGCAGGGTAATTTAGTATCTTACATTACTTACGCTGAAGCTAACTTAATTCTCTCATCTGTAATATAAATGCATATAAGAGGTCTTTAAGATCGATTTGCTTTTAGGTGTGACGTTCTAAAAGTTTCATATAAACAAATTGGGAAGTAAAGGATTCTGAAAGTATAGTTTCAAAAGGAAAAGTAGTAAAAACTTAACTTTGTTTACTTAAGCTATGGTTAAATTTACTGAAAATTATTTAACCAGAAATCAATTTGGTAAATGATCAATCCACTGAATGACTGATAGGCCTTAAATTGTCAGACCAATTGCCTTAATCCAGATTTAAAACATACACCACAAATATTTTACTACCAGAGGCAAGGACTGGGATAGATACAGATCTCAACCCAGAAAAATATGAGAAGAGTAGGGGAAAGTCTCTCCGTTCACTTATATAACATTGAGCATTCAAGAAGAACAGTACTAGGCATCTCAAATATTAACTTGGGAAGCTGGGCATCTAATGGCACAGGACTGCAAATCCATGGTTAAATTGCTGCATCAAAGTCTTGGTGATACTAAAACTTTTTTAAAAAGTCATCAATAACTTGGCAAATAAATCATTCAGCTAATCGGCTTTTAGTGGACTGGGATACTGCATTTACATAATTATGTACTGCTTTTCCCAAAAAATAAATCAGCTTACAAGTATTTAACAAATGGGAACAACAAAAGAAAAAGTCAAGCCAGAATGTGTAAAATTGAATCAGGAATGAGACTTGAGAACACATCCCATTAAGACTAAACATGTGGCTGCTAAACCACATATTTACTTTAGCTTTCAGTGAAACGTGGGAAACCCAGTTAATTAGGCAATTTACTGTCTATAAGATAAGGTGAAAACAAACCAGTCCCTCATGAAGGGTTCACCTATCCTTTGGAGTCATTTATTTATGAAGACTGTATAACAGAAATGTTGAAATAGGAAGGTCATATTGAAAATAAATTTTCATGATCTCTTTTGAATTTCTGAATACAGAAAATATTTAAGAACTCACTAAAAGAAATATTTTCTTTCTTTAAAAGTCTGTTTATAAGTCATAAAAAAGTTGAGCAATAAATTTATTTTCCAGTTTTCTCAAATATTTCTCCATCCTTATTTGTTCAGTAAGAAAACCTCATTGCCACTTGTTTCCCTTTTCCATGTTGTTTAGAGACTACCCCAAACTTTAACTACCTTTCTGGTCTTTGGCTTCCCTCCTTCACATCCAGGCAGTGTTCAATTTCAGTCAGTTCTCTCTCCCAAAAGACCAATGTACTATGCGTCTCTCTTTCCGGCTCTAATTTCTGAGCTCTAATCCAGGCCATCATAATTTTTATATGGGCAGTTGAGACAGCTTTCTCTCCCAAGCTCTAAACTGTTTTTCTAACGCATTACTGAGGGTGTGGTCCTAGGGTCACCTGCCTTAGAATAGACTGAACCTGAGGTCCTTCTTAAAAATGTGGTCCTTTAGGGAAAAGGACTCTCTCTAGCTGACCTGTAGGTAATGTTATGCCTTGCTCGGAGTAAACGTGCTTCAACAAATATTTAAGTAGTGAAAACTTCATTTTTATAATATATTACAGCTTTACAGTGTACTTTCACTTATTTCATTAGCTTGTTTACCTGGATTATTCCATCTTCCGAAATAAAACATAAATGCTTTTCTTTTTATCCTTCTTTCTCTTTGTAGTATTTATAGAAGTGAATGTATTATTCACTAAGAATATAAATTACCAACCCTTGAAAGCAGAATTAGAATAATATAATTAACATAATCTTGTCCAGGCGCGGTGGCTCACACATGTAATCCAAACGAAGGGCAAGGTGGGTGGATCACCTGAGGTCAAGACTTCGAGACCAGCCTGGCCAACATGGCGAAACCCTGTCTCTACTAAAAATACAAAAATTAGCCGGGTGTGGTGGCAAGTGCCTGTAATCCCAGCTACTTGGGAGGCTGAGGCAGGAGAATCACTTGAACTTAAGAGGTGGAGGTTGCAGTGAGCCGAGATTACACCACTGCACTACAGCTAGGCCACAGAGTGAGACTTCATCTCAAAAATAAATAAATAAATAATAGTAACAATAATAATCTTTTGCTATCTCCATCTTGTTGATCATCTTTTCTTTTTTTTTATTTTTTTTTTTCATTTTTTTTTTATTATACTTTAAGTTCTAGGCTACAGTGCATAATGTGCAGTTTGTACATATGTATATTTGGTGCCATGTTGGTGTGCTGCACATCAACTCGTCAAGCACCATCAATTTCATCAATTATATCCATGTATAACTCCCCAATTGCAATCCCTCCCCCCTCCCCCCTCCCCATGATAGGCCAGTGTTGTGATGTTCCCCCTTCCCGAGTCAAGTGATGTCATTGTTCCAGTTCCCACCTATGAGTTAGAACCATTGGTGTTTGGTTTTCTCTTCTTGTGATAGTTTGTAAAGAATGATGGTTTCCAGCTGCATCCCATGTCCATACAAAGGATGAAACTCATCCTTCTTTTATGGCTATATAGTATTCCCATGGTGTATATGGTGCCACATTTTCTAATCCAGTCTGTCACAGATGGCATTTGGGTTGATTCCAAGTCTTTGGCTATTGTGAATAGTGCTGCAATAAACATTACATGTGGGCATGTGTCTTTGTAGTAGAATAAATTTAATAATCCTTTGGATATATACCCAGTAGTGGGGATGGCTGGGTCATATGGTACATTCTAGTTCTCAGATCCTTGAGAATCGCCATACTGTTTTCCATAATGGTTGAACTATGTTTTACAATCCCCACCAAAGTGTAAAAGTGTTCTGTTTCTCCACATCCCTCAAAACTGTTGTTCCTTGATTTTTTAATGATTGCATTCTAACTGGTGTGAGATGGTATCTCATTGTGGTTTTGATTTGGCAATTTCTCTGATGACGAAGTGATGATGAGGCATTTTTCATGTGTCTGTTGGCTGTATGAATGTCTTCTTTGAGAAATGTGTGTTCATATCCTTTGCCCACTTTTTGGATGGTTGTTTGTTTTTTTCTTGTATATTTGTTGAGTTCTTTGTAGATTCTGGATATTTAGCCCTTTGTCAGAGAGTAGATTGCAAAAATGTCTCCCATTCGTAGGTTGCCTGTTCACTCTGATGGTAGTTTCTTTTGCTGTGCAGAAGCTCTTGTTTTTTTTTTTTTTCTTTTTTTAGTTTAATGAGATCCCATTTGTCAATTTTGGCTTTTGCTGCCGTTGCTTTTGGTTTTAGACATGAAGTCCTTGCCCATGCCTATGTCCTGAATGGTACTACCTAGGATTTTCTTCTAGGGTTTTTATGGTATTAAGGGTCTAACAATTTGAGTCTCTAATCCCGTCTTGAATTAATCTTCGTATAAGGGAGTAAGGAAAGGATCCAGTTTCAGCTTTCTACTATGGCTAGCAATTTTCCAGCACCATTTTATTAAATAGGAATCCTTTCCCCATTTTCTTGTTTCTCTCAGGTTTGTCAAAGATCAGATGGCTGTAGATGTGTGGTATTATTTCTGAGGACTCTGTTCTGTTCCATTGGTCTATATCTCTATTTGGCACCAGTACCAGCTGTTTTGGTTACTGTTAGCCTTGTAGTATAGTATTGAAGTCAAGGTAGCATGACGCCTCCAGCTTTGTCCTTTTGACTTAGGGATTGTCTTGGCAATGCGGGGCTCTCTTTGGTTCCAATGAACTTAAAGCGTTTTTTCCAATTCTGTGAAGAAACTCATTGGTAGCTTAATGGGGATGGCATTGAATCTATAAATAACCTTGGGCAGTATGGCCATTTCACGTATGATTCTTCCTATCCATGAGCATGGTATGTTCTTCCATTTGTTGTGTCCTCTTTGATTCACTGAGCAGTGGTTGTAGTTCTCCTTGAAGAGGTCCTTTACATCCCTTGTAAGTTGGATTCCTAGGTATTTTATATCTCTTGAAGCAATTTGAATGGAAGTTCATTCATGATTTGGCTCTCTGTTTGTCTGTTACTGGTGTATAAGAATGCTTGTGATTTTTGCATATTAATTTTGTATATCCTGAGACTTTGCTGAAGTTGCTTATCAGCTTAAGAGTTTTGGGCTGAGACATGGTCGTTTTCTAAATATACAGTCATGTCATCTGCAAATTAGGACAATTTGACTTCTTCTTTTCCTAACTGAATACCCCTTGATTTCTTTCTCTTGCCTGATTGCCCTAGCCAGAACTTTCCAACACTATGTGAATAGGAGTGGTGAGAGAGGGCATCCCTGGTCTTGGTGCAGTTTTCAAAGGGAATTTTTCCAGTTTTGCCCATTTCAGTATGATATTGGCTGTGGGTTTGTAGTATAAATAGCTCTTATTATTTTGAGTACGTTCCATCAATACCAACTCTATTGAGCGTTTTTAGCGTGGAAGGGCTTGTTGAATTTGTCAAAGCCTTTTTCTGCATCTATTGAAGATAATCATTGTGTTCTTGACTTTGGTTCTTGTTTATATGCTGGATTACGTTATTGATTTGTGAATGTTGAACCAGCCTTGCATCCCAGGGATGGAAGCCACTTTGATCATGTGGATAAGCTTTTTGATGTGCTGCTGAATCGGTTTGCCAGGTATTTTTTGAGGATTTATTGCATCGATGTTCACAGGGATATTGGTCTAAAATTCTCCTTTTTTTGTAGTCATCTTTCTTATCCATGTTTTAAAAATCTTAACAAGTTATTTTCAGGAAATATATGCTATCTTAAGTCTTAGAAATCAAGACAAAAATTCTTTTGATTAATATTAATTAAATTCTTATAATTAAATTGATATATAAACATTAAATTCTTCTGATAAATAAAAACCAATGGCATGTGAATCAAATGATATAAATTGTTATTTGCTTTTCCTGAGAAAAATTATTGAGAAAAATACTCTTTGTTCTCACCACAATTATTTTTGGCTCTTCAATGAATTAAAGCTGTAGTATAATTCAGGATTTTTCTAATGATTTGTTTTCTTCATTTTCTAAAAATCTAAGGATCAGAAGACATTATAAGCTAATCCAGTATATGCAACTCCCTTTAGAAAAGTATTATTACTTTGTTAAATGCTAAGGGCAAAAATGTTAATGATATGGTCACTTATTTGGGCTCCTAAGCTTTTAGGCACCAACATATTTTGTTTCCTCTTTTGACACAGGTGTATTTTCCTAGCTGAATAAAAACATAACTATGTAAAAATTATATCTGGATAAGAAAAATTGACAAAACTCTTAAAATTTTGGCCAAAAATTGATTTTATTACTAATAAGATACTTTAAAAACCAAATGCAGATTTGTTTACAGACTTTTATTAGTCACTCTTCTCTTCCAAGTATCATGAATGTCACCTTTATATTTTTCAATTTATATGATACATGCTGCCTTGATGCTTAAGAATATAATAAAAAAATGAAAAGCTAAACTAATCAAAAGCTTCCCATGCTGGTGAACATAACCTAACATAAAACTATTCTGATGTCTTCCTTTTTAGTGGCTTATGGCCTAAAAATACACTTTGTATATCTATTGTTCCTGCTGACTTCATTTGGAATCTCAGCAAAAGATTTTCATTTTCCTCAAAATTAATTTTTAAAATCATTTTAACATAAGAGTTACTGAAAGGAGTTAGTATAGATGTTATTTTTAGCATATATATGTATGAACATATGCATTAATTTTTTTTCTGACAGTCTTTCCTTGACATAATCTTGGCTGTGCTTTCATAGCTAAATGTTATGATCTGTCACTTATCAAGTGTAAAAACATCTTTATAACATCAAGTACTCAGAGTGGTCAAGAGCACAGGTTTTAGAGTGAGACAGTCATGGGTTTGAATCACAGTCTGTTCTTTGCTGTCTATTCAACCTTGCTCAGCCTAAAACCCACCATATGAGGTAGAAATGTTATGAAGACTAAAGTGTATAGTCTATTCAAAGTATCTGGAGCAAAACACAATACTTGGAATGTGCGATGTAGCTATTATCCATAATCATGTACAATTTAGTACCCATTAACTGCAATATTCATAGACTCCTTGCCCCAGGTTAGGCAAATCATGTTTAACCTAAAACTCAAGAACTTTGGGTTATTTTTGGTTACACAGTTTCTTCTAGTGTCTCAAGCAAAATTTCTACTTCAAGGATATTTTAGAGAAAACACATTTAAAAAATTTCCTTAACCTTCATACTGAAGGAATTAACTCTTAAAAGAAATAGTAAGACAGTTATTTTTAAAATATGTCTCCTATATCGGAACATATTTTTTTGGACTATAAGGTAATATAACATAATGTATTTATTTTGATTGACACATGCAGGATACATGTATTTATGTGCTAAGCAGTATTATTATTATTTTGTTTATTTTGAGACAGTGTCTTGTTCTTTCGCCCAGGTTGGAGTGCAGTGGCATGATCTCAGCTCACTGCAACTTCCACCTCCTGGGTTCAAGCGATTCTTCTGCCTCAGCCTCCCAAGTAGCTGGGACTACAGACGCATGCCACCATGCCCAGCTGATTTTCGTGTTTTTAGTAGAGATGGGATTTCACTGTATTGGCCAGGCTGATCTCGAAGTCCTGACCTTGTGATCCGCCTGTCTTGGCCTCCCAAAGTGCTGGTATTATAGGCGTGAGCCACTGCGCCCGGCCACAAAATTATTCTTACAGTACACTAGCATTGTGTTGGTGTGTGCCTCCACTAGGAGGCTTATAATGGGAAATCTCAAATATATACAGAAATAGATGGACTGATAATATATACCTTGCACCCATCATAAGCTTTAGGAATTATCATTTTGACCAATATTGTTTTACATATATCCTCATCTACTTCTCCCTTCCAAAATTTGTTGGAGGAATGTTTCCATTTGTGTCTCCAAAAGATAAGGACTCGTGACCACAGTACCATTATTATACTTTTAATATATAATTTCTTTTTAATTTTTTCATTTTTGTGAGTACATAATAGGTATATATATTTATGGGGTACGCGAGTGTTTTGTGTTTTTTTTTGTTTGTTTTTTTGAGATGGAGTCTCACTCTGTTGCCCAGGCTGGAGTATAGTGTGCCATCTCAGCTCACTGCAACCTCTACCTCCCAGGTTCAAGCCATTCTCCTGTGTCACTCTCCCAAGTAGCTAGTACTACAGGCACCCACCACCATGCCCAGCTAATTTTTGTATTTTTAGTAGAGACGGGGTTTCACCATGTTGGCCAGGCTGGTCTCAAACTCCTGACCTCAGGAGTTCCACCCACCTTAGCCTCCCAAAATGCTGGGATTACAGGTGTGAGCCACCGTGCCCAGCCACATTAGATATTTTGATACGGGCATACAATGCAAAATAATAACATCAAAGTAAATGGGGTATTCATCACCTCAAGCATTTATCCTTTCTTTGTGTTACAAATAATCCAGTTATACTCTTAGTTTTTTTAAATGTATGATAAATTATTGTTGATTGTAGTCACCATGTTGTGCTATGAAATACTAGATCTTATTTATTTTACCCACCTATTTTTTATAACCATTAATCATCTCCACTCCCTTTCCCCTCTCCTCTCACTATCCTTCCCAGCCTCTGGCAACTATCATTCTGCTTTCTATCTCTGTTGAGTTCTATTGTTTTAATTTTTAGCTCCCACAAATAAATGAGAACATGCAAAACTTATCTTTCTGGGCCTGGCTTGTTTCACTTAACGTGATATTCTCTAGTTCCATCCATGATGTTGTTGCAAATGAAAGGATCTCATTTTTCTTTACGGCTGAATAGTGTGGTGTATATTGTGTGGTGTATATTTACCACATTTTCTTTATCCATCTGACACATGGGTTGCTTCCAAATCCTGGCTATTGTGAACAGTGCTGCAGTAAACATGGGAGTGCAGATACCTCTTCAATGTATTTGTTTACTTTCTTTTAGATATATACCTAGCAGTGGAATTGCTGAATTATATGGTAGCTCTATTTTTAGTTTTTTGAGGGACCTCTGAACTGTTCTCCATAGTGGTTGTACTTATTTACATTGATATGTTCTTGATATCATCAACTCTCAGTCATTGCTCAGATTTTCAGTTGTCTCTTTATTATTCAAATTTTCTTAACAGTTTGTCTGTCTGTTTATTTATTTAGAGATGAAGTCTCACTCTTGTTCCCCAGGCGGGAGTGCAATGGTGTGATCTCGGCTTACTGCAACCTCCGCCTCCTGGGTTCAAACCATTCTCCTGCCTCATCCTCCTGAGTAGCTGGGATTACAGGTGCCTGTCACCATGGCCAGCTAATTTTTGTATTTTTAGTAGAGACGGGGTTTCACCATGTTGGCCAAGCTGGTCTCGAACTCCTGACCTCAGGTGATCTGCCCGCCTCGGCCTCCCAAAGTGCTGGGATTACAGGTGTGAGCCACCACGCCAGGCCAGTTTGTCTATTTAAATAAGTATCCAAGTAAGGTCCACAAATTGGGCTTGTTTGATACATATTTTAAGGTTCATTTAAACTTCCTACAGTTTTCTTCTTGCAGTATATTTGTTGAAGAAACTAGGTCGTTTATAGAATTTCCCACAGAATGGATTTTGCCATGTAGTTTAACTTATACTTCTGTGTCTCTTTTAAAGTTATTGTAATTAAATCAAGAGGCTTGATCAAATCCAGGTTTGATTTTTGTGTGTGTGTGAGGGGCAGTACTACTTTGTAGGTAGGTGGTTGTGTGAACCTCCATTAGGAGGCTAATATCTGTCTGGTTGTGTCTCTTTTTGATGATAGGCAACCATTCAAGTTCAATTCTTCGATTCACTAATTTATTAGGTATTGCAGAATCCTGATATTCTAACTCTTTCTGTCTTAATTTGTTAGCTGTAATATTTATAAAGAGAAACTTTCATGTATTATTTTGGCCTAGCTGATAACCCATAAGAGCAGTCTATAGTGGCATCAATCCACAAATAGTATTTTTAAATATCTGCTAACTGGATGGTCATTATAGTTCAGAAATTGTGATTAAGATTTATAACTATATGTTTATAGATACAGATACAAATCTCTCTATATATTTAAAATAAAGCTTAAGTCATTAAAGTAAGAATATTAAAGCTATACCAAAGACCATGAATAATTATACATCTAAGTTTAATTTAAAAATGAAATTCCTAAAGTTTATACCAATGTTATAAATTCCAAAATATATGCAATTTTTAGCTAGAATTTTCTGACATATTGGTCTCTTGTGTTTATTTTGTTTGTAATATATTATTTCTATAAAATGTTAATTAAAAGGGAATGCAGTGGTGTCTTTTGAAAGAAGAGGATGTCATTCCTCGTATCAGGGCAATGGAAGGCCGTAGAGGAAGACCACCAAATCCAGACAGACAGCGAGCAAGAGAGGAATCCAGGATGAGACGTCGGAAGGGTCGACCTCCAAATGTTGGCAATGCTGAATTCCTAGATAACACAGATGCAAAGTTGCTAAGAAAACTGCAAGCTCAAGGTAAGAAACATAATGTGTCTGACACTAATAATCATACTAAAAAGTATACTAAAAGTATTTCTAATATTTTTGACTTAGGATTGACACTGCTCCAATTTTTAAAAAGTAAATATTTGTGTTAGAATAAAATGAAAAAATAAGGAGTCCCACTGGTAACTGGAGTTCTTTGATTAGGTAATCTTTCCAAAACCATTATTCATAAACACATCCTATCCTGTCTATTTAGAATGACAAAGGTGGGTGTTAAGCTTTTAAGGCTTGCA
Organism: Rhinopithecus bieti; assembly: GCF_001698545.2. Classification (NCBI taxonomy): domain Eukaryota; kingdom Metazoa; phylum Chordata; class Mammalia; order Primates; family Cercopithecidae; genus Rhinopithecus; species Rhinopithecus bieti. The sequence continues at coordinate 7,307 of NW_016816552.1, read as the reverse complement.
CAGAAAGGGAATCAACCAGCACTTGGCACATGCCTTAAGGTCGTGCCAACCTTCTGGAAATTCTCATTTTAACAGCTCCCGATTCCTTGAGGTGGTACATGGGAATAACTCCAAAATATGTGGATCTGTGGAGTAAATTTTCAGTCAGAGAACTCCAATTACTGGTAAGTAACCCCAGTCTTTTAGTTCGGGTTCTCCTGTAAGTCCAGATGTAGTATATATATTTTCAGAATACCAAATTAATACATTTAAATCAAAAAGTACTTTAAGATAACCAGAAAGTATCATTTGTCAAGTTCAAAATGCTCATAATAACCTAAACTGTATTAATGATTTGACATTATACATAAGTTCTCAACATGAAAGTCCCATGCTATGTATGACAAAGAGAAGGCTGAGTAAAATAGAACAGTTTGGCTTTGCAGTTCGCGTTACTAGTTACAAATGTGAAGCCGCTTAAGGCTGTCTGAATATATCAACATATGTGTAGATATCTTGTATTTGCAAGGCATATATGTAAAGATATGTAACGATGTAAAATAAAGGTTTAATAATGAAACTGACTTAAAAATCTAACAGAATTTTACTTCTCATGGGTTTTTATTATCCCTATAAGCAAAATGTCAAGGAAATGTATAAAAGACTTGTTTCTATGTATTGTAAACACCATCATAATATTGACTTCTCTGTTGCTGCTTTGTTTTTTGTTATAAAACAAATATCCATGACAAAATTCATACTATAGAATGCTTTAAAGACACATGTAATCTTAGTGCTTTGGGAGGCCAATGTGGGAATTGTTTGAGGCCAGGAATTTAAGACCAGCCTGGGCAACAAAGCAAGACCCCATCTCTACAAATAAAATTTAAAAATTAGCCAGCTTTGGTGGCACGCACCTATAATCCTAGCTATTGTGGAGGCTGATGTGGGAGGATCCTGTGAACCCAGGACTTCAAGGTTACAGTGAGCTATGATCATGCCACTGCACTCCAGCCTGGGTGACAGAGTGAGATCCTGTGTCTAAAAATAAATAAATAAAATAAAAGACACTGTCATTCTTATCAGTGGAATAATTAATCTTTCCAGAAATATGTATACACATACATACACATGCGACCATTCACATATACATGTACATCCTTTTTGATTTTTAAAATAAATGGACTTGAATCAGTCTCTTTTTGATGACTGTTTAAGCTATTTCCAGATCTTTGCTATCATACAATTGTAATAAATATATATTACACTTTTCTAAGCATATATTATACAAATCTAAACATATTATACAAATCATTTTCAAGTTTTTGTGGATAGCAGGCAGATGTTGTCTCCAGTTTATACTTTGACTAATAGCTTAACTGCCTAGCATATAACTTAATATCATGTAAGTTTTTTTGTCTTAGTGTATATATTAGTCTATTCTCACACTGCTATGAAGTTACTACCTGAGACTGGGTAATTTATAAAGGAAAGAGGTTTAATTGACTCACAGTTTCGCATGGCTGGGAGACCTCAGGGAACTTACAATCATAATGGAAGGGGAAGCAGCCACCTTCTTCACAAGGCACCCAGAAGAGAGAGAGAGCAAGGGAATCTGCCACTTAGAAAACTCAGATCTCATGAGAACTCACTTACTATCATGAGAACAGCACTGGGGGAACCCCCGCAATGATCCAATCCCCACCCACCAGGTCCCTCCTTTGACACATGGGGATTACAGTTTGAGATGAGATTCAGGTGTGAACACAGAGCCAAACCGTATCAGTATGGTAGTCAGATTTTTTTTATTTGATTTGATTTCTTATAAGACTTTCATCCCAAAGAGTTACTGGTGAAGGTTAAAAGAAAAGTCAATAAATTAACAGGCATAGATGGGTTTTAAAATTGATATTGTCAGTAAGCTATTGACTCTTCTGAATAATGTTTAATGCTGGGGAATGTGAACATTGTTTGCATAAAATAAAGTTTGAAATTAACTGTTAATCAAAACATGGGCTCTTCATGGATATCTGGTGTATCTAAGTATCATTATAAGTTAGAATCTAAAATAGCAAATTTAAATTTGGAAAATTAACTATATTTTTGTTGTAACAAAGTAAAAGTTAATTATTCAACTTTTACCAAATGTATATTCTCCTTCCAGATTTCAAATTGATTTGTATTCAATCACATAGTTTATCCTTGTTATAATATATTGGGTTGCATTTTGCAAGTTCTGTTACCTTTGACCTTATTGTATATTACATGTGCTCTTTTTCAACATGTATGTAAAGATTATTTAACAGTGAGTAAATAATCATTATTAATATATACAAGTATATGGAGTATTGTTTGCATTTTTTCTTGGGAAGAAAAGAAAGTAAAAATGAAGCACTTTATCACCTCTTTCATTTCTAAAAGCCTTCTACGGTAACACTTTGGGGGTTATCTGTGAGGATTCTAGAAGAAGTTTTTGTTATATATTATTATCCTTTTCTGACCAACTAGACTGAGAAACCGGACTTAATTTGAAGAAGGGTTCAGAATAGTGAGATAAATGTGAGTTTCGAATGTACATCCAAACATTGTGAAATGAGAACTCTAATTTCTCAGTGTATAGGTAAAAATCTGACAAAGTTTGAATATGATAAAGACTTCCATTCTATATAAATAAACCTACTTGTTGATTGACTGATACTATTAATATCTCAAATTTTCCAAAATAACCGGTACACCTATTCATTTCATATGTGATTGAAACTGAGATGCCTGTAAGTAATCTATACCATGCACCATTATTTTAAGATGTACACTAAGAAAGAAAAGAGCTGCCAGTTGTCAGTTACATTCTGACCTTAGGGATGTCAAGACGTTTAAAAAAGCATCTTAGAATCAAAGAAATGAGTTATATCCAAAATATCCCTAATTCTATGTGAAAATAAACTTCATCTTTGAAATTAAAGTGGACAATTTCGTAAGCCACAAAAGATACTTTTCAAATTAATATTTCAAAAGGTAATTAACAATAATACCAATAATAATAAAGGTAATTACCAACCAAAAAACCAAATGAGAAGATACTGGAAGTAGTTTATTTCTACAGCTTGGACAAACTTTTCAAGGTATCTAACTCATTCTCTTTCCTCTGTATTCTCTTTTTTTCTTTCTTTTTTTTTTTTTTAATTTTGAGGTGGAGTTTCACTCTTGTCGCCCAGGCTGAAGTGCAATGGTACGATCTTGGCTCACTGCAACCTCTGCCTCCCGCATTCAGCGATTCTCCTGCCTCAGCCTCCTGAGTAGCTGAGATTACAGGCACCCACCACAACGCCCGGCTAATTTTTGGTATTTTTAGTAGAGATGGGTTTTCATCATGTTGGCCAGGGTGGCCTCAACCTCCTGACCTCAGGTGATCCCCCACCTTGGCCTCCCAAAGTGCTGGGATTACAGGCGTGAGCTGCTGTGCCTGACCTTTTTCTTTTTCTCGTGTCATCTTCTTTTCCAACTGCCCATAATGTAAAATTTAAGCTATGTAAATTTTTAATGATTAATTAAAATTTTATATTTCTTGCTAAAGTAAAAAGATGTGAATTGAACTTTTAAATTTTTTTGGTTCAAATTACTGGCCAGACACAGTGGCTTATACCTGTGCAATGCTAACACTTTGGGAGGTCAAGGTGAGAGGATTGCTTGAAGCTGGGAGTTCAATACCAGCCTGGGCAATAAAGCAGGACCACAAAAAGAAATTTTTAAAAAATTATCTGGGCAAGGTGGTACACTCCTGTAGTCCTGGTTATTCAGGAGGCTGAGGGGAGAGGATCACTTGAGCCCAGGAGTTGGAGGCTACAGCAAGCTATGATCATGCCACTGCACCTGGGTTATAGAGTAAGACCTTGTCTCAAACAAATAAACAAAAATTATTGGGGACTTGTGTAGGGCTTGAAATTGACTGATACACTCATACACAAACATGGTTCTATATATATTATAGAATTTTCTTATTAAAAGTTAAACTTAGAGAATATCAGTTTAGCTTGGAGCAAAAGATCATACTTATGCCATATTTTCTAGGAAACATTTTTATCAGTACATCTTTACATCTCAAGACAGAGTCAGTCCTCTATTGTAGAATTCAAAACTTTCCATTCTTAATGTTAAAGAAATATTTATCTGGCATTATTATAGATGAGAATAATATTCTTCACCCATATTATTATCAGAGGTTGCTGACCCTGCAGGTCAGTTTATAAGTTTTTATGTCCCAGAGTATTTAGTGAACAGGAGATCCTTTTTGTGTGACCCAGAAATTTTTGATGATGCCTGTAACCTCCTAATTTTGAAAATGGTTGGGAGGGACATTGGAGATAAAACTTTATCATCTTCCATTTTATTTTTCAATAACACTTTTAGTTTGCTAGATGAAATTCGGCTTTTTTCATTCCTTCTCCTTTTTAAAAGTCTCAGTGATAGAAAATTGGCCATAGTGACCAACTTTACTTCAGCTATTATGAGGACATACAGTTACATTCTTAGCTAAAATCTTAAGGCATTTAAACTTTGCTTAAAGATTTTAAGAGATAGTAGCATATAGACTGTGGAGTCAGAAAGTCCTGAGGTTTCTTTGGGGGTTTTTTTGAGAGAGAGTCTCACTAGAGTGCAGTGGGCAATCTCAGCTCACTGCAACCTCTTTCTCCCGGGATCGAGCAGTTCTTCTGCTTCAGCCTCCCAACTAGCTGGGATGACAGGTGCTCACCACCACGCCTGGCTAATTTTTGTGTTTTAGTAGAGATGGGGGTTTCATATGTTGGCCAGGCTGGTCTCGAAGTCCTGACCTCAAGTGATCCACCTACCTCAGCCTCCCAAAGTGCTGGGATTACAGGCATGAGCCATCGTGCCCAGCCAGTCCTGGGTTTTTTTCTTGTCTATGCTATTTAACCTCTAGGAGCCTTAATTATTTTATGTGTAAGTGGGGCAATAATGTTGATCTTATAAAGTAGCTGTGAACATTAAACAAGGTGATGTAAATTTAACACAACAGGCCAGGCTCAGTGGCTCACGCCTGTAATCCCAGCACTTTGGGAGGCCGAGGCGGGTGAATCACGAGGTCAGGAGATCAAGACCATCTTGGCTAACACGGTGAAACCCTATCTCTACTAAAAATACAAACAATTAGCTGGGTGTGGTGGCGGGCACCTGTAGTCCCAGCTACTCGGGAGGCTGAGGCAGAAGAATGGCTTAAACCCAAGAGGCAGAGCTTGCAGTGAGCTGAGATTGTGCCACTGCACTCCAGCCTGGGCAACAGAGCAAGACTCTTTCAAAAAACAAAAGAAAGAAAGAAAAAGAAAAATTTAATGCAACAGTACCTGCAATTAATAAATGGTGGAAATTTTTAGAGCTCAAGTGATTCACATATTAGCAATTATATTCATTGTCAATGAACATAATTTAGGTTTTTTTGTTCAGTGGCTACAAAATTTATAACAATGTCTAATACAAAGTGATGCTTTCTAAAATGATTATATGATCAATATTATACACCACTTTTAGCGTTAGAAGTATTCAGACCAAGTTTACCAGCAGAAGAAAGCAAGGATATTGTATGGTTTCTTTGTCTGTTATACCTTTGCCACAGTAATGCTCTGTAACAACCTCCAAACTTTAGTAGCATACAATACTTTCTTAATCACTTGTGCAGCTGGAAATTAGCTAAGCAGCTTTGCTTCTCTTAGCTGGGCTTATTCACATTTGTGGGGTCAACTGACTCCCTGTGTCCCAATCTTCCAATAGCCTAGCCCCCAAATCGTATCTTCAGTCATGGGCAAAGCACAAGAACAAAAGCAGAAAGAATATAACTAAACTTTCAAGCTCTGTTTTCATCACAGCTGCTAACATCCTCTTAACCATGGAAAATCACATGGTTGGCTTCAGAATCAAGGGACAGGAAAATATATTCCACCTCTTGATGGGAATTGCTCCAAAGTCACATTACAAATGGCATGAATAAAAGGAGGAATGAAGAATTGGGGCCATTAATTTTGTTCATCTACCATAGTTTCATACATGTGTCCTTGAAGATTATAAGAACTAGGTTGTCTTTAAAAGTCATTGAAATTCTGCATTCTTTTTATTTAGGAGATTTAGTCCCTCTCCTTCATAAATGAAAATACCACTGGATTCAGGTGGTATTCAGAAAGTACTATTAACCATTATAGCTAATTGAAATACTAAGTTTGGGTGGGAGGGGACTTTATGTTTGTTTTAATTGGAAGTCTTTCTTTTTTGTATACGCTAAGACTGAAGCTACATTACAATTCTTAAAATACTAGCAGCTATTTTCCCACTAAGTGGGGTTTACTTGAAATGTGAAAAAAAAATGTACTTAAATAAGCCTCTCTGATAAAGATTAAAAGAAACCTCATTTTTGTGTAGTCCTAGATATGGGATCATATTTGATGAAATAATTTGATTATTTCCATTGGAATGAGCACAACATTGTCTACCACACCACTCTCCTACTTGGTATCTGTCTGACCTTAGGCAATTTTCTTAAATATTATATCCTCGGCCGGGCACAGTGGCTCTCACCTGTAATCCCAGCCCTTTGGGAGGCCAAGGCGAGCAGATCACGACGTCAGGAGATGGAGACCATCCTAGTCAACATGGTGAAACCCCGTCTCTACTAAAAATACAAAAATCGGCTGGGTGTGGTGGCACGTGCCTATAATCCCAGCTACTTGGGAGGCTGAGGCAGGATAATCACTTGAACCCAGGAGGCAGAGATTGCAGTGAGCTGAGATCGTGCCACTGCACTCCAGCCTGACCACAGAGCGAGACTTCGTCTCAAAAAAAAAAAAAAATTATATCCTTTATAATGATACCATTTTCACACATTTACTGTTTTAGGTTGGTAGTTACACAAAGTTGTTAATATTCTTTGAAATTTTGTGTTTTTCAGAAATAGCCAGGCAAGCAGCACAAATAAAGCTTTTGAGAAAACTTCAAAAGCAGGAACAGGCTCGAGTTGCTAAAGAAGCCAAAAAACAACAAGGTGAGTGATTTAAATGATAACATAAACTCGAAGAGTCAGTACTGGGGAATTCACAAGAGGTTTCTTTTCTTCATTCCCTTTTTGATGATATCTATCCTTTGGCTTCTTGTTGTAGCAATAATGGCTGCTGAGGAGAAGCGAAAGCAAAAAGAACAGATAAAGATTATGAAACAGCAGGTATGTGTATGCATTGGAACTGACTTTTAAAATATGGGACTTATTTTGAGGATTTGTTAATAATGTACATTATTTTTGATTTCTTAAATAACTTTCAAATTAATGT
>NW_016816551.1:9837-11962 GCF_001698545.2 Rhinopithecus bieti | reverse complement strand
CAAATAAGAATGAAAACATAACGCAACAAAACCTGCGGGATGTGGCAAAAGCAGCTGTAGGAGGAAAAGTGCATAGCTGTAAATGCCTACATCAGAAAAGCAGAAAGATCTCAAAAGCCAGTCTCAGAGTACATGCCAAGTAATGAGAAAAACAAGAAAAATCAAATACTAAAATTAGTAGAAATAAATAAATCAAAGATTAGAGAAGAAATTTTAAAATAGAAACTAAAATATTACAAAGTCAAAGGAACAAAGAGCTGATTTTTTTAAAAAAATCAAAATTGACAAGCTATAACGAAACTAGGAAAAGAGAAAGAAAACTGCAATAAAATCATAGGTGAAAAGAAGACACTACAATTGATAACAAAAGGATCGTAACAGATTACCAAAACACCTATATACAAACAAATTGAAAAATCTGGCAGAAATGAATAAACTTCTGGAAACATAGCAATTTCACAAGCTAGAATAATAAGAAGCCTGAACAGACTAACAATGAGTAAATTAAAGCAGTAATAAAAGTCTCCCAAGGAAAAACAGAATAATGGTTTTACCGCTGAGTTCTACTAAACATTTTTAAAACAGGTAATACCAATTTTACTCAAAATATTTCCTGAAAATGAAGAGGAAGGAATACTTCCAAACTTGTTCTATGATGTCAGCATCACCCTGCTACAAAAACCAGACCAGGACACAACACAGACACAAACACATCTCAGCACAATAAAGGCCATATATGGCAAACCCACAGCTAACATCGTAATCAATGGGGAAAAGTTTAAACTCTTCCTCCAACATCTTGAACAAGTTTGGCTACTTTTACCACTTTTATTCATCATGGTACTGGAAGTCCTAGCTAGAGCAATTAGACAGGAGAATGCAATAAAAGCCATCCAAATTGGAAAGAAAAAGTCAAATTGTCTCTATTTGCAGGTGACACGATAATTTATACATAGAGAACCCTAAACATTCCACAACAAAACCTACTAAAAACAATAAATTTAGTAAAGTTGCAAGATACAGTATCAATATACAAAAATGAGTAGTACACACGTGCACCAACAGTGAAACACATAATAAAGAAATCAAAAAAGCTGTTTCATTACAGCAGCTACCCACCCCTCTAAAAAAATGATACCTAGGGATAAACTTAACCAAAAAGGTGCAAGGTCCTACAATGAAAACTAGAAAACATAGATCAAAGATATTAAAGCAGACACAAGTAAGTAAATGGAAAGATATCCCATGTCCTTGCACTAGAAAAATACTGTTAGAAAATGTCTATCACTCAATGTTATCTACGGAATCAATGCAATCCATGTTTTTTTTTTGTTTTTTTTTTAGACGGAGTCTCGCTCTGTCGCCCAGGCTGGAGTGCAGTGGCCCGATCTCAGCTCACTGCAAGCTCCGCCTCCCAGGTTCACGCCATTCTCCTGCCTCAGCCTCCCGAGTGGCTGGGACTACAGGCGCCCGCCACCTCACCCAGCTAGTTTTTTGTATTTTTTAGTAGAGACGGGGTTTCAACGTGTTCGCCAGGATGATCTCGATCTCCTGACCTCGTGATCCGCCCGTCTCGGCCTCCCAAAGTGCTGGGATTACAGGCTTGAGCCACCGCGCCCGGCCATCCATGTTAAACTACAAAAACATTCTTCATGGAAATAGAAAAAAAAAAATCTAAAATTCACATGGAAATGCAAAACACCTCAGATACACAAAAGAATCTTGAATAAAAAGAAAAGCCAGAGGCCTCACACTACTGATTTCAAAATATACAAAATATACTATAAATCCATAGTAACTGCACATCTATAGTATAATATCAAAACAGCAGGGTGCTGTAAAAAAAGGGGGGCAGGGGAGACACAAATGACAGACATAAACAAGTGAAACAGAATAGAGAACTCAGAAATAAATTCACGCATTTACAGTCAACTCATTTTTAACAAAGGCACCAAGAACACACTTTCGGGAAGGGCAATCTCTTCAATAAACTGTGCTAGGAAAACCCAACACCCACATGTAGAAGAATACATCTAGACCGTTACCTCATCATATACAAAATTCAACTCAAAATAAAGATTTAAATGTAGGACCTGAAACTATGAAACTACTAGAGAAGAAAACG
>NW_016816551.1:0-6803 GCF_001698545.2 Rhinopithecus bieti | reverse complement strand
GCCCCACATGGTTCCCAGATGCACCCACACCTGCTCGGGCAGGATGGAGACACCCACAGACCACACCTGGCCAGCATAGGGAGGGGGCTCCAGGCTCCACCCAGGGTTACAGCACAAGGTAGCAGGAGATGGTATGGAGAGATGGAGATAGAGAGAGGGAGAGATGGAGATGGAGGTGGAGAAATGGGGACAGAGAGGCCAAGAGAGACAGAGACTGAGAGAGAGAAACAGTGGGAGACAGAGACCAAGAGATTGAGAGATACAGAGACAGAAGCTGAGAGATACACAGGCACACAGAGAGATGAGGGTGCCAAGAGAGACACAGAAAGGAACTGGAGAGAGATGGAGAGACGCTGAGATGCTGGGAGGGCAGAGATAGAGATGCAGAGAGACAACAGCACTGGGCATAGTGGGGCACTCGGTGTTAATGAGAATGAGGCCTTCATGACCAGCCCCAGCGAACCCCACACACCATGGCACACGAAGGATGAAGGATGAATGAAGGATCATGAGTGTATGTTACTCAATTAAAGAGACAGGGGTTAATGATGATTTAATGACTGTCATTCATCATTATTTAAGTGATGGTCTCAAATTCATCATTAACTAACAATGAATGGTGATTGTTAATAACTAATGATGAGGAAGATGTGTGGTTGACTGACAAGCCCAAGGTGGCCTGGAGCAGCCTGGGGTGGGGATTCTATGAGCGACACACGGGAGAGGGGGGCTCGGGGCCTTCCAGTGGTTGCCGGAGTTACCTTCTTCTTCATACTGCCCTGCACTGGGACAGAACAAAAGAAGGGAACCAGGTTAGAAGGGGCCACCCGTGAAGGGAGGAGGAAGATGAAGAACCACAGTGTCCTGGCCCTGGCCAAGCCAGCGACTCCCCCCTGGCCAGCGGGGGGATTCGGGGGTATTCGGGCCCAGAGGCTCTGGTGATGACAGTGGCTTTCACGGGGCTTGTGGGTCCTGGATGCCCAGGTCCCACAGTAAGCATGAGAGAGGCAGAGAGACAGGAACCAGAGCCTAACCCATCCCTGCAAGCCCCTCAGGACCGTGTGGCCACACATCAGGGAAAAGGCGAGGCCCCCAGTCAGACAGCTGTTTTCAGGGGGTCACTCTGAAGTCACCCATAGGATGCAGCCGATGTAGTGCTGCCAAGGGGACACATGGCATGCACAGTCCAGCCCCCTGCCCACGTGTGACCCTTCCGTCTAGAGCAGGAAGTAGAAAGAAAACGGCTATTACCGTTTACCCTCCACCTGTTCACTGTGTGGCAGGGAGAGAGAGAGACAGAGAGAGAGGTGGTGAGGCTGGGCTTTGCTTGGACTTGTGCAAGTTAGTGTGTGCTCCAGCCCCGCACAAGCCAAGGGGCCAGGGTCCCAAGCCGGTCAGTGGGGAGCCACCAGCTGGTTCTCATACTTCTGTGTCAGATATGGTGAAGATGAGTGGTTTCTGCAAAGAGAGATTGAGAGAGAGAGAGAGAGAGAGAGGACGGAAAGAGAGTTAGGAGCTGCCTGGGTGTAGGGTGGGAGATGGGCACTTCGAGAAATGCTATTGGGAGACCGTGGGCAGTGTTTTGGGGGCAGCTCTGGCCTTGGGCAAGTCCACCTCCTCGGACTCTCCCTTCCTCCAGGGCTCCTGGCCCCTCCTAGCCCTTGGTGCCCCAGACCCTGTCCCCTCTTCCTGCCCTGGCTCCAGCCTGGAGCTTGGAATCTTGGAGCTGGACAATATGTTGGAAGGTCATGGCGTCTACCCCCACCCGGGACAGACATCCTCTCTGCAGCGTCCCCTGAGGAGGGTCATCCAGAATGCAGGGCGTGTGCTGTCCAGCCTGCTCTGGACACTGGAAAGGTCCTGCTGATGTAGCTGAAACCTGTCTCTGGGTGTTCTCTGCCCAGTGGGTGTAGGCGGGGTCTCCCTGGGAGCCCCTGGATGACCGAGGCTGGTTCCCCAAGATGGGTAATCTGCTCACCCTACCATTCCCCATGAAAACCCCTCTTCCCTATTAGAGCCCAAAGTTCCCTTCTGCGTCTGTTTTCCTGGGGTGCCCCCTACACCTCTCTAAGGACCCCTTCTCCAAGATCACAGAGCAGGGAAGCTCTTCCATCTCCTCATCACCCCGTCCCCTGAAGACATTGAAGCTGAGCCCTGGAGTACATTGGGTTGGTTCTGGGCTGCTTCCTATGCGCCCCCCGAGCCGGGTTCTGTGCAAGGCATACTTGGACTACAGGAGCCCACTGAGCAGCCCTCCCCGTTTCCCTCCCTGTGGCCACTTTCCCCAGCCCTGGGGATGCTCTGGATCCGTCCCTGTCTAAGATCCATGCCCGGGACTGGCTGCCCTGTCCCTGTGTGGCGGTGGTGCCAGGCCTGCATGTGTGGGACTGTCTCTCTGTGAGCTGGTCAGCACGCACATTGGGGCGGCTGGGCCTGGGGAGGCTCCAAGCAGCTACACCGGCATGCTGGCTGGGGTTTTAGAAAACAAAGCTCGTTACAACATGGTACACATCACCGGAAGATAATAGTTATGGCCCCTACTGAGAGTATTGTATAAGGAAAACACACGTTCATCAGCTAAAAATACATCTACGTTGCATCCCTGGGGTGGGAACCGTTTTCCAAACCCTGTCAAGAATGTTAATTTTCCCAGAGCAACTTAAGCTCCATGCAAAATTAACCAGCAGATACCTGTCTTCCAGGCAAGGGGGGCAGGTTTTTCCCATCCCGGAATCTCTTCCTGAGACTCTGCTACCCCTCAGGTGAAGCCTCTTATAACTGCCGCAGCTGGGCCAGGCTCTCCTCAGTCCTCCACCCCACCAGCCAGCATTACCCAGGCCCCCGGCGTGACCCAGCTCCGGCCTGCCCACTGGCCCCTTGGGCTTCTCTTCGCCCTTGGTGCTGTCCTCCCAGCTGGTTCAGGCCCCAAACCCCACAGCCTCCTCTAGGGCCATCCTCTGTAGAGAGGAGGGTCGGTGAAGAAAGGGAGCGGAGCCTGGCCCCGCCCTGCTGTGCCTACCCCTGACTCTGGCCGGGCTGCCACCTTTCCGCGGCCACAAGATGGAGGCGGCGTGGCCCTCGCTTCGGGTGGGTTGTTTATAAGGAGTCAGTGGCAGCTGAGGTGTCCAGAAATAGACAAGACATTTCTGCCCAGAAACCCAAGATATGGGTGAGGCAGGTGTGACAGCCCAGCCCTTCTTGGCCCACAGCGGCCCCCTCACCCTCGGGCACCCAGCTCCTCCACAGCTCCTCATATTTCCCTCCTGTGCCCCCGGGCCAGAGTCACATGGGAGCCCTGGCACCCCCAGGCAGGGTGACTTCAAGGCCCCCCAACATGAGGCAGAAAAGGCCCGCTCTCCAAGTGGGGAAACTGAGGCACCTGCGTTTCTGCTGAGTGCCTGGAAGCAACACAAGGCTGTTCTGTTCCCCTCAGTGCGGCCTGTGTCATCGCCCCTATTGTGGGGAGGGGCTGGTGGCAGGGGTGTGCTGGGGGCAGGGGATGGCATTTCAGTAGCTGAGGAGTAAAGCAGGTGTTCAGTAAGTGCCTACCTCAGAGGGGATGCGGTCAGGTTCCTTGGGCACACGCATCACCCTTCCTTCTTTGGGAGGTGACGGGGCAAGGGCAGGGTGGGGAGGCAGGAGCTGCTGCCCGTCGCTTGCTGTGGCCCTGGCCACGCTTCTAGAACTGTTTTCCACCCAGCCAACCTTTGCCTTACCCCATGTCCCCCATGGACTTCAGGAGGGGTGGCCAAGCGCTGATCAGACAGCACAAGTCAGGGGGACCATGTCCAGGGCAGGGAGGGTGAGTGGGGACTCTTACGAGCACCAGCTCCTCTAGCCTCCAGCCAGGGGGATGCAATGAAGTCCAGCCCCTCACTCCTGCACCTCCAGACGCTAGCTCCCAAGGCTGCATGGGCTTCAGACGCCTCCACCCCATCGCACTCCTGGCCTGGCCATACATGAGCCCCTGCCTTCCTGTCCTAGTTTTCGTCTCTACAAAATGGCAATGTTGGAGGCCCAAGTGCAAGAGCAGCAGGGCAAGGCCAGGATGGGCCCGGGCAAATGTCTGCATGACAGCCACAAACTGGCAACCGAAGCCCTGGCAGTGCCCCGTGCGGCCTCCTCCCCGCCTCTCACAGCCCGCGCCTCTGCCTCCTGCCTTCAGGCCACTCCCTAGAACTGGGCTTCCCTTAGCCCCGACTTCCTCCCTCCTGGCCTCCCACACTCCGAGTTCTTCTGCATCCTCCTGGTGCTGAGACCATCACAACACTGTGTCTGCATCCCAGACTCTCCAGACCCTGGAGCAGACGCCTGGAGGCTCTGAGCCATGATGCTTCAAGTTGGGATGTTCAGTACCAAACGGGCCTGGGACCTCGGCGCCCCAGGACCCAAGAGTGTCCCTGAAACAAGGGGTCATCCACCTGCACACAGGAGGCCCCGTCACCACAGCCCTGGGTGGCTGCTCCTGCCCACACCCACCTGCGGGTTGAATGCAAGAAGGGCTGGAGCTCCCTGTGGACAGGACCGGCTGCAGGCACTGGCGCCCGGCTCACACCCTCATGTTTAGTGACATTTGATCTTCCCGGCGGCCCATTGGCCAGTGGCTGGGTGAGTGGGGTGTGTGGGGAGTCGGGCTGGGGGGCTGTGCCAGTGCAGGCCCTTTACCAAGTATAGGATTGGCCAGAGGAGGAGGCTGAAGGAGGCCAGGATGCAGAGGACGTGCTTGGAGAAGGAGGCAAGGTCCTCCCTCTGTCTCTAGGAGGTGTCAGCTTCTATTTTTGCTCCAAGCAGCGGGTATATTCTGGTTGAGCTGAGGAGGGGGAAAGGAAGGTGTTGGGTGGCCCTGGGGCATAAAGCCGAGGGCTGTCTATGGGCCAAACTGGTGTGCGGGGTCACCAGAGCTGGGCTGCCAAGCTTCCCAGCCCCCCCGCCCCTTCCCTCTGGAGATGTTCTGCGGGAGTAAACATTTGGTTCAGGAGAAGGGTCTGCACAGCCAGGGTTCCCTCCTGCTACCTGGCCCAGTGCCTCAGGCCCTTCACTGTCTCCTCCAGGGGAGGAAGCAGCCTGAGGCCTGGGAGGTCCCCCATGGAGCTGAGGCCAGGCCCCCATCCCATCTGAGAGTCCCTTAGAGGTCAGCTCTTCTTTCCTGGGAGGATGCCGTTGGGGCCCACACAATAAGCGGGTGAGAGACACGGCCAGACTGGCTGCGTTTCAGCCTGCCGTACATCCCTGGGCTGGTGCCATCGGAGGGGGTTACATTTTGTGCTTGCTGGGTGAGGGTCTGGGTTCTCCCTGCAGGCCCTCTCTCACCCCCGGGGCACTCACAGTGGCTGTTTCTGTCTGTGCCACCACCTCCCACAGGCTGTGTGGCGTGTGGAGACTGGGTTTCTTTTCTCAGGCTCCAGGTGGCACCACCCGACTTCCTTTCCTCGAGACTCCAGGTGGCACAGTCTGACTAGCAGATACTCTTCCTGGCCTCCGATGGCCCCTATGCTGGCCAGTGAGTCCACTGGCTTGGCTGGCCCTGCCTCTTGGATCAAGGAAACTTAGGCACCAAGTTGAGGAGAGCAGTCTGGCACCCTGACTCGTCCCCTCACTCCACTCAGACCACACAGGCTGAGCGTGGGCAGTGGTGTCTGTGGAACTCACCGGTTGATTCCTTCTTGGCCAGCACCCAGGTCAGGGGTGAGTCCCGAGAGGCGCAGATGAGGTCCCTGTCCTCCCCAGGCTTAGAGTCAGGGACATCAGGACAACCTGGCAGGAGCTCGCAGTGCCCTGGGGCTGGGTCGGGGGCCTTCCAGAAAGCTTTCATTGGCACCTCATTTAACTCCTCCATGGAAGAGCGAGGCTTCAGAGCCCAGGGAAAAGCAGGGTGTGCCTGAGGTCACACAACAAGGTGGGCTGGTCCCAGGCTGCCAGCTCAAAGGACAGGGCCCGTTGCCTGCCTGCCTTCCCTGAGTGCTGGGCACTGGGAAGGATTTTGGAGCTGGAGTTGCTGGGAACGTCCCTGTCCTCCTGCTCTAGGTCTGTGGCTTCCTCCACGCTGTACGCCTTCCCCTTCCCATCCATGTCCTTGATGGGCAAGGCATTAGGGGCCATGTACAGCCCTGGCCCCTGGATATCTGTGACCAGCTTTCTGCCTACTGGGGACATCTGCAGCGCTGCTCCCTCAGAGGCACTTGAGCAGGCCCTCGGGGGTTGGCGGGCCAACCCTGTCCTCTCCCATGGCTGAGTCTGCAGGCCTGGGAAGTCTGTGCCCACCCAAGCCCTCACCCAGGCCAGCAGTCCTGAGGGGCACACCTGTAAGTGGGCATGCCATGGCCCTGCACTGGCCCCATGTGGCCAGCAGGGGAGGGTGCTGCCCGCCTGGCTCCTCGGGCTTAGGCAGGTGCTCTCTACCCAGCCAGCTGAGGTCAGAGGGACAGGGCAGGTTTTATTTTGGGTATCAGTGACTTCCTGCTCAGTGCGCTATGCCTGAGGTGTAGCAGGGACTGCACAGAGCAGGCACCACGACCTCGAGGGCCTGCACCAGATACCCTGCGCCCTGCTACCATCTGGCCTGACCAGGGTGGTCTGAGGAGAGGAGGCAGGGCAGGGGCCTGTGGGGGACTGTAGACCTGGGTAGGGGCTTGGCACAAGGGAGGCCCAGCCTGGATTGGGGACGCACTTCCACCCAGGAGGAGTCTGAGGATGGACCATGGGGCCTTGGCTCCAGGGCAGTTGGTGGGGTAAGGGGGTTCTGAAATTGGAGAATGCTGAGCTGAGCCCAGGGAATGGGGAGCAGGCTATGGGAGGGAGGACAG